>NC_051319.1:65917294-66224486 GCF_015220235.1 Choloepus didactylus | reverse complement strand
ATCAGAGTGGGCTGTAATCAAAATTACTGTGGGGCCTTGTAAAGGGAAGCCAGATGTCAGCAGAAGCCAGGAAAAGTCACAGGAGGGGACCAAGGACATCATTCTGTGACACAGGACTGCCGTCACCAGAAGGCTACCAGCTTTAGGAGAAAGCATGGTCTTGCCGACACACCTTGATGTTAGTCTTCTAGCTTTCAAAACTGTGATAAAATAAATCCTTCCTGTTAAGCCAACCCATTGTGTGGTATTTGTCATGGCAAAATGGCTAAACTAAGACGGTGATGATTATCATGTCAGGAGCTAAACTTCAGGCTGGGCTTTTAGGCTCCAAGTAGGGTTCTAAGCCCCCTACACACTTTCATTTCAATAAGTGCTTACAACAACCTTATGGAGTAGATCTGTTCTCCCAAAAGAAGAGGAAAGTGAGGCTTGTTGGTCACTATCTCTGGCCCCCTGATGCTCAGGGCAGTGAAAGCCCAGCCTTGAGGAAGAACAACTTTTTCTTTCTCTTTATCTTTCCTACTCCCACTGTGAAACTGAGCTCAGAAGTTACCAGGGAAATAGAGTGGACTCGAGTTAAGTCTAGATGTTGAGAAAAAAGACCAATTCTTTATTATCACATCATATCTTATCATGTGAAATCATATAATAACAGATTATCTTGGTTATCAAAAAAGTATTCTTAGCAATGTCACAAATAGCCTTGTTAAAAAAAAAAAGAAGAAAAAAAAAAGAAACTTGTATTGGTTAATGAGTAACTGCTAAAGCCAGCTGGAGGTGGCTGCACATAGCAAACAGTCAATCACTTTCTTTAAGCCTAAAAATGTCTAATCATTTTGTGGGTGCTTCTGATGAGAACATGGAAGTGAGTGCATAAAAGGCATGTATGAAAACATTCTAATGTGATAATAGACATTTTTTTGAGTCTCTTAAAAACAGCAGCAATGTTATATCTGCTGAGGAACATCAAGAAGCATTGTGTGTTTATATCCTAAGTTGGTTTTAGGAGCTACATTACTACCAAGATTTTAAAGTATTATTTCCATACTGGAAACATTCTTTCATTAAAATATCTGACTATGATTCCATGTAATTGCTTATATTAGATTTCTTTTAATCCCACCAAAAACATGTTAAGCTACCACTTATAGTCTCAGGGGTATATACACATTTATTAAACCATCTTTAGAGAAAAGCTTGTAAATTTTAAGTGTTTATGTTTAGTTTATTAACATTATTTAAATAGTAACATAACTAGTGTTGATTTGCTGCCACTATATTGGAAATATTTAAACATTATAACTTAGCTCCACAATCCAGTTTTATCTCTAAAATTAATGCTTTTAGGCTCAATTTATGCTGTCAACAAATAATGATCATAGATGTGAGCTGGCTCATAATCCAGAGGTACTAGCTTACAATGTGTTGCCATGGAAACTATTTTATTGCATTTTCTCTCTTGATTTAGGCATTTGACAATCATAGCAACTGTTTGCCAGTCTTCTCACATCATAAAAAATTCAAAAACACAAACAACCAATAGAAAAGAAAAGAAGGGGAAAAACATACCAATTCCATTCTTGGACATCCCTAGAAACATAAAAAAGAAATGACAGCCTTATTTTTAACATGGACCTTTCGTGAATAGTTTATCTCTCAGAAAGTCCAGGATAGTTGGAAAATTCAATCAATGGTTAGTCACCAAATGGACCTGTCTGCCTTGTGGTTCATTTTGTTTACTGCATCATATATCTTTTATGATCACTAGGACTTTAACCTGAAACAGCATTTTCTTCAACAAGAGCCGTGTTTCCTTTAACGCTGTTTATTGCATCTGGAACATTACTCTTTGAAATCATGGTACATATTCCATTGAGCAAAGGTCTACAACTGAATCCTGCATTAATGTGTTTATTCAAGATCTAGAGTAAAGGGGAAAAAAAAAAAACACCTCATCCAGTTCATGTAACATTAATCACTTTGCCATTATTCAGCTGAGGTCATTGCCACATTCCTAGCAGTATTTTAAGGCAAGTCAAGATTAATCACGTACATTAAACCTTGGAAGGGAAGCACGTGAAATGGATCTCAAATGAGACGTTTCTTAAAAGACCGGGAAGGGACTGTAGCAGAATAGGTTTACTTTGCTGTAGCTTGTCTTAGATACAACTTGCTTGCTTTTACTACATGTTGAATCTGTAGGCTTCCTTTTTTTTTTTTTTTAACCCCATGTCTGGGAGTTCATAGGTCACATTTAGGTCTTTCTGATCATTCAAAATGAAAACTCCTTCACCAAACATTTTTTTTAGTACATACTAAACACCAGGCACCGCCCAGGAACTGTCCCTATAAAGATGACTGAGACACAGTCCTTCTTCACTGCACCTCCCCCGAGAAGCCCACAGTCCACCCAGGAAGACTGTATAGGCATGTACAATGGGAAAAGGATATTGTGGGAGTACACGGAGAGAATGAGAAATTGTGATGGGTAGTCAGAAGAGACTTTACCAAAGTTAACTTTAGAAGTAGAGAATGGTGAGAAAAGCAATCAGGCAGAGGGAACAACATAAATAAAGCCTTGTGAGTATTCACAGATTAATATAAGTGAACTGTTGGGGCTTTCAAGGAAGAGCTAAAGGGAGTGGCAGAAGATAAGATTA
Source organism: Choloepus didactylus (assembly GCF_015220235.1). NCBI lineage: Eukaryota > Metazoa > Chordata > Mammalia > Pilosa > Megalonychidae > Choloepus > Choloepus didactylus. The sequence continues at coordinate 66,221,826 of NC_051319.1, read as the reverse complement.
AGCTGGAGCCACTTTGCAGAAGTTGCTAAACATGTACTTTATTGTAAAAGCAATATGAAGTCTGTGAAGAATTTTAAGTAGGAAAATTAGAATAATCAGACTGTATTGGAGACTCATTAAAATTTGGGGTGATGGCAGGTTATATAACAGACTAGTTGGCAAGAAACAAGAATCCCTATCTCCAAAAAGGAGGATATACAGTATTCCAGAGGGACAGTGACAAAAGCATATATTGGACCATAGAATGGAGAGGGACATACATTATGGAACCAGAGGTGATAGGACTAGTTAACAGAGTTTCTGAAGGAAGTCAAAGAGGAGATGGAAAAACAGGAATCTAAAATGATGCCAAAGGATCTGGCTGGATTAGAAGAGGTAGATGATAATGCCACTGACCAAGGCATGGAACATCCAAAGGGTGATTTCTATTAGGAGGTTGGAAAAAAACATTATGGTGCTAAAGAGAGACAATAGTGCTGGATACATTTAATTGGGGGTCATCAACTTAGTCATATGGGAAGATGAGAATGTCCAAGGGGAGAAGGTAGGAAAAAAAGGGAAGCAAGGAATGAAATGATGGAGAAGAGTGAGGAAAGACATTCAGAGGTTAGAGGAAAAATCAAGAGTGTGAGTGTATGGATTTCCTACTGACACTATAACAAATTACCACTAACTTGGTGGCTTAAAAAAACACAAATTTAATATCTCACACTTCTGGGGACCAGAAGTTCAAAATGGGTCAGCAGGGCTGCATTCCTTCTAGAGGCTCCAAGTAAGAATTGTTCCTTGCCTTTTCCAGCTTCTAGAGGCTGCCCACAGCCCCTTCCAGCATTGGCATCACTCCAACCAATACTTTCACTCTTGTATTTCCTTCTCTCCATCTGCTTCCATCATCACATTGCCTTCCTTGACCCTCATTCTCTTGCCTCCTTCGTGTGATTACACTGGGCCCATCTGGTAACACAAAATAATCTCCCCATCTCAAGGTCTTTAGTCACATCTGCAAAATCCATTTTGTTGTATAAGGTAACATATTCACAGTTCCAGGAATTAGATGTGGACATTTCTGGGGGGACATTAGTCAGTCTACCACAGTGAAGTATCCTAGAAATGTAGTGTTAAGAGAATTTCAAAAAGGAGATGATGGTCAACTGTGACAAATATAGCAAAGAAATTAAGTAGGTTGAGGACTGAGACATCTTAAAGAGAGAAACTATTTCCCATTTATGTGATAATTTTCACATTGAAAAAGAATGTTAGAGATTTCAGGAATTTTTATGTTTTGGTATCTAGAAAGTAAACTTGGCACACAAGATGATAATTTCTGAAAGAGAAAATTTAAGAAAACATATATTAAAAATACTTTACCATGGGTTGCTTATATATATAATGCAATCTGTATTTAAGATTCTAATGGGCTCATATTTAAGAGAATAATGTTTCACAGAAGAGGGTAACATTATTTTGAACCATTGCAGCTTTGAATGTTCATAATATGCATCTTTAAATATGTCCTTATATTGTACATGACAGATTTACACACTTCCCATGTCAACCATCATACACTTCCATTAAAGATTTATTTATTTTAAAAATACATTTTATATTCCCATAAAAGGGAGAAATTAAATCATAAAAATACACACAAAGTTACTGTTTACAGTCTGACTACTACTCACACTGGAACCACTAAAGTCGGCAGTTTTCTTTCCTGTGTTTCGTATGAAAAGGCCCAGGTAAGATCTTAGGTTTTCTGCATGAAAATTTGCATCACAAGGACTGAATTTTCATCCAAATCTAGACATCACAAATGTGAGATGCAAAAATGTCACCTTCTTACAAGAATAATAAAAAAAAAAAAATCCATGGAACTGTGCAACACAAACAGTAAATCCTGTCAAACCATGGACTACTGTTAACAGAGCAATTATAAAAATGTGTTCTCATCAATTGTAACAAATGTTCCATATCTATGCAAGGTGTTAATAATAAGGTGGTATATGGAAATCCTGTATTTCATGCATGATTGTTCTATAACCTACTACTTCTCTAATAAAAAAAAATTGGCTACCTTCCTCTAGAGCAGAAGACTGAAATTGTACTCATTTATGCTTGATCTCACCTTTATTAATACTGAAATTTTCAGAATTGGTTGTTATCTGATAGCAAGTAGCTACTGGAAAAATTGACACTATACACAGAATCTGTAGACACATATTGGGATGTTTATGTATTTCGGTTAGTTTTCTATTCATTCATACAATAGTCCATTCACTCAATATGTAAGTATTGAGCAGCCATAATGTGCCAGGCACCAAGAGAGGACTTAAGATGGACACAGTCCTTGCACTCAAGGAATTAATACTCTTGGAGAAATAAGATAAATTCTCAAGTCCCTGTTGTGATAGGCTGTGCAGGCTGTGTTCTGTATAATCCCTGTGAGGGGGAGGTGGGTACATGTACACATGGATAATAGTGGCACAGTGGCACACATGGGTGTATATATTTACATATATATATATAAAAAACTAGTAAACCCTGACCACAGGGAATAGTTCAGAGATGGTGGGTGTTCTAGTTTGCCAATGCTGCCGGAATGCAAAACATCAGAAATGGATTGGCTTTTATAAAGGGGGTTTATTTGGTTACACAGTTACAGTCTTAAGGCCATAAAGTGTCCAAGGTAAGGCATCAACAATCGGATGCCTTCACTAGAGGATGGCCAATGGTGTCCAGAAAACCTCTGTTAGATGGGAAGGCACATGGCTGGTGTCTGCTCCAAAGTTCTGGGTTCAAAATGGCTTTCTCCCAGTATGTTCCTCTCTAGGCTGCAGTTCCTCAAAAATGTCACTCTTAGCTGGTCTTGGAGTGTTTGTCTTCTCTTAGCTTCTCTGGAGCAAGAGTCTGCTTTCAACAGACATCTTCAAACTGTCTCTCATCTGCAGCTACTCTCTCAGCTTCTGTGCATTCTTCAAAGTGTCCCTCTTGGCTGTAGCTCCTCTTGAAAATGTCACTCTCAGCTGCACTGAGTTCCTTCTGTTTATCAGCTCATTTGTATGGCCCCAGTGATTTAATTTAGACCCACCCTGAATGGGTGGGGTAACACCTCCATGGAAATTATCCGATCAGAGTCATCACCCACAGTTGGGTGGGGCACATCTCCACAGAAACACTCAAAGAATTACAATCTAATCAACACTGATACATCTCCCCACATAAGATTACATCAAAGATAATGGCATTTGGGGGACATAATACATTCAAACCAGCATAGTAGGTGACCTACTCAGAACCAAGGAAATGTGAAGAAATGTTTGCTAGGACTTCTGGGAAAGAGAAATTCCCTCTGTCTTCTTGAGAGGTGTTGAAAGGGCCTTCCACCTTCCTCTGGATGACGTGGTGTGAGGGTGTGAGATCAGGAATTGCTTGTCGTGATTTGCCACCAGGAGCAATGAGTTTTGAGTTGTGGTTCTTGTGTGGAGCCTGAAGAGGAAGGCAGCAGTGAGGCAGGCAGAATGGAGGAATGGAGCAACCAGGTCCCTAGTGACATCATGTGAGCACTGGATGAAGCCTTTTTCAAAGCCAAAGTTAGCTCAGTTGCATGAGCCCATAATTTCTCTTTTTTTGTTTAAACCAGATTGAGTAAGATTTTGTCACAATCACTGGAATCCTGACAAAGTCACCAACACTAACACCTTCCCCATATCTCATTTTTATGGCTATTCAGTTATCTGCTGATCCCTCTTTATCCAGCCAAGGCTAAAATGGACCACAGTGGCACCTGTGAGAGAAGGTATAAGTTCATCCTCTTTGAGAGCTTGACCTAAGCATAGAGGTGGAGCCAACTGCTTTCTAATCCATCAATTCTTGTTCAATCTGGCAGAGCTATGAAGACAAAGAGAATGGAATATTTAAAAAACGGATTTAACTTTCAAAGCTACTCGTTCTAACATTCAAAGCTAGGATAGACTTGACTCCATCCTCCTAGATCTAGAGTTCTTGGTGTTTTTTAATGTCCCCAGGAACACCCAGGAAACTGCTCAGCATTGTGTGATGCTTCATAAAGAGTTACTTTAAAACTATGTGTGCCTCCCAAAGTAATTTGGGCAGAGAATAAAAATGTATTTGCAAAGTCCCCTTGAGGGACTGGGGGAAAATGTGGTAATATTAAACTTCCCTATTCTCACAAGCATTGGGCATTACCAATTTAGTAGGCTGAGCCCTCAATCTTGCAAAGAGAGGCTAAGCCTACTTATAATTGTGCCTAAGAGTCGCCCCCAGAGAACCTCTTTTGTTGCTCAGATGTGGTCTCTCTCTCTAAGCAACTCTGCAGGTAAACTCACTGCCCTCCCCCCTAATGGAACATGACTCTGAGGGGTGTAAATCTCCCTGGTAATGTGGGACATGACTCCAGATACTCCAACCAAAGAAGAGTATAAAGAGCAGGCTATTTCTAGCCCAATTGTTTTGTTTGTGTTAATGCAAAAATGAATTCACACTACCTGAGTTTACTTAAATCTTTAGTGAAGGACTACTCTCCAGAAACCTACTGGGTAGTAGACAGTCTAGCCCAGGAATTTAATTGTTCTGTGTCCTAGTCACAGATATCTACATACACAACACACACATACACAAATTGCTGTTTGTCTGAACCCTTTCTGTGCTTTCACATACTAGATGCTTAATAAGCATGCACTGAATACATGGTATTCTTGGCTTCTCAGAAAAGATCTAGACCCCCTCATAAATGAGTGCTGATCAAGTTCTATGATCCTTCAATTACCTCTAGGGTCAGTGGCAATTTTAGGGAGAAGATGGAGTTTGCCTGTGACTCTCCTGCTCTTTACAATGCCTTCAAATTTCTTTTTTTTATCCACATTAAAAATAAATTAATGCAAAGTTAGCTTTGATTTTCAGGATGCTTATCATTATTACAAAGGCCATGATTCTCCCTGCCTCACCACATAACCATTCTGGCGACCCCAGAGGCACCCTGCCCATCAGCCCCAAGAGCCAAAGGACTAGTGCCTCTTCTCAGCCTAGGTGGTTGTTTGGAGGCTTCTAAAAAAATATGGCAAAAGCTTTCTGGAAAAAGTATTTTGTTTTCTAGAAGCAGAGCAAAGTGGGTCAGAGGCTTTTTCTAAATCTAAAGCCAATTTATCTTTTGGTTGAGGACTTTATAAGACATTGCTCCATTTAACAGGTGAACCACATTGCCAAGAGAACTGCTTCCCTAAGTTTTGATCTTTGCTAAATGTCCAGTCATGCATTCTTCTGTCACACATAGTTTAACCTCATGGATGGCTCTTTTGGGGTACTTTTAGGGAGGTAGTGTATGTACTGGCAAAAGACCAGACCTGGGTTGGAATCCCAGCTCCAACACTTTATTCCTTTGAGATTATGAGCCACTCTTTACCTTCCTCTGGCAGTTATTTGTTTATCTCGGTGTAACGAACCAGCCCAAAATTTAATGGGCTTAAAACAATAATCATTTTATATGCTGATGAAACCATGGGTCAGCAATTTTGGCTAGGTTCAACTGAGCAGTTCTGCTGCTGCTCTCTCCTGTGATCTCGCATGCAGATGCAGATGTTCAGTGGCTCAACTGAGGGTGGCTGGTCTAAAATGGTCTCACTCACGTGTCTGTTAGGGTACCCCGGCCCTCCTCCCCATGACCACTCCAGCAGGCTAGCTTGGACTTGCACATCCAATGATCTCAGCCAAAATAGAGAAAGCCCCACACCCAAGCATTTTTCAAACCTCTGCTTGGGTTACATTTGCTAATTTCATGAGGGCCAAGCCAAATCTCATGGCTAAGCCCAGATTCAAAGGGTGGGAAAATAAAGTCCACTTCATATGGAATTTGTAGGCAACTAAAACATCTAGGTTTTCCTTCTACAAACTCCCATTGATCCAAATCTTAATGTTATCCCATCCCCAAATTGCCACCAAATATGATTGAAATACCATAAAATGCCTAAAATTTTTCCCTTTTCAATTTATTTTTTTCACTTTTTGGCTCATCATTCCAACTTGCTGAGATTTTTCTGAATCCTCATTGTGCCACCAAACACATCCACTTGCCTTCCTGTTTTGTGCCAAATTCAAATTTGATAAGTAAACTTCCTCTGTTTTCAGCAAAGTAGATGACAAAAATATTGGGTGGGGAGGTCTTAATACAGAGACCTACATTATATGACTAGAAATTTCCCGCTGGGTTTTAATCAGCTACACATCCTCTCAACTTTCCTGTACTCTAGTTTTCATATCTCTACTTTGTCTGAGCATGTCATTGGCAATTTGTCATATGTCTTGCTGAAATTGTCTATAGCATATCAAATGTCTATAGCATTCCCTTATTTACCTACCTATTTAATCAATCTATTTTTTTTTTTTCTCATTGAAATGAAATTAGTTTCTCAGGGCTTGTTTTCATCTTCATATTGATATGCAACCTTACCTATAACTGGACCCATCTTCTTTGTCTTATCTCTTTTCACCATCCCTAATGCCGTAGAAAGTCCACCCTTCTACTAGAAATCCCCTTATTATCTCCTGGAATCTGTTTTGCAGTCTTCAGGCATCCCCCTCACTTCTGCAACATTAGTCTCTTCTTCTTCATTAGATCATAGCTATCATCACTGAAGTACTGATTTCAAGCCTGATCATGTGTCAGAATCACCCGAAGGGCTTGTTAAAACACAGATTGCTGTGTCTCACCTCCAGAGTTCCTCATTGAACAGGTCTGGGGTGTGAGCTAAAAATTTACATTTCTAACAAGTTCCCAGCTGATGCTGATGCCATTGGTCTGAGACCACATTTTGAGAGCCAATGACCTAGTATATCCCATCTTAAAAAAACAAAACCAAACAACTCTCCTTTGATCTTACAAATGCCAAAAATGCTGTCCTTTTTCCCTCCTCCTGTTCCTCAGAGTGCTGCCTAATATCCCAATCAACATTTCTTCACCTCCCATTCACTCCCACGCCACTGAAATCTCTTTTAGTAAGTGGTTTTCTTGCTGCCAAATACAAAGGTCACTTCTCTGACCTACTTTTTTTTCCATCTCTTAGTCACATTATGAATTTCTTTCTTTAATGCTTTTCTTTCTCTATTAGTTTCCATGATACCATGTTTTTTTAATGCTTTGCCTCCTAACTCACCAGTTGCCTCTTATTTGTTTTTGCTGACTCCATCTACACCAACCCAAATTCTAAATGCTGGATTGCTTCAGAACTTGGTCCTGGACTTCTCTATTTAATTCTCCCTGGAGGTTATCTTACTTAGTTTCCTGATTTTAATTATTCTGACCCCCACATTTATCCCCATTAGCCAAGATGTCTCCCTCAAGCTTTAAACATATATCCAATTGCCTACTTGACACCTCCACTTGGATGTCTCTCAAGCATCTCAAACTTTAATCTTTATTTTCCAACCCTAATCCAGTCCTCCCCATTATCCCAAGGGTAGGCAGGATAATGGCTCACCAAATATGTCCACATCCTAATTTCTGTATCCTGTGACTATGTTACCGTAAGTGGCAAAAGGGACTTTGCTGATGTGATTAAAGTTAAGGACCTCAAGAGATTATCCTGTTATCCAGTTGGACCCAGTGTGATCATAAGAGTCCTTAAAAGTGGCAGAGGGAGTCAGAAGAGTCAGAGAAAGAGATGTGACAACAGAATAGAGCATCAAAGAGAGGGTGGTATGATTATCCAGGTGGGCTCAATCTAATCCTTGCTCTGCTGTGGTCAGAGGGAGATGTGACCACAGAAAGAGATTCACAGTGTGAGATGTGACAACCGCCATCCCTGGCTTTGAAGAGGGAGGAAGGGGGCCATGAGCAAAGGAATGTAAGTGGTCTCTAAAAGCTAGGAGTGGCAGAAACAGATTCTCCCTTAGAGCATCCAGAAAGGAACACAGGCCTACCTTGTTTTTAATCCGGTAAGACCAGTGTTGGACTTCTGATCCATAGAACTTATAAGATAATAAATTTTTGCTCCTTTAAGCTGCTAAATTTGTGGAAATTTGTTACAACAGCAATAGAAAATTAATACGATCTCTATCTCCGGAAGTGGCACTGACATCTACCCAGATACTCAAGCCAAAACCTTAGGTGTCACCCCTGATGCCTTCCTTTTACCTACCTTCTACCTACCCAACTCATCAGCAGGTTCTGACAGCTCTATCTCCAAAATAGATCTTGGACCTGTACATTTATTTCCATCTTTACAGCCAACACCCTAGTCCCAGCTGTCATTGCTCACATCTGGACTCTGCAATAGCCTCCTAAATGGTCTCTTTGTTTCTTCAATGGCCCCCATATAATTGATTCTTCATTTAGCAGCCACAAAAAGACCTTTTGAAAAGGGCATGACTCTTTTCTGTTTAAAACTCTTCCATACCTTCCCATCACATTTATAAGAAAATCCGAGCATCTGAACATGGCTATAAGGTCCTACATTACCTGGATCCTGCTTATCTCCATGACTTCACTTTATGTCTTTACCTTCACACACCGTGTTTACCACTTTGGATTCTTTTCTGTCTCTATAACATGCCAAGCTCAAGGCCATTGCATCTGTTATTCTCTCTCTGCTCTTGGATGGCTAATTCTCATGTTTTCATTTTTCAAGTCTGAACTCAAATATCACTTCCTGGGAAACGCCTTCATTGACCTCTCCAGCTAAAGCATCCCATGCCACTGACTAGCCACTCTTTATCACATAAACCTGTTTCTAATTATCTAGTTTGTTTGGTTTTTTTTTGTTTTCTTTGTTCCCCCAGCTAGAATACAAGCTTCATGAGGCTTGCCTGGCTAATTCAATGTTATCTCCCCAGGGCTTACAACAGTGCTGGACACATAGTTGTTGATAAATGAATTCTCCTCAAAGGCCTGAGTGAGTGAGTGAATGATGAGATCCCATTTGTTTTCAACAAGTCACAAACCCTATTTTGGGATTTTGAATGTAGGCAGTGATTTCTAGAGCATAAGCCTTATTCAGATCGTGCCTGGTTCTGATTTTCTAGCACACCCCTCATACCCCAGGATTTCTCAGACACATTGAGAGTGGCTTTATAATCACATCTGCATAATCATCACAGAATTCTTAATCAAGTGTTTTTCTCTGGATTCACACAATAGGTCCCAAACCTTAAGAAGGCTGGAGACAGAACTGGGGTTAGGAGGAAAGGGATTAAGAGGAAGGGTGGTAGGTGTAGCTAAAATTACAACTTTTTAAAAACATGCACATTACAAGATTATCTATTTACTCTTCCAGTGATGAAGTCTATGTTTCCCTCAGAAATGTTAGTAGCAGCCAATGCTTTCCGAATGAGGCACTGGGAGTCCCTTGATGGTATGTTCAATGCCAGCGTTAGAAAGTTTTAATCCTCAATTAGATATATATTAAGCCATTCAAATATCATTGAATTTTAATGATTTGAATCTATGAAAATATGTAAATTAGTAATGGCTTATTAAACTTTACAGTTTCGGGTTACTGTAAAAAAAGATCTGTACATATAAAATGTTAAGGGGTAAAAGCTTTTTGTGTATTTTATTACATCATCCTTCAGTAAGGATGATAATGTAAATGTTCATGCAATTAACAAATTTTAAAATAAGTATATTAGCTATTATGAATAGTACCATTTCCACAAAAGCTGAATGCAAACAGTTGTTTAGGTCTAAGCACCTTATCTTGATCCCTGACACTCTATTTTTTTGCTTTGGAAAGCGTTACTCAATTCAAAACACAAATTTAGAAAAGGCTTCCTCTGTGGAACCTTCCTGAAAGCCTGCAGTTATGGTGGTTACTTAAATATTATTTCCATAGCTACGCTGGCTTTTAGCCACAGATGAAATGCATATCAACAAGCCTGCTGTGAAAATGGGAAGGGAAAAAAAAGAGAGAGAGAAGAACGAGGACACTAATTTTCCCTCTTTGGAGTAGGAGGTATAATGTCTTTATAAAGTAATAATTAAAAGAAAAACAATTACTGGAACCTTATCTGGACCATGCAGCTGTACTTCCTCCTTTTGCATTAGCAGTGTTTCTAAGGTTATGACAAACCATGAAAATTGCATCTTTAGAGGAGTTTTATTCCTTTTCCTATGATTTGATTGAAACAGACAGCTACATTTTGTGTATATATAATTAGGCAGTAAAATAGGCTTTGAAGGCAGGTTTCCATTTAGTATGTGAGTCACATGCACAACAGCCTTTCATTCAACAGCCAGAGACTGATCTTTTTAATGCCTCAACTCGCTCAACATGTTTTCTGAATGCTACATCTTGCATTGAGGGGAAAAAAAAAATCAGCTTTTACCCCATATTTCTTTCTTTTTTTCATCTTCTTTCCAAAGGAAAAGCAATCTGAAAAGCCAATCTGGAAGTCTTTGGTGATTTAACCTTCCGACAAACTGATTTTTATCGTCCTTTTTCCAGATTGTCGTCCGGGGTACCAGTGAATGCTGCACCAGTTCTTGGCGTGTCTAATCCCTCTCATAAAAGGCCATTGTGGCAGTAAAACTGAGACCAATGGCTTTTTCATTCTCCACCTCTCAGCTCTCCAAAGTAATGGCACAGGGTCTCCTCATCGTGTTTTTCTCTTCAGATGCATAGTTTCTCCCTTTAACAAGGTTAAAAAAAAAAAAAAAAAAGGAAGGAGAGAAGGAAAAGGAATACAATCCCATTTTTCAATGCTGTCCCCATATGTAGCACTAAGTGATTTTTTTCCTCCTGAAATAGGAGGGAAGAGCTTTAACATGGTGCTGTTATTTGAAATGCAGCCTGTTTTTTGCAAAGATTTTCCTCTGAGATTTTTGTGAGTACGATGAGAATGACCTTGGGTGTATTTTTTCACATAATAGAAATCAGTCCTATCAACTGTGCATCATCATGCTTTATCTGATTAAAAAGCAGTTGCCTATTAATTCTCTGTCCTTTCATCTCACTGTATACTATTAGCTGTCTCCTATCCCATTATGGCAAACCCAAAGATGGAAAGAAATAATATCAAGCTATTTGGCTGATTTATGCAAGTGATAGTTTGTAGAATGCCTTTCATCTGAGGACCTCAAAGGGCCTTAGGAACATTATCACATTGACAGGGCCCCATTCTAACATAAAGGACACAGAATGGCCATAGTCATGTAAATCTAAGTTTCCAGAGTGAATAGTACCCCGGTAACTAAGAGAGATGAACTGGGTTCTCATTTCTGATGTGAAATTTGATGTCCATACAAGAATTTCAGTTTCCAGTTCAGGCCCCATCACAGAATAAACCACTCAGTATTCAATTTACCTCCTGGGATGTCCCCCTAGGGAGGTAACTCCCCAAGATGAAGGGCTTTACATGACAGGCAGGTGTATATATTTCTTCAATTGGCCTAATCTAATAAAGTTAGACATGATTTATACATGCAAAATGTTGCCGTGTTAAATAATTCAGAATGAAACTGCCTTTTCTAGTTGAGCTACAAATAGAGGTCAATCTGCATTTGATGGTGCCTGCATCCCCACAGGGACTTTTGGACCAACTGAAAGAAAAATGCATTTCTTGTACTGGTTCTGATGCAGAACACAAGGGCAGGGCAGCTCTCCTATACTGAAACCAAACTGGTTCTGTTTTTGCAAGTAGGATGAGCAGCTTCCATTTAAAGAGTATGATAACCACCAGTGTGTCCATGTAAATCTGACATGGCGACTTCTGTCTTTCTAAAAGATACATCTGCATGCAGGATCAAGGACCCAGACTCTAATAATCAGCTTCACCGAACGATTTTTTTTACTGCCTTTCTTCATTCCTCTTTACATTTCTCCCCCATTTCCACCTCACGATCCCTCTCTCCACCCCCAACCTTATTCTCCCAATCTGTGGATTTTTAAAGATTTATTCCATCCTGAAAAAAAAATCTCAAGCCAAATTTGTATGGGAGCATATCTAAAAGAAAAAGCCATAAGGTTTGCATTCATCACTTCCATATTAACCTTATAGAAACAATGGAAGCCATCAGCTTGTAAAAATAAGGTCTCTACATTTCCATAGTGTTATGTTTCTGAACTTTAGCGATGGTTTGCATTTACATGATAAAGCATAACAGGCATTATTTCACAATTGGAGCCTCTTTGCTTATGAAAATGAAAAGGCAACATTATGAACATGATCCAGCCAATATTGGTAGTTTCTTGATAACTTCAGAATGCCAGTTTGTATGATCAACTTGTCAGCCTAATTTTATTGATGGCTCTGAGGAAACAAGGGAAATTTATGCCCCATGCCTTGATTAGTGAACTGAGCAGACCACAGCAGTTATTTCATCAACATTTAACAGCTGATTGGGATCCAGCATTGTGTTAACCATAAAAGGATGTAGCAAATGACCACTGATAGAAAATGCAGAGTGAATGAGACCCATAACATAGAACCACGTCATGGTTTTTCTGGGGCTAGCTCTATTTCAGAAGATGGTGCTTAGTTAACATTCCCTTTAACACAAGCATATTCTTGATGTTTGTTTTGTATCCACTTCAGTGGAATATTCTACAGTTATGAAAGGAAGACCTTGACTGATTTTCAGTAAAGCGGGGGTGCAGCTAAGATCCTGAAATAGTTCCTCCTTCTCCCATCATTTCCTTCATATCATGCTTTTCTGTTTTCTTCATAGCATTTGTTGTTACCTGAAATTTTCATATTTATTTACCTTATTACTTATTTATTATTTCTTGACTTCACTACAATTTAAGCTCCATGATAACAGGACTTTGGTACCCCTGGTGCCTAGAACAGAGCCTGGCACACAATAGATGTTCAATAAAATTTTTTGAAAGAACTAGTTAATATGAACATTGGTAATATGATGAATGTCCAGAAATAGCTTCTTCTAAAGAGATATCAAATTTTGACAGATTCTGATTCTTTAATTCCGTGAATATTTAACCAGCATAGAAATGACTGGATCATTTTATTTGGATTGTTGCTTAGTATAAACACCAACCTCCACAGGAGTTAACTGCAAGCCAATGTCCAATGACTCTCTACTGCCACTTCATCACATCTGCACTACAATGAAAAATCATATATTTACGAATGATCCATAGCCAGTGGAAAATGCTAAAGGGACTTATAATTTTGGAACAAAGCTTAGATGTAGGTTCTGGGTAGTTTATTTTATTCAAATTGATTGGTAACTTGTGGAAACCATATATTACATCCCTACCAACTAGTTTATGGATCAAGGACAGGTGGTGTTAAATCAAGCAAAATACTGCCTGGATCCCCTAAAGTGTCCTCTAACTTACTTTCCCTAATTTGGAGGTCATAGAACACAGTGGTTAAGAAGGTGGACTTTGGATTTTTGTAGGCCAAGCCCAACTTTGCCAGTATGCCTCCATTTCTTCCTTCCCCAAATGTGATAATACTTTCTACCTCAATGGTTTTTGTTTTGTTGATACTAAAAAAAAAAGATAATGTCTGTAAAATACTTAGCACCAGCCTGGCACTTGACAAGAGTTAGCTATTATTGTTATTACTATCATTATTCTCTTACTGCTATTGTTCCCAAGCTGATTTGGCTAGCCACCCTCACCTCTGGAATCAACTGCTTGTGTCTTCATTGTTTCCAGCTCATGGTCTCTCTTCAGTTAGCCTGTTCTTTTCTTTAAAGTTTGTTTGACTCATTTCTGGTCTTTATTGAAATGGATCATTTAACTAATTTGTTAACCTTTTCTCACACCTATCTGTGAGCCTCCTTTAGTCTCCCGGCCCTGTCCTGAAACAGCATCTACAAAATACCAGATTCTCAATTCAGCTACCACCTTGAAGCAATCTCCCACTTTGGACATGACAGAATGGTTTCTATATGTGAATAACCTTGCCACCAACAAGATGTGTGGCCTTGGACAAAAAACAGAGCAAACTGTCCATTTTGGGGGGCAAGAGTCATCGGGGAGTTGGATTAGAATGCCTCTAAGGTCTTTTCTAAATAAAAGTAACTGATTCTAAGGATACAGTTTTTCTTTATTTCCATATCCATTCAGATTAAATTTGAAAGCATTTCTATTGTAGCAGGCATTCAAACCCACTAACAATTTTATCAAATGTTAGATAGCTCATCTAGATTGCAAATTTTGCTATGTCTTTATCTCAAATCTCCTACAGCTATCAGTTTCAAACAGACTCTTAGAGTCACATGATGGTCTGTTTAGACTCCTCTATAAATTCACATTGGAAATACAATTTCAGTATCTATATTAGCAAATTTATTATGTCTGTATAATCCACAGTAGTCAACATGGAGCATCATTCAACTATGTGCTTATTTGGTAGTTGTTACTAGTTACCATATAAAATAAAAATGCATTGAATTTAAAGATGTTTTATGTTTTTAAGCACATTCATATATATTTAACTCCTTTGACCCTCACAACAAGTTAATGATGGTAAGTAGAACAAGCCTTATCATCCCAATTTATAACAAGAAAATCTAGGGCACTGCAGAAAACTGGAGTGACTTGCCCTAGGCAAACACAGCTGATTAGTGACAACTAGGACAGACCCCAGTATTCTGTGAATCCAGGTTTCTTTCCATGGTGCCTGCTCACATTCTCAGCCAGCTTCACTCACCTCCAAAAGTGGCAATCACCAAACCCTCCACTGCTTTAAGAGATCTCTCCTACCCACTAAGAGCCATTGCTTGGTGGGGCAGAATAAGTTCAAAAGATTTGGCTATATGAATATAGAAAAGTGTGTGTGTGTCTACATATATGAAAAGTAAATATAGTAAGTATATGTAGTTTCCAGTTTTAGATATGATGTGTTTCTGTAGATAATTAAAACTCTGGCTATGCTTGGCTGTAGTGTACTAGTTGCCTTCTCCTGTATGGATCCTGGAGGAAACCTTAGATGATTATTAGATTAATCAGTTGAAAATAACAAGCAAACTCTAGGATTCTGAAGAAGAATGAGTAACATTGCTATTTATAGGAAGCCATGAAAAATGGTTACCATTTGAACTGTGAAGTTCTTCTATTTATAACCCTGAATGAGCTGTTAGGTCAGATGCTTACTTATGTTCACCATCCCAATTTATTTCTGTAACATTGTGGGTGTTAGTATTAATCTCTTTCAATTACAAAAAGCCTAGATGTTTTAACATTTTGCCCCTTCTTCAGTCTTCTGTCATTGATCTCTTTGACACTTGTAAATCCATGTGTCATAGTAGTTGTTCTTCCATATCTCTGGATTTGCAAATTTTGTAAGATCAAATTTCATTTGAACATTGCTCAAACAATTTACTATACGTCCAGCCAAGGAATATAAAAGAAGTAGAAAGAACCATTTGTCCTCTTGAAGACTTACACTATCTTGAGAGGTAAGGTACATATAAAAAGACAGTGAAGAACCACAATGAGATACCATTTCACACTCACTACAACGGCTACTAAGTGTTGGAGAGGATGTGGAGAAATAGGAATACTCATTCATCGTTGGTGGGAATATAAAATGATGCAACTGCCATGGAAAACCATTTGGCAGTTCCTCAGAAAGTTAAGTAAAAAATTACCATATGATCTGGCAACCCCATTTCTAGCTATATAACTCAAAGGACTGAAAGCAGAGACTCGAAGAGATATCTGCACACCAATATTCATAGAGGCAATATTCACAATTGCTGAAAAATGGAAGTAACCCATGTGTCCATCAACTGATGAGTGGGCAAGCAAAATGTTCTGTATTTATACTATGGAATATTATTTAGCCATGAGAAAGAATAAGGTTCTGATACATGTGACAACATGGATGAACCTTGAGGATATCATCTAGACAGAAATAAGCAAGACACAAAAGGACAAATATTGAATGATTTCACCGATTTGAAATAATCAGAATAAGCAAATTCAGAGTCAGAAACTAGATGCAATTCACCAGGGGCTGGGGTGAAGTAGGAAATTGGGAATTAATACTTAATTGGTACAGAGTTTCTGTTTGGGGTGAAAGATATAAAAAAGAAAAGAAGATGCTAGAAAAAAAAATATAGTAACCTATTGTTTCAGTTTGCTAAAGCTGCTGAAATGTGATATACCAGAAATGGGTTGGTTTTTAACAATGGGGATTTATTAAATTACAAGTTACAATTCTAAGGCCATGAAAATGTCCAAATTAAAGCATTAACAAGAGGATACCTTCTCTGAAGGAAGGCTGCTGGCATCCAGGGTTCCTCAGTCAGATAGCAAGGTGCATGGTGGTGTCTGCTGGGCCTTCGCTCCTGGGTTTCATCGCTTTCAGCTTCTGATTTCAGTGGTTTTCTCTTTGAGTGTCTGGGGGTTCTCTCTTAACATCTCTGGGGTGTTTCTCTCTCTCTCTCTGCTCTCTCCAAATATCTCTGCTTTTACCCTCTCATTATAAAGTAAATCTAAGCTCACTAAACTGGGTTGAATGGCATCCCCTAAAATTTCATGTCTACCTGCAACTTCCGAATGTGAACTTATTTGGAAATAGGGTCTTTCCAGATGTAATTAGCTAAGACTTGAAATTTTAGGGGACAGTGTTTCTACTAAGCTTAGTGAGCTTAGATTTACTTTTTAATCTTGGAAGAAATGTATGATTTGGACTATGGAAACCATGAAAGGAATGGTAAATTATAGGTATAGTCATATGATCTTTGTTTTATGTAGATAGGTGATATCTTTCTAGCTACAATAAGAGTAGCTATCATTTGAATGTCTATTTTATGTCCTAGGCTCTATATGTTATTTCATTTAATTCTTCAAATAACCTTGCTACCTGGTGCCAGATAAAATAGCTGGCATATAGTAAGAGTTCAGTAAATGTTGGCTAAATGAATTAATGAAGACTAGGGTATTTTAGTTTCCCTGTTGCTAAAACAAATATCATACAATGGGTTGGCTTAAGCAATGGGAATTTATTGGCTCCTGGTTTTGAGGCTAGGAGAAATCCGAAACCGAGGCATCAGCAAGGCGGTGTTTTCTCCCAGAAGGCTGTGGGGTTCTAGGGCTGGCTGCTGGTGAACCTTGGTCCTTGGTTTTCTGTCACATGGCAGTGCACATGGTGGCATCTTCTCCTTTCTCTTCCAGGTTCCATTGACTTCCAGCTTCTGGTTGCTCCCTGTAGCCTCTCTCTATATCTGACTTTGACTCTGCTTATAAAGGACTCCAGTAAGCTGCATTAAAGCCCAACTTGATTCAATTGGGCCATACCTTGACTGAAGTAACAGTTTGAAGAGCTCTTATTTACAATGAGTCCACACCCACCAGAATGTGGCCCAAGACCAAGAATGTCTTCAAACTGGGATACACAATTCAATCTCCAATATAATGTAGGGTCCTTATTGTTTTTTATGAGGAAACCAAGGCTCAGAGAAGTCAAATTACTTGTACATGGCCACAAAGCTTAACAAAGAATAGAACAAGGATTTGAATAAAATCTGTCTGATTTAAAAATGGGGATAAGAACACTTTTCTGGGTTAGCGTGTGGATTAACAAAATATTCTGGCTAAAGTTTGAGTACAACACTTGGCACAGAAAGTGGGCTTAAATAAATATTAGAACAAAATATCACTCATAAGTAAACTGATACGGGATGAGTGAGAAGCAATAAGGGAAGCAGTAGCACAACTATTTTTAGATTTTCAACAGTTTAAGGCAATGGGTTTGGAGTTGATGGAACTTCAAATGACCCATGTAAAGCAAATATTTGATGTGATGTATACTTTCATGCTCAGCCCTCAGCCATGGCAAGTGTTACTGTCTAATAATTTTCTGTCTAGTAATTTTAATCCCAGGCATAAAAGAGACAAGTAAATCATTTTTCTGGATTAGTCCTCATTTTCCATATTTAACATGGTTTAAGAATATTTTGTATTTTGATATGCCCAATAACATCAAACAATATTCCTAAATGATATAATACCTTAATAATCCTTTGAGGTATTGAATTGAATCATAAGCTTTTTGGAACCAACCTAAGTATTTATCAGTTGGAGAACTGATACAATAAATTACAGTATTTCCCTACTAAAACATTATGCAGCCATAAAAAGAATGAGATCAATTTATATGATATGGGAAGATGTTTATCATATATATATATATATATATATATATTTTTTGAGAACATTCTCATTTATTCCAAAAACGGGTGGGGGTGGGGTGGAATCCCATACCACTCCCTTATATACCTCTTTTATTGACATTTAGCCTTTGTTACAATTATATCAAGTATTTGTGAGTGAAAGATAATTGTAGAAAAAGTTGTATAGTGCAATTCCTGTTTTTACAAGGAAAAAAAACTATATATGATATATGTTCATGTAAATGTATAGAAAAAGGTATGGAAAGGTATATGCTAAACTGTCAGGAGACATTTCTACTGGAAAGGAAGTATGGTTAGGAAGTCTGAAAGTAAGCTCATGCTTTTTTGCTCTATATACCTCTTATTTTACTTTAATGCTTTTTTACTTTTTGATATGAATGGGATTATTTTTATTTCTTCAGTTTAAAAGCCAATAGAGATTATATCAAGATAGTGCCCTAAGCATACCTACATAGCTCCCCTTATACCCCAAACGCCAATGAAATGACATAAAATAACCTTTAAGTGTGCTGCAAAACAACATAGGTTACCATTTGAGGACCATATACTTTGAGAAATTCCTGGAAGATAGACACAAGTAGAGAAAAACCTGGTTAGAGGAAAGTGATTACAATGATATCAGTAATCTCAAAAATGCTCTAACATGTATAAAGTTCAGCAGGGCTCCCAGTATAATCCTCAGGGCACCTAAAGAACCACGTTTGAGAAAAGCCACTTCAGTTGGGTCCATCTCCTACTGCTCCTTTGTCACAGCAAAACGAATGCCAGGAAACAACTACTTTCTAAACAAAATAAGAATCAGTGACAATGAAGGCCCCTGCGAGTTCAAGATGGAGAGGAACCCTAGATAGCACAAAGGGGGAAAAAATCATAAAAGGAAAGGGTGGCACTTGAGTCCAGCATTTGCTACTAGTTTAAAACCTTAAATAGGGATCTCTGAAGTGGGATTTCTTACAGTGAGACCTGGAGGCAGCAACACCCCATGTGATCTACCAAAGCCAAGAGGAGATTCCATACCCAGAAGACGAGCTAGGAGCACATCCTTCCTGCCCAAGGTCAGAGACTGAGTGCTATCACAGACATTTAAGAAAACCCACACCTTGAAAAAGAGGCTTGACTTTCAGGAAGTAGAAGAACTAAGCTCTGAGGGAAGAGAACCTCAGAGAACAGAATCATGCATTTAAACTACAGAAAATTAATATTGTGATTCAAGAATATACGATATACACAAAAAAGAGGCTTATATGAAAAGGAAACAATAAGAGTTTAAGAAATAAAATTAAAATTGTTTAAATAAAAATTTTCGATAGGAGAAATAACTGAATAGATATACTTACGATCCAATTAATGAGCAGCAAGACTGAACCCAGTGATTCTATCAGAATTCAGAGCAAAAGAAAAAAAACATGGAAAGTGTAAGAAAATAATTAAGAAACACAGAAGATACATCTGGAAATTTTAACCTTTATTCAGTAAGACTTTCAGAAAGGTAAAACAGATATAATGGAAGAAAGGACATAAACAACAAAAAAGGAGAAAAATGTAAGAACTGAAGAGATATAAGAGTGTTTAATAAACAGAGTCTGAGGTGCGTTGAGCAGGATTTAAAAAAAAGAGACACATGTACTTACATTGTGAAATTTAATAAATAAGTCTGAAAAAGATATTTTAAGCCACTCATCTTGAGAGTAACATGCTACTTAGCTATAGATAACTGGAATAGTGGCTGGAATTCATCAGGATTCTCAAGTCACTTCAGTTCTAGTCCAGTGTCTCCTGTACCACAAGCCAGCCTTGTAACTTTATTGCTCTAAAAATTTGCATAGACTCCTTTCCTAAATTGAGCCATAGTTTTTAGATATTAGGGACATTTATTGGTCCATGTTAAGTGGATTTTAAAGTAAACTCTCTTTCGATAAGGAAAACAGATATAAAGATGGGGAAAAACAGATATTATTTCTGGTTTATGACATATAAGTGTATCAGTCTGGGTTTAATCAGGAGAGGAAAACTGAGCAGTCATTTGAACAGAAAAAGTTTAATATAAAGATTTATAAACCATAACAGGGAATTGGAGTAATGAGGGATTGGCTAACAAGAAGTAAAGACAGCTTTAAAGAATAAAGGAATAGCAGATATACTATCATATCACATTATATCATACCATATCATATCATATATCATATCATATCATATCATATCATATCATATCATATCATATCATATCATAATCATATAATATGCCACTACTCTTAGGGCTAAGATAAAGCATCTATGGAAAAGTCCTGCACCCTCCTGCCCATGCTCCCAAGCTGAACTCTAGATATTTCTGGAGACAGATGGCCTTGGCTCTATTGTTGGCAAAGAAGCCACTGTGGGGCCATGCTGGCAGAATTTGCTAGAAATCCACCCTCAGGAACTTGTAAATCTAACACCTAGGGTGCTGGTGAAGCTGTTCACAGGGAGGTGTCTCATAAGAGGCATTCTGCTCCAGAATTGGCTGGGGGGTGGGGTTGCTGAGGGAAACTGCTGGCCACTCGGTGCTGTTGGCTGCCGTACACTGGAGGAGCAGGGTGCTATGCTGCAGGAGCCTGCTGCTCCATGGCATAGGAGCTTGGGGCTGGAGAAGCAACAAGCGCTGCAGGGAGCCTGCTGAGCACGTACACTGGAACCAGTATGCAAAGCCTTCCCTCCTGCAATGTCTCTCCAGTACCTTCTACTAACAAAGCTTAACAGTGTGCCAGCTGGCAAGAAAAAGTATCTAAAGGCCACTTTTATAAAGCAGGCAAAAAGGTTGAATTCAGAGCTGAGAAGCAAAAAAAATAAAATGAAAAAAAAGATAACTACATGTCAGGGTTTCACTTTATCCCATCTTGAACTCATATTGTAAAGGATTACCCAGATGTTTTCAAAAGGTGACTATTTAGATGGTATTAATAGCAAACTCATTTTTTGTAATCATAACTTTTACGTGGATACCATTTTGTAGAGTACGAAATAGTAAATACTATCTTCATAATTATTAAAAAACCCATTATTGACTGTAAATGGGCATGAAGTGCCCAGAGTTATAATTATCTCATGACTTTCATAAATCTTCTCTAGAATTCTGATTCCTCTTATGAATGATATA
The DNA here is from genome assembly GCF_015220235.1 of Choloepus didactylus. Lineage (NCBI taxonomy): Eukaryota > Metazoa > Chordata > Mammalia > Pilosa > Megalonychidae > Choloepus > Choloepus didactylus. The sequence goes on along the minus strand of NC_051319.1, from coordinate 66,200,572 downwards.
CAACTCGCAACTATTTTTTCTGTTTGATTATCTTTGGAAGAGATTTTTGGAATATTTGCATAATCATCTTTAGTATACAGTTTGATTCTGTTGGCAGTGAAAGGATATTTATCATCCTAGGAGGTTTGTTTGCTCTTATTATTTATTCTATTGCATTGAAACGAATCTGCCAAGATGGCTGCTGAAGTTGCAGATCATTTTTGTTTTCGTTGCCTTCTTTAAACAATCACACCTTGGATGTTTGGTTTGCAGTTTGTGACCTGAGGTTACCTGAGATTTCAGTAAGGTGAGTCCTGGCACTGGACATCCTGGGCTCTGTCTTCTGATACTGATCTATGCCTCTGCTAAAGGATAGAAGGGAGTTCTCTAATCAGTTTCTTTTTTCTGGAGTGTAAAGTTTAATGACTTTATAGAATTAATTTCAATCCTAAGTGGCTTATAAATTTTTTAAAACATTTAAAAAGAAAAAAATATAAAATGTGTCCTTTTCAAGAATTAATCAATAAAGTTTCTTCTTGTATCACCAAGTCTAGCACAGTGGCTGGAACAGAGTACGAGCTCAAGATATTTAATTGAATGAATAAATCAACCATACAAAATAAGCTACTAAGATGTTAATGCGAGCAGCTCCACTTCGCACTGAGGCAAGTATCACATATGTGGATCCATGATAAATGCCCAATTTTTGTTTACAGAAGTAAATACAGAAACCATCTATCTTAGACAAATATGACCAGTAGGATATAAAATTAGCAAGTAAAGAAAAGCCCTCAAGTTCCTATTTATCTTTGCCAAGTCTAAATCTCATCAAGAAATTGAGAGATCTGGCAACATGACTCCAGGGTGAGCCTAGCCTTGGCATCGTGGGATTGAGAATGCCTTCTGGACCAAAAGTGGGAAAAGAAATGGAAAAAAATAAAGTTTCAGTGGCTAAGAGATTTCAAATCGAGTCAAGAGGTCATTCTGGAGGTTATTCTTATGCAAGCTTTAGCCAGATATTGCAAACTACCACAGTATGCCAAGCCCCAACAAATAGTATTCCTGAAAATCCTAGGGAGTGCCCTGGGATCTATCCAAGTGTCTATTAAAGTTTTTCTTAATAAGATTATTTTTTCAGAAACTTAAGGCCTCCAGATTGATCCTATGCCAGATAAGCCCTGAAACCCAGAGGTACTAGTCTCTCCAAGAACATCAACCAGTTTTATTCCTCTACCCCATTAGGTCAACACTCTTTTCCAGCATGAAGACGTTAAAATGGTCATTGCCCAGATATCCCTGCAGACTGAGAGAATGACCAAATGAGAGGGAGGAGGTGTAACTGAGAAATTAGGATTTAACAAATGATTATGACTACTGAGTCATTATATAGATATTTCTTTTTAGTGTCTAGTGTTTAGAATAGCCAGAAGGAAATACCGGAAATCGTAGACTCTAGAAGCTTCTGTAACCCAGAAGCCTGATCTTTGATAATGATTGTATACCTATATAGCAAAAAAAAAAAAAAGAAAAGACAGTTGCCTATGTTTGCATGGATCTCCTTCTGGATGTTTTGCTCTGTTCCGCTGTTCTATATGTCTATCTCTGACAGTACTACATTGTCTTATTTAATCCACCTCTACTGTAAGTCTTAAAATTGGGTCGTGTACAATACTAGTGATCAATAATTGGGAGGAGTAAGGGGTATGGGATGTTTGTGGTCTTCATTTTTCTTTTTATTTCTTTTTCTGGAGTAATGCAAATGTTCTAAAAATGATCATGGTGATGAATGAACAGCTAGGTGATGATACTGTAAACCACTGATTGTATACTTTGGGTGGATTGTATGGTATGTGAAAATATCTCAATAGAATTACATTAAAAAAAAGAAATGGAAAGACCAATTTAGAACAATACACATTAAATTTTTTATAATTTGACAAGATAAATCTATTCAAATATCAAATATTGAATATATATTCAAATATATATATTCAAATATAAATACTCAAATATCAAATATTCAAAAATCTTTCTCCTCAATTCATTAACTTCTCAGAAAATTACTGGATATACGGAATTATTAAGAGTTTTAGGAGTCCAAATAACAATTCTAGTCATTTTTTTCTCTAGTCATATGTTCCTCTGCTAGTACTTCACTTTTATTCTGTGGTGACTAGTCCCACAGAACTCCTTATGCTAGTGAGGCATGAGGGACAGTTACCTACCTTATCAAAACAGCTCCCCAATTCTCCATTACTCCCTCTGTTCTAGATTGCTAATGCTGCGGAATGCAAAACACCAGAGATGGATGGGCTTTTATAAAAAGGGGGTTTATTTGGTTACACAGTTACAGTCTTAAGGCCATAAAGTGTCCAAGGTAACACATCAGTAATTGGGTACCTTCACTGGAGGATGGCAAATGACGTCCGGAAAACCTCTGTTAGCTGGGAAGGCAAGTGGCTGGCGTCTGCTCCAAAGTTCTGGTTTCAAAATGGCTTTCTCCCAGGACATTCCGCTCTAGCAAGCTTGCTCCTCTTCAAAACGTCACTCACAGCTGCACTGAGTTCCATCTCCCTGAGTCAGCATGTTTATATGGCTCCACTGATCAAGGCCCACCTTGAATGGGTTGGGCCACGCCTCCATGGAAGTATCCCATCAGTTATCATCTACAGTTGGGTGGGGCGCATCTCCATGCAAACAACCTAATCCAAATACTCCAACTTAATCCCCACTATTATGTCTGCTCCACAAGATTGCATCAAAGAATATGGCTTTTTCTGGAGGACATAATACATTCAAACCGGCACACTCTACATTTTGGATTTCCTATATTAGAAATACATATTAATGCTTGGATGGTCTTGCCGTAGATGCAACTGAACTGATGTTGAATTTTCTTATTTTCTTTCCCTCCTTTCCTTTCCAGCTGGAATCTATATTCATCAATTAACCTCTGAATCGTCAACCATTCCCTCTCTACTGATTCCTTTCCCTTAGCAAGTACAGATGTTGAAAGCTGTTTTATATTAGAAAGATACAAACAATAATGACAGCAAAAGCCTCCCCAGACTCTTTTCCTTTAAGCTACCCTTCTCTCTTCCCTTCAAACAACAAGTTTCTAAAGAGTGGGCTTCATTTGATTGCTTCATTTGATCTCTCCATTTGCTCCCCTCTTTTTTCAGTCCTCAACCCAGTGCAGTCTTATTTTTGCCACCATTTCACAAACATTGCTCCCTCTAGGATCACTGGCGATTTCCCAAAGGTAAAATCCAACAGGGACTTTCCAGTCTGAAACTTACCTGACCCCTCTCTGCTACATTTGGTCTTGTTGACCACTTTCTCGTTCCCACGGGAATCCTAGTTTTAAAAATCTCTCTGCTCACTCATTCAAGTCCTTATATTTTCTGCTCCACACTTACATGTCAATGTTCCCTGGGGATCCCTTTTTTTGTTTGTCGATGTTAACTTTTGCTTCAATCAATACGTTTACATTCATAAAGGCCTATCTCTCAACAGGTTTTCATTCACAAAGACCTCTCCCTGATCTGGTTAGTATTTTTAATTTGGCTGTAGAATATTCTTGGAGAATTTGCACTTTCTAATTTGAGGGTTTCGAAATTCAGTGTTGGCTTATTACACATTTATTGCTATTTTTTGTCCATTAAATGTACTTTTAGGGCAGTTTACTCTGATAGTTGGATTGAGTAGATCTCAATACACTCTGAGCTACTCACTAATCATTACTGTCCCCTGCATTTTTGCCCATAGAAGACCAATATTAGTTCATTGATTTGGCAAACATTTTTGAGCATTACAATTTCCAAGCTCTCTGCCAGGCACTGATGATATACTTCATTTACTACCTCCCAGACCTTTTCTGACTGCTTTTTCTTTTTATACATATCAACAAACGATTGTAAATTAACTTATAAAAGTTTCACAAGTTGTCCATGGTCCTTCTAGAGCTAGGCCATTGCCTGTGATAGAGCCCATTAGGATGAAGGCAGCCCTATAATCCAAGCTGGCTGAGAACACTGTCTGGGTGGATATGATACAAAGTCCGAGCCCTTCTTAGGTTGACCAGGGCACATAACTTGGCAGGCAGAGCACAGGCTGAATTTCAGCTTCCATTCTTCCCTCGGCAGAACACCTTATCTACAATAAGGCTACAGCTTGACCACCACTTGTCCTCCTCAGGACCCCTAAAATCTAACCAAACTGGACAAACAAACCCATTCTTTTATGTGCATTGTGTTTCAACTGCTTGGCATGTCCTTTCCTCCAGCCCCAAGCTAATGTGGCACTATAACGTAAGCCTTTTCTCCCCAGATCTTGCACTCAGTCCTTAGATAAAGATAGTTTTCCTCTTCTCCAAAGTAATCCTTTTGTATTTCTTACCATAAATAGCATCCTTCTCAAAGTTGGGCAAGTGTCTTACCTAGGAAATTGAAGCATTTCAAGGGCAGAGATGGTGTCTTATTCCTTTTTGTATTTTCTTCTGTGAATAGTGAATAACAAAATAGAGGTTTGTTAAGATACTAAATGAAAAGCCTTGAATTTAATCACAGGAAATGATTTAATATTTGTAAAATGTTTAACATATTGCCTTGCACAGAGTAAGTGCTATACAGGTGTTTGATAAATAAAATGAAAGGCTGATAGGACATGGATTTGGATTTAGGAGGACAATTGTTATTATAACTCATGATAATTGTGTCTATAATTTATTAATGGATTCAGAGATACTTTCCTCTTTTGTCACTAGATAATGTGGAACCATGGATGGAAACATTGCTTTCTTTTTACCTTATATTCCTTTTTCTAATTGTATATCATTTCTCTCATAGTGATAGTTAAATTTCATTATATTTAATGATTTATTCATTTCATGCTATAACAGTTTTATCAGTGACTCCTTGTGTTATAATCTCATTATTTCACAAATTATATCCTATTTTTTAAGAATAGTAACTGTTACCATGATTTCATCTTCTTCAGTGCTCTTTTAATGTCAGTATCATACTCCTCTTTGTGAAAAGATTAAATATTTTTTCTTTTCATTTAGTTTATTTCTGCTCAATGTTGTTTATATTTTATATTTTCTTTCACTGCATGCTGCTATTCTATTTAAAGACTTTAAGTCTGTGTCTGAAATATTGGTATCATTTTTATAACAATGTTTCCTTGAATAAGACAGAAAACATGCACTGAAGAAATCTAAATTATTAAATATATTTCTTTTCTTCAATGTATAACATACCTATAATGAAATATTGAATCTTCATTCCTTAAATTCTATTAATGTATTTCTTAATGGGATTAATTTTTTACCTCCTGACTGGAATATAGTTTATACAAAGAAGTTATAAATGTTCAATTGAGTATATGTTGAAAACATAGATAGAACATTACAGATTTGCACCAACATTACAGATAGAACATTACAACTGCCATAGGTGGCTGAACAAGTAAATTTGACTTCAAACAGACAAATAAACAAACAAATAAACAGTGGGTCCCTGGAGATAAGTACTGTTCTCATCAGATGAGAAAAACTGAGGGGCAGTAGGATAAGCCTGAGTCTGTATGTTTGAACAAAGGATAGGATACAGGCATAACCTGCAGCTTGTTTGTATATGCAACAATGTCATTTGAGACAATTTTACCCTATTGGATTAATGTCAAAAAATTTCCAAAGCCAAGGGATAAATTGTGTTTCTGTATAGCTCCCTCCCTCCCCAGACTTGGGAGCTTTTTTTTCCTTTCACTTTTTCTAATATAAAAACTCATCATCCGCCTCAACAATGACTGGTATTACCACTCATTATGGCAGCAATTTGTAATGTTTGTAAAAGTTTTTGAACTGAGTGATAACAATAAACTGATTGTCTCTTTTTTTTAAATCCTAAGTCTTAAAGCCAGATCCTTTCTCACTTAGGACCAGGCACTTTCTCACATAATTTGCATATATCTGAACAAATGTGCCAAGTCTTCTGCTTACTATAGTATTGCTCACTGGCAGAAAAATGACCAAAAGAGGTTAAATTCTTTCTTCAGGAAGAGGAGTCATCATCACCTGTCTATGTTCCTGTGTTCCACAAAACAGAAGGCATTGTTGTCTGGAGCCAGGTTTAGGTGGCTGTTTAATGCAGTGGTTAAACATACAGACTTAGGCTTATCCTTCTGCCCCTCAGTTGTTCTCATCTGATGATAATATTACTTATCTCCAGGGACCTCTGTGAAGATTAAATCTATTAACACCTGTAAAAAAATTAAAAAGTTTCTGGAACATGGTAAGTCACACATATATATCCTATTATCATTCACATTCTTGAACCACACACCAGTTTTAAGCTTGAAAGAGTTGTACATCCTTAAGATATTTGTGGCTCCTTTAGAATAACAATGAAAATTTTAAAACAATTGTTTTAATTATAGGAAAACACAACTATTTTTAATTTTGAGGAAAAATGCATGCCTCCTTTACCCATAAACCTGGTCTAATACGACTATTTTCAGTAGTAAATTAAACATTTTATAATTTAATTTTTTAATTAAAAAAATCTCAGCCAAAAAAATCCTTCTCAGGGTTAGATGATGTTTAGAATTATAAAAATTAAACCATATGTTAGAAAAATTTGTTCTTTTAACTGCCATGGGATTCCTCTACAACCCAAGGATTCCCCTAAAATCCAAGGACACCTCTTGAGAGCCTACATATAAACAGAAAACATTAAAATATGGTTAGAAGAAACGTCCCTGAACCTTAAACTCTATTCTTAGCAGATCCCCCAATATTATCAATAGGCTTTAAAGAATACAAGGTGCTTCTCTGGATGATTTTCAGAATCTTAAAGAAGAGGAGGAAGGAGAAGAAGGAGGGGAAGGAGAAGAGAATGAGGAGGTAAAGGAGGAGGAGGAGAGAAGGAAAGAAAAGAAAGGACAAGGAAAGTTGATTGAAGTCTTTTTGGAAGAAGAGGGACCACAGAGCAGGCTAGCAGGCAGTGTGTGTGTTGAGCTGTAGAAACCTTAGCATACTGGTCCGGGAATCAGCCAATGAGGAGCTGAGAACCACACTTCCATAAAGATGATTGGCTGATGGACTGGGGGCTCAGCTGAGCCGCCTGAGAGGATGGGCAGGAAATGCTGGGCTGAGAAAATAGCAAAACAACTTTCTGGCTTTCTGTTGTTTACTGCATATTCTCTAAATGATTGTAGTGATTCATCCTTCAGGAAAGCTTGTTTTGAAAACAAAAGAGGCACAGTTGTTCACAACAAAAGTGGTATTCAACAGCCAAAGGAGCCAAGTATAATGGTACTCTTATTTTTTAAAAATAAACTTTTGTCTTCTGATTTCTTCTAACTAAATATGTTAAAAAAAGTCCTAGTTGGTTCCTAAAAGTTGAATTTAAACTATAAATTGGACTGGGCTTAATCTCTCTGATAAACATGTTTGCTTTGTTAATCTGTCAGCTTTGTGAAATATGCCTGAATAGAATGCAATTTATAAAATGTGGAAAAATCCTTAAAATCTAACTTCAAAAAATATATTAAATGTTTTACAATTAAGGGAATTATGCTGCTCTCAAACTATTTTAGGCATTTATTATTTTTTTTTCTGTAGTCATATACATTTGAAAGCTAGAGCTACATTTACCAATGTTTTGTTACTGTTCTCACAAAATCCACTGTCATTAAGTCATAGAGATTTTTTTAAATGCCAAGAGTGGGGACAGAGAGAGACAAGGAAGAAAGATGGAGTGGAAAGTAATAACTGCATCCTGCCATCTTTGACCTTCTGCTACTTGGTAAAAAAAAAAATAAATAAATAAAAATTTAAATAGAGTAGTGGCAACATTTCACCTACAAGTTTTTAAATTTGGTTTTACAAACATTCTTTCCCCAGACCATCTTTCTGAAAATGAGAATAACTCTATAATGCAGATTAAGCAGAAGTATTTTGTAGTCTCTCTCTGTGATCATTCCTTGGCTGGCTAACAGACCAGCCATTCAGAAGCAATTTTCTTCAGGCTGAAATTATGTGCTGACCATAGCAGATCACTGCCCATAATAGCCCTTCCCCCACCCAATGCTAAATACAATCTGTCTCCTACTCACTGTAATAACGTGCAAATGACTGTAATTTTGCAGACAAGAAACAGCCCAAAGTGAAACGTGTCTAAACAGAGGTCGATTTGAAAAATCAGGGCTATTACCTAAATCTGTAAAATGCATATTGTAATAAAACCAGCAACAGCAATCTCCAATAAGTAGTTTTTTTTTTTTTTAGTGTAGCTTGTTTTGATCTTTATACACCTGATCTCCACTGGCATAAAAGAAAAATCCTTTTTCTGAAATGAAACCGTTTCATTACATGTGATATAAATCGCCTTACTTTGCTAACAGATCCACAGACCTTTCTGGGCATCGATCCGTTCAGATATAGCAGCGCACACCCCACCACACCACACCATACCACATACCACGGGAGCGTAGGCCAAGAGGAGGTAAGATTTCAGACACTTAACACTGACCTACATTGCAGTTCCCTCAATGCGAGCAGTATACAAATGTTTTTCTTTAGAAGAATGTGCTGTTTTGCCATATTTTTTTAAGATCTATAGAACCGCAAAGGACAAGCTTTGCTTTTTCTTTTTGAGTGTTTTAAAGGGCAGAATTGGAAGAAGGAATGGGGGAATACATAAACATGTGGGAGTAGCACCTCCTTTAATTTTATATTTCTTTACTATCAAAATTCATAGTAATCTTAAAACAGACTATGTAAAATTTGCTTTATATCATCTCTACTGGTTTAAGCTAAACTGTGTTATCAAGATCTGTCAAGACAGTTATTATTCTCCTTCCCTTGCATGTAGGATCCCTTTATCATTCTCCAAGGAGTTTAAATTGAAGGTGAACTAATAGGGCAAGGATCTGAAAAGGTTAACGCTGTTTACAGTGTTACCATACACAATGTGTGTGATTATCCACATTCACAAATGTATATCAGAAAGGTCTACATGTTCTCCATGGCAGGGTAAACACCATCCATCTCTTTCTTCACTAAATGCTCTCTTCCCCTCCCCCCGAAAGGACCTGAAAGTTTTCAGTGAGCACCGACCTATCCACTGCAGGCCTGCTTCTTGGAACTGCTTCTTGGAGCTTTATCTTGGTCCCAAGAAATTTCAAGATAATGCAAAATGTCAAATGTTTGACCAAGAACACTGCTTATCTCTTGCTAGTGACAGTTATCTAGAGATGGCTATTGTTAAAAGTACTCCACAGAAACTTGAATAAGATTTGGTATGCAGATGGGAAAAGGCAGAAAGAGTTTTCACTGGAAGACGCTAGGCAGGGTAGGTACCCTGGACTTCACCTGTGTTTGTGAGGGTGTTGAATAAATCACCAACTATAGTTCCCTAGAAAACAGGGCAGGTCACCTGCCCCCCTACCTTGAGGCAGGCCTGTTCATAAACAACCCCATACAGACAATAATCTTTCTCCACAATCTTCTTGGGTAGCCAGTAAGTTTCTCGTTATGTCTAAATTAAAGTTACTTTTCCTATAAATTAAGCCCATTTCCAGGTTGGTTTTATTTTTTTTTATAACTTTGTTGTCTTTTGCTTTAGAAAAGCTAGGCTCAGGTAGAGACTTCCTTCCCTATAAACAGAAATCCAAGAAATTATTTTTGATCCTTAATATACCCCAAACCAGAGGATATGGGCAGAAAAGGAAGAATACTGTGCTTTCCTGTTTTACTGCCTGAGGTCCCAGTCTCCTTAGCATTGAGCTCTTCTGCCCTTAAAAAGGCAGAAACTTGTCATGTCGGGACCTACTGATCACTTTGTAAGAGACATGGCACTTGCAGGGTCAGACTTGATCATGGGGCCCAGGGAGGGGATGATGGTTATTGAAGGTGGAATTGAGAGGTTAACTGGTACCTGGCTCGGTTTACACTACCCTAATGCTCCTCCCAGACTCATTTCCAGACATCTCTCCTCTACCACAACTTTGAGGAGGCAGTCACTGAAATGTAAAATTACAAAGTGCACACAATTATAGAATAATGCATTGGTATTATCAGGTATACATATACGTAGATGTTAGCATGAAGACAAGTGTTTCCCCTGTTTCCTAGTAGGATATTAAGATAAAATTTTCTTCTCTTGAAATACAGTAGAACTTCCAATACTGTGATGGGAGTAGATCTGATTTTCAAAGCTGGCAGCTAATTATCATAGTTTCAGTCAACAATTAGGTGATGGTCCTCAGATGTCTCTTGACTGGCCCCATTGTCAAACAAAACAAAGCAAACACTAGCAAAACCAGCATAACAACACTGGTTTATCCAAAAGTGAGAAGAATTTGGGAGACTGGCAGTGGGGGGGGTGGGGTGGGATATTGGAATGAAGGGAACTGCTTTAATTTATCAAAATGGTTTTTGTTAAATGTGTGGTTGATTTGGGCATAAGCCTTCATTTGTGGCCAGTGGGCCCATAGAAAGGTTTAAAGTGTAAGATTAGGTGTTGAAGTTGGGGTAAAATCAAATTATTTCTGTATTAGGAAGCCTAAACTTTGTTTTTTGTTATACTAAATTACCCTGTGATTTGCTTTTACCTCTCCAGCTTCATCAGATCTCATTTCCTATGCCCTTTTAAGTCCTGTTGTTTTTAAGAGCTAACCATTGATTTTTTTCCAAACTGATATAACATATGGGGCAGCAGGAGGCTTCCCAAGGCCGAAATGTAGATGACACCCCAGAGACACAGGAAGTGCCCAAGAATGATCTGGTTCTTAGAGGAGCCACTTTTCTAAAAGAATAAAAGTTAAAAATCTACCATATGGTGCTGTTTTGTTATTGACGGGATATACGCAAACTGTAAAATCTGTACACTCAAAAATATAAAACAAACCTCAAAGCTAAAATGAAGAAGTGGATTTTAGATATCTAATTTGCCTCTTTTTATTTGTTAGTGTCCAGTCGTGATTTAAATACAAATTGATTTACAGAGACCTAAGCACTATTATAGATTGTATTCCTCTGGTTTATATGCCTCAGTAAAGGGTGGAAACTGCTCTTTATTAGTATTTGCAGCATCAAAATCTATCTAGTTCATGTAGGGTTGTGAAACAACTAATTGGCATTTTTTTATGGACTAAATATATTGACAGCTCAAACATGAGTCAATAGCCATTACTTAAAATGTGTGACATAAATATTTTTATTGATCCACAAAGTCATCATTGAATATTTATGTCATAAGCTATCTTTGTAAGCCCGAATCCACTTTATATGTCCATTTGACTCAGTTAAGACACATTCTTAGATTGCAATTGTCATGTGGAAACTACAGTTCCGATGTACCAGATCCTTAAAACTTGGAATGGTAATTCTTTGATTGAATTCAGTGCACCCTTTGGTTTTGAACTCTCCATACTATAACTTCTAAAAATAACAGAAAATCACAATGAAAAATTAAAAATAAAAGGTGTTGTAAAGGCTTACTATATAGAAATACATTTTAAAAAATACATTCACTAAACTTGTTGGGATAAGGAAAAAAAAATTCAGTTATATTACCAGACTAAACTTATTTCATATTAAACTCTTATTCTTGACCGCAGAACCCCATTTAGTTTGTTAGAGGCGTCTGTACTACTATAAATTCAATAAAATGTAAAATGTTTCTGTATTATTGGTGGATTGCAAGATGTAGCATTCAAAGGACTTCCACCCGCAGGAGAGAGGGTTAAAAATTTGGGGGAAAGAGAAGTCTGACAATTTGTCAGTTAAAAAATGGGGAATGGGACTGTTAGAGGGGTTAATCTTTCTGTTATATTTCTCTCACAAATCGATTATTAAAAATAGAAGCTGGCCTGAGGTGTTAATTTGGTTGGATGGGACCTTATTTTTTTAGTTTTTTGGAGCCGCGTAAGACCAGGGGGAAAAGATTTGTTACTAATTCCAGGAAAGAATCATTCACGTGGCGGTGGTTAGATGGTCGCCAGCGTTCACACTTGAGTGCTTGTGGACCAGAAGACTGGAAACAAAAGGGTTACTTGTTTCCCCACCACTGCATCCCCCCCCCCCCGATCGATTTTTCTTATTTAATAAGCGAATAAAAAGAAAGACACAGGGGGGAAAAATGCAAGAAGGGCAAAGCGATGGGGGAGGGTTGAAAGCCAGAAACTGCTACAGAAAATCAGTCTTGGGAGTTCGCGCAGCCTAGCCCTTGAAACAAGGAAGGGAAGCCAGCGAAAAATGCTCGCAGTCATTTCCACACAGCCAGCCTCCCTTTTCTCCTCGCTACGCGCTAGTGGCTCATTTGGCTTCCCTCTGCCACCGAGCGATCACATACATTATTTCCCCCAAGATAACACAATCAAACTTGTATTTACCGACATCCTCTCCTCGCAACCTGTTTGAGATTTGTTTTAATAAATGTATTTTATGTGAATGATGTAGTAATTGAAACGGGCGCGCCATTTTTTTTTTTTTTTTTTTTCTTACTGCAGGAGGTTCCTCAGTCCCAATCTGCTTGGAAAATAAAACGCTTTGTCTCCACAACCACCCCCCACCGCACCCCCACCAGCTCACAGTGTGTGTTTTATACGTGTGTATATCTCAACCCCCCTACAGTAGCCAAGAGAAAGCAGCTAGCCAATCAGAGAGCCCAGTTTCATAAAAGCTGCTCTCTGGTTGGCCCGATGAGAAAGGGCATTGGGAACAAAGAAAAGTCCCTTTCAGGTATAGAGGCTGAGAGCTCCTTTTGCTCCACTCCCCCTGTGCATGTGTTGTGTTTCAGTCCTGATTTCAGTGTTGCAGAACAAGCTTGTGTGTGTGCACCAGGGGGATCTTTGTTTTCTTTTTTTTATTTTTATTTTTGCTTTTATTAAAAAAATACACAGGACGGTCTGTGACATTTGATGGTCCATCTTCTTTAATAATAAATTTGTTGAAGAGATTATAATTTCCAAAATAAAGCGGCTGCAACCAAACACATTCAATGCAGTTAGAAGGAAAAGGTCAACTCGATCCTATACAGACCGTAAGTACGGTTGCGTGGTGTGTCTCTATATAGCACTTAGCCGGGACTTCATGCAGGGGAATGTGCGAGTTTTATGCATTGAAATGAGGAACTAGTTACAGAGTTTGGCTTTTGCATTTAGAACAACAAACCCAAGAAGGGTGAATTTTATTCAGTGGAGGGTAAAGCATTTGTAACTTCACACAAATCAAGCTTGACTGGGCACTCGGGGTAACTTGAGTAAATTATCTTTTGGGCTTTAACCCAAAGGAGAATAAGAGTGACACAGTTATATGTCGTGATCTGCAGTGTCCATTCTCCAGCTCGCCTCACTCCCACCCTGGCAGGGCAGACCCCCTTCCAGATCGAGCCAGAGAAATGGGGGCAGGGGCAGAACAAGCCGATTTCTGTCTCGTCTCACATCCTAGTGCCCAATAATTTAATATTAAATAAGGGAATGGTCGCCTATTACATGTAATGTTTATAATTACTATTTACCACCTTCTTAAAAAAGCAACCAAAAAACATCATTAAGGAAAATAAAAAGCCCCACCCAACCCAAACAAACCCACAAATAGTAATGGTGTGTTTATTACAGGACCTGGTTTGGGAACTAGCAAAATGTTTTCCTTTGTCCAATACAAGAGGGGTCCTTAAAAAATCCAAGAATCTCGGAAGCGTCCTCTCCCTTCCCGCAGGCGTCCCTGTCCCTGGCACCTTGGGAAAGCCGACAAATTGGAGATAAGTTGAGGAAAGGTTTATAAGGTGTTTCTTTAAAACATCTGCTTTGCTCTTGTGTTCATTACATTTCACTCCTTCGTAACTTCCAGGATCCTCGATCTCCGAGAAATGTTTCACATTCATAACTTGTAGCTGTGCCCACTGCTGGGGAGGGGAAGGCGGCTGTGGCGGGGAGTGTGTGCAGGGGGAGGGGAGAGACCTTCAGCTTTTTTTAAAGACCAGATCAGTATTTTCTTGATACGCTTGTCACCATTTTTGTTCTCACGACAACCAATTGAGCCCTTGATCCTCACGTGATGTGAAAGGCTTGCACTGTAACAAAATCGCTCCTTTTAGATGGTTGGTTGTTGCTAACTCGCCCATCCCCCTTTCCCAGCCCCGACATTTCCAGCAAAGCGACTCTCCACTTCCAATCCATCAACAATTCATTACAGTTTTTAGCTTCCAAACTCCAGCTAATTAAAAATACTAAGCCAAGCTCCGAGGCCATCTGACTAAACACAGGAGTGGGTGGACGAGAGAAGGAGGAGGAGAGAAAAATAAATAAAAAGGATACGCACCGTTTGCTATGGACTATAAGGGGGGAAAACTGTCCTGAAAAAGGTCGCCTTAAAAAAAAATATCTTTTTTTACTCTAATTATCGAATTACCACATGACTGATGGGCTTAAGCGACAGCGGATTTTTTTCCCCTCCGGGACTATTCTAGGAACTCGGTTCCCTTTTTTTAAAACAACATAAAACAGGAAAACATCACATCCTTTAGGTTTAGAAGACAACCAATTTCAGACGCCGTTATTCTCCCCACCCCACCCCACCGACCCCCGCCCCGAGCGAATGCTTTATAGCTGGTTTATCCGCTCACTGAATCATCTGCTCCCCTCCCCCTCCACACCTTTCTTTTTCTCTTCTTGCCCAGCTCCTCATCCCACCCTTTCTTCCTCCTCCTCCTCCCCCTCCTCCTTGTCTCTTAAGTTAGTTCAGGAAATCAAATCTGTCAGGACGGGCGGAAAAATGCCACTTCCCGACTAACAGGCGGAATCCAGCCCAGATTTTCAGTCCTTTCTTCTTATTCTTTCTTCCCTTTCACTAATTTATCCCGATGTTAGCACATTTCTGTCTTGTTACTAGCGGACGCCTGTAGGTTTGCTACATGGGATCATTACTTACTGATCACGGTGACTCTGAAGTCTGCAACTGAAGGCGGAATGAGAAGTTGGGAAAACTTTTTTCTCTAAGCTCTCTCGCTCTCGCACTCTCTCTCTCTCGCTCTCTCTTTTTTTTTTTAAACAATTATTCTCGATGCTTGTTAAGAGGGAAAAATACCCTTGGTGCTTCTGTTGTGAATGTGAAACATTATCTTCCAGCTGTACAGTGACACATTTTTTTAAGGAGAAAAGGACTCCTGATCCGTTTGCCAAAAGGGGGGTGTGGGGAGGTGGAATAATGTTATCGAGTGATTATTCTGGCTGAGATGTGTTATTTGGTTTCTTCCTTCTTGATCATTTGGTGTTTAAGTAAAATGAGGCACAGGCTTGTTTGCCGAGTGGCGTGGGAAATGCATTTTGATTTGCTGGCCTAATTAAAAAATGATAAAGGATTAAAGGTAAGCAATGTCTGTGTGTCTCTGTGTGTGTATGTATATTTAATTTTTTTTTTCATGGCAATCAACTGTTAAAAAGGGGCTGATCCCTTTAAAAACCGTTTTAACTGATCTTTGTCAAACACACACTCATTTGCGGTCATTGAGGCCACCTTGGCGCAGATCACTTAAAGTGTATGTCTTAATCAGTTTCCCGTACAGTCAGTAGCACCATATTTAACAGACTGAGCAATTCTGCGACCTAGGAATACGGTAGAATTGTTTAGATGTAATTTTTTTTTCCTCAAAAGACAGATATTTAACTTTTTTCTTTAACACTGTCTTTTCCTCAGAGAAATGCTCTTAAAGACATGTGTATATATATTTCAAACAATTGTATAAACTGTTGGGGAAGAGAGGATGGGAGGGAGGGATGTGTATGGGAGGGGATTGTTGGTTGTTTTTCTGTTCCTTACTGGGAACAAAACCAGATTGCCCAGACAGTTTGTCAAAAGAAGTAATAAAATCAGAAATAAGGAACATTGAGGCAGCCTTATTCTGAAAACTAGCCTCAGAGAACTTCCAGTGTCTGGGCTTTTAAATGATAAGATCTAGGAGATATTTAGGGATGTTTAAAGCCATGTTCCTCCTTCTTGTCCAAGTGTTCAGGCTGTGTTTCTGGGGCTGAGATATCACATGTGCTAGACAAAAATCCTGAAGTCTTTTTTTTTTTTTTTAAACCAAAAAGCTTTCTATATTTGAGTCTGATCCTTAAGATATTTTAATGGTTTTTAAAAAGTGATTATCTGTGTTGTTGATAAAGGGATTTTGTTTTTACCTACTGTAAGTTGGTTATTGTCATGGGTATGTTTTTTGGTTTTGGTTATTTTCCTTTAAACCTGATATTGGATTGTGGAGACAATACATGAGTCACCTTATTCTCCATCCTTCCCTGTACCCCTTACTGACTCCCCAATATTAATCGTTTTATATTCTGGTAACACCCAGACAAGAAATATTCGGCTTTTCCCCCTTCACAGGAAAAGGTGGACCTGGACTGAAGGGTGTAAAATCCCTGGACACATTCCTGGGGCAGGAAAAAGAAGAGGAAGATTAGAAGATTTTTTTTTTCCTTTAAAAGAAAGCCCAGCGGAGCTAAACGAATGTCCCCTCATCTCCAAAGGAAAGTTCATCGGATTTTTATTCTAGAGAGCCCATCTTCAGGATGTCAGTGAACATTTCTACTGCAGGAAAAGGTGTGGATCCAAATACGGTTGATACTTATGACAGTGGCGATGATTGGGAAATTGGGGTTGGAAATTTAATAATTGATCTGGACGCTGATTTGGAGAAAGACAGACAGAAATTTGAGATGAATAATTCCACCAACACCACTAACAGCAGCAACTCTAAGGATTGTGGAGGTCTGGCCTCCAATGGGGCCGGTGCTACCGCAGCCTTAGCTGATGGCCTAAAATTTGCTTCTGTTCAGCCTTCTGCTCCCCAGGGGAATTCACACAAAGAGACCAGCAAATCAAAAGTGAAAAGGAGTAAAACTTCTAAGGATGCTAATAAATCTCTGCCTTCTGCTGCCTTGTATGGGATTCCCGAGATCAGCAGCACTGGCAAGAGGCAGGAAGTCCAAGGGCGCCCTGGAGAGGCAACTGGCATGAATTCAGCGCTGGGTCAAAGTGTGAGCAGCGGCGGCGGCGGCGGCAACCCAAACGGCAATAGTACCAGCACCAGCACCTCCGCTGCCACGGCGGGGGCAGCCTCCTGTGGGAAAAGCAAAGAGGAGAAGCCAGGTAAAAGCCAGAGCAGCCGAGGCGCCAAGCGGGATAAGGATGCGGGGAAATCCAGGAAGGACAAGCACGACCTGCTCCAGGGCCACCAGAATGGCAGTGGCGGCCAGGCTCCCTCCGGGGGCCACCTCTTTGGCTTTGGGGCCAAGAGTAATGGAGGTGGCGCGAGCCCCTTCCACTGCGGGGGCACTGGGAGTGGCAGCGTCGCCTCTGCAGGGGAAGTTAGCAAAAGTGCCCCGGATTCAGGGCTCATGGGAAACTCTGTGTTGGTAAAGAAGGAAGAGGAGGAGGAGGAGAGCCACAGGCGAATCAAGAAACTGAAGACTGAGAAGGTAGGATAAAGTCGCCTTCCTACATCTCCCACTTTCCTCTTTGTATTGCGTTTTTTTGTGGTGTCTGAGGATGTGCCTTTATGTGTGCCTTACACCTCTTATTCGTGTTTTCTGGTTCTGTGTGACCTTTCTATTAAATGCATCCTTGATGTTAAAACTTGGCATGGGGGGAGCTTACTTAGGTGCAGTGTTTGACTTGTGCTGCTGTTGCTACTGCTGCTGCTGCTTGTGGTGCTGGGATTTGGGTCCCCAGGTGGGAGGGCCTGAGTGTTTTTAGGAGAAGCCCCCTTTGCCCTGTAGATGGGTCCTGGCCAGTGAGGAGATGTCCTGTGCTTTTACTAGAAAATCCGCTCATGCACCCACTTGACTCTTGTCCTAGTTTCTCCCCTCGGGATAACTGCCTTCTGTTTTACTTTAGGCGTCCTAGTAATTTTGGCAATGTGTCCTTAGGTGTAGGGTTCACATTCACGTTCCTTCCCTGGAGAGGTATGTTGATTGCACTCCACCCTTAACCCATTTTTTTCCCCTGCAGTTTCTCCAAAATAGTTCTTTCTCCAGAATAGTTCTGTCAAACGATATCCTTGGAAGGGTTCCTGTTATTGGTCCTGAACCAAATCACAAGCTTGGTGTCCTTGGGTCATTGGTTTCATAATTGTGCATAAAGATTGGAATGGTTTTGGTGGCTGCTAGGATTCTAACCACGATCCCACACCCAGTTATTAGCTGAGATTTAAGAATGTTATCGCACTTTGGATTCTTGGATTTCTAGCTTTATTGGGGAGCTGAATGGTTGGTAAGAGAAATGAGATAGATTTGGTGGATTGGTGTTCCTGAAATGCGAAAACATAGGCAAAGGGGATGTGGACAGTAATAGTGAAGTAGAATACTAGAATTATGTGTTGCATTTGAGCAATGTGAATAGTTTTCAGGCATTTTGGACCCTTCCTCCTGTCTCAGTCATTACCTTAAAATCTGTAGCTAGACGTTGCCTTTGAAAAACCGCCCCCGGTGTTGTGCTGCTTAGGGATGGAGGCCTGTCTGTGTCTTACTGGTCTAGCCATTGTGCATTGAGTAATGTCTGGGAACAGAATGTGCTCTGTCCACCAGGCAGGTTGGAAAAGAGCTGGGGGTGTGAGTGATGTTTCTGTAAAATTAACCTTTAAATTAATTCACAAGTTATGCCTTGCAGAAGCAAAAATTTATATCCTGATGTGGTTTGTGGCATGGTTTGGAAATGTTATTAAATAATTTTGATTTTTGCTACTTCTGAGCAAAATTCTTATTTGATCAGAATTGTAAGTGGTGGTAATAAGTGTTTGGGTAATTATTTCTAAAGTTATTCATTGCTCTCTGTTTAAGCTTTTGAATTTTAATGCTTTTATGTGTTCAGGTTTTAAGTTGGAGTGACAGGAATAAAGTTTTGATTTTGCGAATTCAGACTTTTATGAAGGTAATAATAAGGTGCAGATCATGCAAAATGGGCAAAAAGCCCCTGAACACTTACTCATATCTTCTTGGTCGGACAGTATTTTACACTGATGAATTTGAATAAATTTTTCAAAATCCCAGGCTTCGATGCCTGCGTTTAAATGTGTAGTTTCGCATAATTTCTGTCAAAAGGCATTCTGAAATCTTCTTATTAACTTAGTACAGTAGGGCATTTACTTTTGTTGCCAATAGTCTTCAAATTGCAGTTCTAATCTGCTTTAACTATCTAGATGAATTGCCCTAATCCAGCACGCACAATGGCTGTGGTTAAGGAGTCAGAGCCATTTGATTGGATTCACTGGCAGCCTGGAATGTGGGAGGTACTGCCCTTTTGCATTCCCCTTAGCCTTTTAATCTTCCAGCCAAATGTTCACATTCAACAATTTTGTTTAGCTGGCAATCGGAACATTTCAGTATCTCAAAGGCTGCTGTCATGGCAACTGAGATTAGAGCGTGGTGTCGGTTCTCCAGTTTTTATGTTCTTTTCACTTTCCAGTCACAGAGGAAACTGGATGAAGAATGGAAGAATTAAATTATTCTTATACATGAAACTCATCTTGAGACAAAGCAGTATAAATGTGATAATATGAATTACGTAAATGAAGAGCAAACATGTCGTGGTGGGTCTGAGGTGGGGGAAGGGAAAGAGTGGAAGAGCACATTGCCTTTAAATTCAAGCCTGGTCCCTGTGCAGGCAGGAAGCTGCATTTCCAACCAGAGCCACTGGTGTTGGCACATGGGACCTTGAGGGACAGCTTCCAGGGCTTGGATTCTGCAGGGTGAGCATTCTCTATCAAGCTGAGGTGTTGGCTCAGGATCTCAAAGAGTGTTTCTTAGGTATTCCCCAGTCTCAACCCCACCCCGTCCCATTCTTGGCACACGGAACTCCGTGCATGAATGCCATCCAGGGACGTAACTCGAATTCCACTAACTTTGGCTTCAATTTAAAAAATTATTTTTACTGATCAGAGGATACTTGTTTAGGAAGTTTAAGATTTAGTAGGACAAGCTCACCTGGCAAAATATTTCAACACTAATGTATCTTTAAGAACAGTTTTTGGATGTTTTATGCAGTGTTTTAATTTAAGCCTTGCATGATTATCTGGGTTTGTGATAAGTAAGTGAGTGCCTCAAGAGGAAGATGATTAATTTTGAGCAATCAGATGTGGTGCTTGAGGGGCCAAATGTGAAAACTGAAAATTGAAAATCTGAAGGGGTGTGGTGTGCTTATGTGTGCATTTTTTTCCCTACTGGTTGGAAGGTTCACAGGAGATTCATAAGACTTGCTGTCATTGGTTAATTTCCACAGCATGCTTAAATGTCTCATTTTTGGTTTGTTTATTCTGTTTCTTCACTACACAAAGTCATGTAAAACATGATAAATTGGACCTTATGAAACCTAATTAAATCAATGAGTGTTCTACTCCTTTATGTAGAAACCACAAGTATGTTGTAAAAGTCGCCACTCCCTTAATACGTGAACAAAATCAAAACATGCCATAATTCTAAGATGTTTGAGCTTTATTTCTATAGCCCATTTTGTGGTTAAACCACCAGTGACATGTCTGAATAAGTAGATTTGATGGGTTGGCTTTTGGCTGTTAAAACTTGCTTCTTCCCTCCCCCTATCCTTTCTTTTGAAGCATAAATAGCCTTGTATTGAGGCTTTTCTTCATGTATCCTTAGTATTATTACAGTTTTGACTTATCAGAGGTGGAGACATTCAGGTGGGCTAAACAGTTACATAGAAATACATGGGTTTATTTGATTGTTGGGAAATTTGAAAATGCATAGAAAAATTCTTAAAAACAGCTATTTAAATAGAAATGAAAGGCAAAATGGTGTTTTAAGGTTCAGATTATTCTGTAACTATTTAGAAAATAATTATTTCTTTAGTATCATTGTTTTCACTAAGATGTCCTTGGCATCCTAAAGCTGCTGTCTACAAGTGAACCCTTCTGGAAATAAAGGATATCGTTCATTTTTTTTTTCCTTCCTGTAGAAGTCTTTTTACACTTCACTAGGGAGTTCTAGCACATTTTCTGAGTATGAGCAGTTTAAGAACATTTTTGATTAATGGGTTTTCTGGATGATATGCTTTTTTTTTTTTTTTTCCCTCAAATAGAGTGCCCCCTACAAATTCTACTTAGAGAGTGCAGTTTATCTACTGTGAAATAAAAGGGCAGAAGGGTCACTTGCTGTAATTAAAGAACAAAGTCCATTGTTGTCCGACAGCAAACTGTTTTGAAAGCTACATAAGGGATTTAGCTGTTAAAAACGTTGGTAACTAAGAGTAGCTCCCAACCAGCATTGATCCAGCTCCTTACTTTTCTGTAGGCTTCCTTGGAGGGTGACAGGGCTTTTTGAGGTGGGTGCAGAGGGGCTGCCCTTTCTCTTAGGAAGTTTTCTATGAGAACCCACAGAGTATTTGTGTGATCAGATGCATCATTGAATTCTGAGTTGAACCTTTGAAATCTGTTGGACTAGCTGGAGAGATTAAAAAAAAAAATACTTGCAATTGATCAAGATTGTGTTAAAGGAGATTAAATAATGTTTAGCAGCTTTTAATAACTTTACAAGTAGTCTGTAAAAAAAAAAAAGGGATTGATTGCCTAAATGTCATGAGGTTAAGAATGCTCTTCAAGTGAAATTACTTGACTGCAAGATTGTTTTAATTAGTGTTATAAAGACTTATTTTTCCTAAGCAGCATTTTATAGTCAGTAAATGAAATGTATGCTGAAAGTGCTACGCAGAAATCTCCCTAACCACAGAAGTGTTCAATAACGAGATTCAAACAACATGGAAAGTGCCATCTGTTCTTTGTTTTCAGCATAAAACAGGGATTGAATGACTGAGATTTGCTCCAATTTTGACTGACCGTGTTTTTTTTTTAATTTAAAAAAGTTCACCTGGTAGAGACTGCAAGTTGCAGTAATATGAGCAACACTGTGAAAACACATGTTCCTACATTTATTTTAACCAGTTCCACTTTTATTTAAAAGATTTCCAGAAGCCCAGCCATTGAACCCTTTATAATGGTTATTCAGTTCCTGCAGGCAATCACAAGGAGGGGTCAGTTCTTTAGAGATCTAACTATTTAGTCAGTACCTGAATTATTCTGTCAATTTTCCCCCTGGAGGCAAGGGGGAAAAGGCTTTCACAGGTTAACTCTGGTCAGCGTTTATCGGTTAATCTAATTGTGTGTGATAGCGCCCTGAACGGACTGGTGTTTACTATACCGAGACCTTGCTCTCCTGCAGAGCTGTATTCTAGGATTGTCAGTAACAAGGAAAATACTCTTTAAATGATAACTTTTGAGTCCTTGACTTTTTAATGCTATGATTCTTGGTTCTGGATTTAGTAAGAACCCTGGGTAAAACATCATCCGGCCTTTGTTTGAGGTCTTTTATAGAAGCTAATGACTGGGCTTGTGCCTCCCTGAGATAAATGACATTATCTCTGAGTGGGCTGACAGGAAACAGACATGTTAATGGTAAAGCTGCGGGGAGGATCTGCTCCGGTTCTGACAGAAGAGTCGAGAAGGGACCCCTGGTTGTGGTCATTAACACATAATGCATTCTTGCTCTTCCTAAGAGGCCCTTGATAATTGGAAAGCTATTTTAGCTACAAGCACTTAAATCATAAATCTACTTACTCCTAGTTCCTTTGCATTCTTAAAAGTAGCAGAGTAAAGTGTTTTTTGTTAACAAGTGTGTGATCTGTTGTTTTAAAAATGGTGGCAGTTCTAGGCTGCTGTAGTGATGACGTTTGGGAGAGCTGCACGCTGAACTGTTTTTGTTAGATGGGATCTCTCTTTGGCTTTCATCATTCTCAGTCATCCTCTGCTTTAATAAAGCAAAAAAAAAAAAAAAAAAAAAAAAAGATCCAAAAGCTTAAAAGAAGTAGTTTTTGTACTCAAAGATGTCTTGTTGGGGTGTGTGTGTGATAAAATGTACCTTTTATAAATTGGGGGAAAGATTCTGCTTAGTGATTTGGATGAGATGAGACCTGCCTTGTTTAAAAAGTCATGGGTATAATTGAGTTTCAGTGCAGCTTAAACTCTCTGCTTCTTGAATGGATATAATTGCCATGTTGAATACACTCTACTGGTGTAGAAGAGGTGGAAGGATCATGTTATTCTATTCTTTAATATTAAGCACTGGAAGTTTTTCATAGCAATTACTGTAGCACAACATAGTTTTGATTGCCAGCACTCTGAACTTGCCAGTGATCTGAACATCAAGGGTTTTGCTTGAATACTAAACAGTTTTTTCAGAAGTTTCTTGCATAAGATGGAAGCTGGAACCAAGGAAATACTGGGCTAATCTTGTTGGTGACATGGTAGTGGAAACAACCTTTCTTCACTAGGATTGCTCTTAATAGTAACACCCTCTTTATCTTGACATCATTTTAGGTTATAGAAAAAGAGAACAGGGGAGAGCTCTGCTACAGGAATGTCTTAGGTCAGCATTATAGAGCAATATAGGGATCATATTGTTACCCTTTAATTCTGGCATTTCGTAGGTGTGTAAATGTAAATACTGTAATTACATCTATAGATGTCGGATTGGGAGTGGATTGGGAATAGTACGTGCTTATATTTTTTTATTTAAAAAAATGTCACCGTTGATTTTACGTCCCACTGTGCTGCAGAGTAAATGGATCCTTCAGTCTCCAGTTTTCTCTCAGAGCTGAACTTTCACCAGTGACTACTTGCTCTGTTGCAAGTCCTTTTTAATTTAAGCTAAAGGTTTTGGCAGTTGGAACAAAGCCTTTCCAACTGAATGAAAGGTTGTTAAGCTATTCATAGTAGATTGACCAGTAGTTGGGCTGTTTGTCATGTTATTTTGAGAACTCAAAAGGATACTCAAATGGATGAGATTGGCAGTTTGCTCCTAAAGGGGAATTGTGTATATTTACTATATTTTGCAAGAAATTCCTTTGGGGGAATGTATTAAAAGAGATGATGCGATTTGCCTGAAGAATTGAAATGATCACAAAGCAAATGCTGCTTATATTTTGATAGGTCAGTGGGCCTGGAGCCACATGGATTCTCATCTGGTATTCAGAAGGTCCCCAGCCTCTACCGCCCACTGCCCCGTGAAGTTAAATGAAAACGAAAAAATATTTATGATAGTTGTAATAGTGAACTCCAAGGAAAGCGTATTGTTTCGGGTAGAAGAAATGGGCTTGAAATGAATAATAAATACTACTGCTGATTTTTCAAAGCCTTTTTCCTTCTCATCTTTGCTCCCCACCCCCAACCCCATTCCACCCCTCCCCCAGTGTGGTTATTATTCACTGTGACTCCTCTAGCTCCACCACAGGGCTTTTTGCCTCCGGGGAATCCTCATTGTAACTTAAGAAAAATGTGCCTAAAGGGATATTTAGGCATATTCCAATAATGTCATATGAATATAGATTTTACAGTTTAAAAGAGCAGATAAAAATATATTGATTATATTTTGTGTTGTATATAATGATTTTAGAAAGCAGATACTCAGGATGTAGAATTGGCTTATTATGTTAACCAGAGAGCAGATGGCATGGTGCCACAAACGTATAATTTTACTTAAAGGAACTTTTAAGGTTTTGATGTGTTTTCTTTTCCTCTTATTTCCCTGATGGCTTCTTTTTATTGAAGGGTAACTTAAGGAGACCTGGTAGCAATTTTACTGCTTTCCCTTGACAGTTTAAAATAATAGCTTGGTCTTTGGTTGCGCTGATCTTCTACCAGTCAACTTGATTCTGGTTTTTGTCATGTGGCAGTGAATTAAAAAGAAAAAGTGTCTGTAGTATGTTTTAAAAATGGACTCGTTTATATGCTTCAGTTAGCATCAGAAGAGAAAGCTCCAATTGGTCACACTTTCCTAAACTCCTGGGAATCACTGTTCATCCTTTTGATTAAGGGAAACTCCTGGTTTGGTTTCTTGGGAAAGCATATTTGGCCCTCTGGTTACTTTGGGTACACCTTTTTGTCTTTCGCACGCATCACTGAAGGTTCAAGTGTTGTGTCTTAAGTTGTTTCTAATTAAGTTAGCAAGCTTTCCCCATCCTGGGGGGCTGTACGCTTTTTTTGTTGCTACACCCATCATGAATGACAAATCTATGCCTAGATTTAAAATTTTTACCCCTTCGTCACCTAAAACCTCATCAGAATGAGTTGGAGAGCATCTTTTGACTTTTTTTTGGCAAATGTGAATGGCCAGATCTGATTACTTTTGGATTTCCTTTCACCTCCTTGGCTGATTTTATGGATGGTTCATATTAAAAGCCACAATAATGTTTGAATTGGAAGAGTTGGAGCCTCGGGTTTTCATTCGTTATGGAGAACTGTTTATTTGCGTGTGGTTCACCACAGTACATGGATAATGCTATCAAATCTGTGCTTTATTATAGACTTATGAGTATTGAAGCAGCACTTTAGTTATGTGTTTCTGTGTTTTATTTCTTTGCCAATTCTTTTGTGATGGAAATGAAATTACAATTGAATCTTTGTAGCGAAGGGGAAGATGGACAAACAAATGGTAATTGTCCCTTGAGCCAATTCAGAAGCAGTGGTGATGGATTTCTTTTTTTTTTTTTTTTTTTAATTTCAAAATAAGTTAAATGTAGAGAAAGTGTTTCAACTTAACTTTTCCATGAAAATATTTTGGAGACGAACTGAATACTTGGACACATGGAAGCCACTCCAATAACTAGACTTTATCCCCTTGTATTGTTTCATACCTTAAATAACCGATTGAAAAGAAACTCACATTCCCATATCTTTTAAGCTGCTCTGGAGGTGGAATCTGAGTTAAGTAATATTGTTTGCTTCTGCTCCCCAAAGGGAAAAAACATGATTTTAAAACAGAGCAATTGAGCTTTCCCCCATCAAACTCCATTTGGCCAATTGTCTACATTTACATTCCTTGCCCAAATCCTTCACTAGCCTTTCCCATGATGCTGCAGCAGATGCCAGACACTGAAGTAGAAAGCGAGCAGCTGTTTCCATTACTCGATTGCTGTATTAGCCTACACAATCTGCTTTCTCTCTCCCCTCCCCCACCTTTAAAATAAAGAAACCTTCTCTTCCTTTCACATTTGCATCCTCTAGTTTATCAGTATGCAGGTTTTATATGTTATCAGTGTCACTGGTTTCTTCAGCTGGCCGGTTTATTGTTTTCGGGGAGCTAGCCGTGCAGATGGAGGGCCCGGTTCCCCTGGGGGCGTGGCCGCTCGCGCCTTGGGCCCTGGCTGCGCGTTCCCGGCGGGGCAGTAGGGGCGCGCAGCCGAGGACGCGCCCTTGTTCCAGTCCCGGACCCGTTTATGGCCCTGAGCTCTGTAAATCTGTCAGCTCTTCACGACGCCTTCACCTCTTTTTTCATTTGCTCCAGCTTCTAGTTTGACAACGTTCCCCTGAGGCGAAATTCTAATCTGCTTCCAATTAGTTGCAAAATGTGACTGAAATTTCCACATTATGACTGCTGTTTTACTTGCACGCACACATCTAGAAACAAATTAATGCTCTTGAATTTTTCTTTTTCTTTTTTTTTTTTTTTTTGTTTGAGCTCTTGGATTTACTTTAAAAGGAAGAGTTTGGAATGACTTCCAAGATTTACATATTTTCTCAAAGCCTCATATACTTGGGCATGTTTTTTAAAAAAAAACAACAAAGAACTATGGTGCGGATTCTCCCCTTTCTTATTAAGACTTTTCCACCCTGTCATGATTTTCAAAATGTATTACATATGTTTAAGTTACGCAAATAAATTTTGTAGTATTCCTGAAATAAACAAAACAAGGACGTGTGGCAAAGTTCAATGGAGGGGTCCCTGGCAGTATTTTAATAGAGCACAAATGCACACAACTTTACTTACAAATACAGCTTAAGTATATTTCGCCAAAACACAGTCAAGGGCTTTTCCCCCCATACTTGACGTTCTTTTATTTGATATTCAAAAGCTGTATATCCAAACAAGACAGTTGGGTGATTAATTGGCTTGACAATATAAAGGCAGTGCTAAAGATGTCACTATGTGCATTAATGTGTATCCTACACATTTGTGTCTATCTTGGAGCATATCCTAATGAAGCTAGCCATTGGGTTCCTGTGACTTTAATAGTCTTAATATTCTCTGTTGGAAGAATGTGCTCCATTCTGGGTTTGGGGATGGTTCTACTTTGAAAGAGATCATCACCCCCAGTTTATTTCCTCCTTTTCAATGATTTTATTTGACTCTGTTGATCCATCTGGTTATATGTAAATATTAGATTTGTTTAAGTCTTGGATGCTGAGAAGGCCTAGTTAAGACAAGTTTTTATTTCTTGCTGAAAAACTACTTTCTTAAGTGCTGGAGAAGTTTAGTACCAACCCAGTGGATTTCTGACTTAGTAGTTGTGGAAAGGTGACACTCTTAGGTTAACATATGTAAATAGCTAAATGTACTGGTGCATTTTATAGTGGAGTTCAGTCATCAGCTTCTTGTCAGATGATATCAACAGTAATAATGGGCTTTAAAGAGGTGTGAAGAATTTTATTGATGTAAAAAGTGGTTACATTGATCACATTATGCATTTTGAAATAACACTTTCACATGTAAATGGATGCATCAGTTGTTTTTTTATCAATGCTATTGTCACATATAATCATAAAACCTTATATTGGTTGATTTATAATGTCCTTTTCTTTGTGCTGTTTTCAATGTCTTTAACCAGGAGGAGCATTTATTACACTTGTTCAAACAAAATCTTTAAAAACTTATTTTTAACCTTGCCATAATTCCACAAGTAAGTGGGAGTGTTTGTTTGTATTGCTTCCTTTCTTCTTACTCAGTGATTGGTATTGGGAAAAAAAAAAGCCAGATTCAGATTCAGATCCTTAAAATTTTTAAATGTGGGCTTTACAGATCACAGAGACCTTCTGGGTTCAAAAAAAAAAAAGTGGCCCCATAGTGAAATGCTCACAATAGTTACTATTGTGGCAGCTCCTCACGTCCTAGGGTTCACTAATTACCCTTTAATGAGGTCAGTCTGCCCTGGCTTTTTCCCTACCTCTGGAGGAAAAGCACACAAGACAGTTGGAGTTCAAGTGGATCTTGCTGTATTTGCAACTTAGCATAACTGCTTTGAAGGCCCCTGGGGTGCTTAATTGGGGCCGGGCATTTTTGTTTTGGGGGAGCCAACACACAGCTCCGCATTGTGCCTGTAGAAGCCACTGTGCATCTTGGAAGCATACATGCTTTTGTTGATGGTGCATAGTTTTATAAACTCCAAATGAGCTTATTGCCTTTTAACCATTGGGAGCTCTAAATTATGGAAGAAACTAGAAGTCTTTGGGTTGGGCAGCAGCCAAGCGGTTAAAAAAAAAAAAAAAAAAAAAAATGAATTAATGGTTTAATTGTAGAGCAAACCATTTGTTTACAGATTACGATTTATGTGGTCACCAAATCCTATGGACCAGGAGGTGAAAGAAGGAGGCCCTAAAGTACAGGAATTGAATGCTTAACATTATATTTTGTGATCATGCTCAGCTGTTTTTACTCCTTTCTTTCACAAAGGAGGCAAAAGAATGAATTGTTTAATGGTGAGGCCAAATGCATGTTTTAAGCTGTAAAGAGAGAGGGGTGGAGGGGAAGGGGGAAGTAGGTTGTCATTTCTTTGCTGCCCAGTCAGGAAGCTAAGGATTTCCAGCCTAGAGAGGGCCAATGGCTGTTGAATTTTCCCGTTTCTTTAAATGAGGGAGAATGGTGATGGGGGTGGGGGAGGCAGAGAGTAAAAAGTAGAAGAAAAAAAGTGTGGAGGAATGAGGGTGGGTGGCAGAGAGCCTTGGTTGAAATGGCTCTAACCAATGCATTCTCCAGAATAATTTGGGCTGTACACAGTCTCCCATTATTTCATTACTTACTAGCCATTTTTAACTACAGAGAGGGACTCTCCAGCAAGGGCAATAAAGGATACAGCAGTTCTTCAAGGAAGAGATGTTGACTGGCAGCCTGAATTTCAGGATGTCTTGTTCCTTTTCAGCCTTTTTTTAAGGACTAGATGATGTTTAACAGTATAAGACTATAAATCATGGCATTTTTCCCACTGTAGTTGTTTGTCCTTCTAAACCTCTTACGAATAAATAGGCTTAAGGAAATCACTAGTAAAGTTTTGTTTTTTGGAAGTATCATTGTAAACAGTCCCCAACTCACTGTTTTTATTTTTACATTAATCTTCTTGGGAGTGAAGCCCTTTATCTCAAACTGCTCTTTTGTGTACAAACTGTCACTCTTCCTGATAATTCAGGATTCTTAATACTGTTTCTATGTGATAGCTCTGTATTTGATGAAAAAACCATGAAAAAACCCATTTCTTCTGTAACATTGAAATCATTTGTGAACATGGGTTCACATTAGACAAATGGAACTTTTTAATATGTTAGTTGACTTAAGGTGATTTTGTTTATTTGTCTCCTTTAAGTTCTGGCACTGTTATTTTGGTATCATTATCCTTTTGAAATGGCAGAATTTTCATGCCCAATTCATGTCTGTCTTCATTTTATAGCTCTCTTTCTTTGGGGTGGGAGTGGGGTTGGATTATAGGAATGGGGGTGTAAAAAGTTTGATAAACCTTTCTGGTTTTGATCTTGTCAAACTAGTTACTTTTTTATGTGCTATTGCTCATTCCTCATGCTTTTCTCTTAATATTTTCTATTTTATTAAGGAAAGAGAATGGATTTCATTTCGGTGAGCCATCAAACATAATTTTTAAAACTCCATACTTTTAAATCTCGTAAAACTTGGCACTCTTATCTTCAGTAAGTAGACTAAATTTGTAAGAACAAGTTTTTTTTTAATTCGCTTTTATTGAGATATATTCACATAAGAACAAGTTTTAAAATTTAAGTTTTAAAAAATCGTGTAGTAATTTACCAAATAGGTAAAACAAATCCTGCAAGTGCTCACCTAAATTTGACTTTTTTGGGTGTTAACTTGAATGTTAATAGGTGCTTAACCTAGGCTTACTTAGCAAACCAAAACAAAGTGCAAAGATAAAACAAAACAAAACAAAAAACAACCATGGCTCCTGTTAATATTTATGACAGCCTAGAGCCTTTGCAAACTTGAAATCTCTTTACAGTTTTAATCCCTCCTGGAAAGAAAGCTTTTTACCACATTGTCAGTACCTTCAAAATGTGAATGCTTCTGAGGGCTTTAAAAATGTATCCCCTAAACATACCATTAATTTTCACTAAGTTTAGTCTGTATTCTTGTCCCTTGCTTCTCCTCTCTAACCTGTTCTTTTAAACACTATGTAAGTGGATTTTTTCTGTTCCCCATATAAAATGTGAATGGAAAAATACTAATCTAAGACTCTCTGAAAATTATTTTTATAAACCTGCTTACACCAAAGTCTAGTACTTGTGATCTTGGCTCATATTAAAGGCTTAAAGTCTCCGTTGAAAGGCTAGTATATGAATTCATAAGCCTGCTATAAATTCATGCACATTATTTCCTTGTAGAAACCAGTGTTTCCCATTTACCTGGGGTTACTACAGCTGTGGAGTTACTCTGGCAGATAATCCTGCCCAGGTTTAGATTGATGGAAGTTCTGTAATATCTACGTTTATTTACCAATTGGATGGCAACACTAAATCACTTGCCCTTGCTGGATTTCAGCTAAGTATGTCGAATCTTAAATATGTTGAATTTTCTTTTTCTGACACTTATAGTAAATCTGAAAATGATCAAAGACTTGAAAAATATAGAAAATACCCAGTGTATTCAAGTCACATTTTTACTGGTGTTCAACATATAAATACGGATCTCTTTAAATTGCCTCTGAATTTGTGAGTAGCTTCCCAGCACCCACCAGTAGCAGTAGGAAGTAGACAGTGGTAGAAAAATAGGCACTAGTTATATCTTTTGTCAGTAAAATAAATTCTGAAAGGGTTTTGAGGAATTTCATTTCAGATCTGTTGTAACTCATTTTGGGATCTAAAGGATAATACTAATTTTAAAAATATTATGTGCAATGAGGTATAGATGCCTCCATGTTATCTGAGTCTGAATGTGCGTGCGTAATTGGAAAGATTATTGGAGAGAGGGTGTTTTGCTGTGGTAGATGTGGTTTAAATCCTAGCACTGAGCATAGCATTTACTTTCTCAGCTTACCCACAAAATCTGTGACTAATTTAGTGAATGTGAAGATTTTTGTCCAGATGGTTAGGTTTAATTGTAAAAGCTGGAAGGATTTCAAAGTACCCTTTGGGGGAGGACGGGAAACAAGAACTAAGCAACAAGAAAGAATTAAAAGTAACCATAAATCACTAAATATAGCATATATGATATTATATATTTATAAACACACGTAGACATAGATACTTAAAAAACACAGACATATTTCTATATACAGCCAAGGAAAAGCTCAAGGAATTTATTACAACAGTCAGTGTGAACAAATTGGGTATAGAAGAGAAGTGATTTTTAATGTTTATTGATTTAATATGTTCCATTTATAAGTGTTTTCCTAGTATGTGTGTGTTTGGCTGGCTCTTCCTGGCCTCAGAATACATTTTCTCTGAAGTGTGCTAAGATACCACTTTCCTGTCACTGGCTATTCTTGGCTAAGGAGTTTTGGTAGTTCTGTCACCAGACATTAGGGCAAATACTGCTCTTGTTGCAGACTTTGTTGGGGTTCTTTCCTGGCTGTGCTGCTCTTTGAGGCTAGGGCCAGCTTACTTTTCTGAAACTGCTTGCTGTGAAGCTTAAAGAGGGTGTAAACTTGCCAATGGTGATTAGCAGTGGGATGGTGATTAGCCTCCTTTTCAGCATGTATTTATTCCTCATGGTTTCTGCATTTGATGGCAGTACAGGAATGAATATAACAATCTGCGCTGGTGCTTTTAAAGTCGTTAAGACCTCCATCTTCTTTTGGTTGCTTCCTGTGCAGATCAGAGCATAAAGGAAAGAAACTGGCCCCTGCTCTGTTGTGGTTGGGACAATGCTGACCTAAATTTGGGGGCAATAAACAGTCATAATTCTTTGAGGTTGATAGTGAACTTTGTGTTACCTAGAATTAAGAGGACAGGTAGAGGGAAAAAAAGTCAAGTATCGTGGGGTTTAGGAGGTAGCAGAACAGAAGAAGGTGAGACCACAAGGCAGTTGATAAAGATCTGCTTTGTTCTAGGGGGAGTGGGTGATCTTTGTGGCACTGGGGTCCACAAGGCAAGCAAGGTGGATGCACCTTGTCTTGCATGTGAGTGGAAATAGGCTCAGATTGTTATTTATAGACACAATTCTTAATATTCAGAAATTTAAAGAAATGACCTAAATTGTATGTTATTTTTGCTATTTATCATTTGCTTTAGTGTATGATTTTTGAGCCCTCAGCATTTTAAAACGGCACAAGGAACTAACTTCAGGTTGCTTGCACTGACTGGAAGGAAGATAAGCAGGAGGTCAGCCGTGTTGGGTAGTGATTTTCGGATTAGGCAAACCTGTGTAATCCAGGCCAAGAGAAGGCTGTACCTGAGGAGGAATAAGTGTAGCTCTGTGAAGCTGCTGATGTCAGTAGCATGGAAGAAAGAGCGCGAGAAACAGTCAGCCACCTCAGAGAAGAGGTGAGCTCTGCTTTGATCTCTTTGGTGAAGTTCGTTTTAAAGGTATCTTTTTTAAAAATTTATTTTTATTTAAAAAAATTGTCTGATATGTCCCTGTATGCTGAGAGCCTAATTTGTCATCATTTATCAAGAACTTTGCCCTCCTTAACTATCCACTGAGTGACCTTTATGGTGATTTTAAGACCTCTACCCCGTTGAGTAGATTTTTAAAGGTCTGAGGAGTGGAGCGCAAAAGTAGGGGACTTGTAGTGAGGAGGAGAGGCAGGGAAGCTTTCCTGGTGTCTAAATCATATCTTTTGGGCATCAACCTTTCTGTCTATTTATAAAACTGGTGCTGGAAAGAAAACATACTCTCAGCCGACTTCTTGATTTTCCAGATGAAAACATAGTAGGAAATCTGCCTATTTGTTGAGAACATCTGTGGATGTTTCCTTCTCAAGACTTTTGAAGCTAGAACAAGGTGTAAGGGGTGAGGTTGAAGTGCAGGGTCTGATTTCACAGGGACATTTTAAAAGGCTTTTAAATTAAGGAGTGAAATTCAAATAGTTACCTGACATGCAAATAAGATACTGAGGATTGATACTGACGTTGTTATGTTGTGAGTCAGACTTGAAAGCAGTATAATTCTTGTCTATTTCTTTTTCACATTTGATATGTATATGTATTTAAATATATATGTTGTGTTTTTCTTTGCAAATTTCTAAAATACCTGATGAACTTGATTTGAGAACTAGAAATACTGTGCCTAATGAAAAAGATGTTGTGAGGGCAGCTGTACAAGGTCAAGGCCACTGGATCCCATGGACACAGGCCAGAAAGATAATGGATGTGATGAACTCCCCAGTGAACCTCTTAGTCCTCTCAGTTTACGGGAGGTCAGAGTTCCCCACAGTTTGTGTAAGCAGTATCACCTTTTAATTTCCTCTGGAACGTTGAGGTGGGCAAAAGAGAGGGTTTTGGTGCCGACACAGCACACTGTTTGCATTCTGTTGAAGGTCCTAGCCCATCTTAGGGGACACAGTGGAGAAGAAGAGGTTCACTGGAAAAACAGAGAGGAGATTTGCCTGTTTGTTGAGAACTTCTTCTATTTACATTTCTTAAGACATTTGAAACTAGGAAGGAAGGGATGAGATTAAAGCAGGATCTGATGTAGCTATGATTTCAATGCCCTATCATAGGGTAGAGAGCTGTGTCAAGTCTAAACTTGAGACAGGAAGAAAAAGCAGATTCAGGAGTTGGAATTGAGTTGAGAGTGGAACCAAATCTTCGACTCCCAATTGATTGGACGTTTGCGTTTTTTTTTTTCTGGATATGCTTTCTCTCATCTCTTTCTTGGCTGACTGCACATGCTGTTAAATCCACTCAGATAACACACATGGAATGTGTTCTGGATGGGCCATGTCCAGATTGGATTGAGAGTTGGGTACGAGCCAGCTCATATAGGACTTTGTAGGCCATGGTAAGGAGTTTGGCTTTTAGTCTGACTATAATAAGAAACTCTTACATAATTTTGAGCAATTGGGTGATCTGCTGTGGTTTATGTTTAAAAGCTTACTCTTGACTATTGTGTGGAGAATTGACTGTAAAGAGGCAAGAAGGGAACTGTGGAAGTCATTTACAAGACTTTTCCAGTAGCCCCAGAGAGAATAGATTTCTTTTCTTTGGTAGTCACGGAGGTGGTAAGAAGTGGTGACATTGTCCAAGGTAGAACGGACAGGAGTTGGATATGGAGACATGAGAGAATGAGAATTAAGGATGATGCCTAGATTCTGGAGGAGGGCAGAATCAAGAGTTCTGATGCAGTTTTGATATACCCTGTGGCTGCCAAGTGAGGCTACTCAATTAGCTAGAGACAGATTTGCAGCACCCGCATATAGGGGTCTTTAAAGTCATGGGCCTAGAAGAGGTCACATAGAGGGTGAGTGTACATAGAAAAGACTAAGGCCCAGGGCTGAGCCCTGTAGCATTAGGTGGAGCCAACACTGTGTCCAGTGAGGGGGACGAAAACCCAGGACAGCTGGTGTTCCTGGAATGCAAATGAAGAAATTATTTCAGTTAGGAGGCTGTAAGCAGCTGTTTCAGGTAAGATGAGAAGTCAGAATTAACTACTGAGTTTTGAAGGATAGAGGTCATTGGTGACCTTAACAAAAGTGGTCCTGGGCTGAGACATGGGGATAGGGAAATAAGCCTGAGTAGAGTACTTGGATTTTGAGTGGAGATGAGAAAATGGGGCATGCCTTCTGTAGCAACCTTTTCCATAAGGGGCAACGCGAGGGCAGGGAGTATCTATAGCTATATAATCCATCGTTCTAATAGCCTGTTTGTATGCTGATGGAAATGATGCAGGAAAGAAGGAAAAGCTAGCTGAACACACTAGGGAGAGGGGGATGAGGTGCCTCGACTAGGCATGGGGAGAGGGGACAGGGTGCATGGGTGCGGCTGTGGGCCTCTGGAGCTGGGATAGTTCCTCTGTCGTTAATAGATGCTGTTAATTGGTTGATTTTGTGGTAGAAAAATTAGAAAGTTTTCTTTTTTATCATATGTGCAGAGTATTGTTGCTTGCTAAAGGATTTTTAAAATACAGATATTGTAGATAGCAGTTTAATATTCATTTCTTCATGTTTTCCCTGCCTCCTACAGTTTACAAAGCTGTTTTCACAATTACTCGACCATTTTGTTTTCTGACAGTAGAAATACTAAAAAGGAAGAGGTGTTATTGCAAGTCTCAGTGAGTTCTTTTATTCATTCCTTTTTTGTTCTTTCATGTAGCAGATATTTTTGAATGCCTGTTACATGCCAGGCAACATCAGGGTCCTGCGGATACAATAGTGAACAATGTCTGCTTTCATGAGGCTTATATTCTAATTTATTACGGACAAATAAATATTCTTCGGTTGGTGTTAAGTGCTGTAAGGGAAAATCAGGCAAGGGAATGAGGTAGAAGAGAGCTGGCAGGAAGTGGAGTTTATATTTGTTTATGTTTGAGTAGGGACCTGAGTGGAGTGAGGAGGAGCCATGTGACCCCCCCCCCCGAAGA
This sequence comes from Choloepus didactylus, assembly GCF_015220235.1. Classification (NCBI taxonomy): domain Eukaryota; kingdom Metazoa; phylum Chordata; class Mammalia; order Pilosa; family Megalonychidae; genus Choloepus; species Choloepus didactylus. The sequence goes on along the minus strand of NC_051319.1, from coordinate 66,164,995 downwards.
GAACCTTCTAGGCTGAGGGAACAGCCTGTGTACCAGCCCTGGAGGGAGCGTGTTTCGAGTGTTCAAGGGGAAGCCAGGTTGGCTGGATTTGCAGGAGGGAGAAGGGGAGAGAGTGAGGAGATGAGGTCCAAGAAGGAGTGCAAGGCCAGGCCCCAGGGAGCTTTCCAGGCCCAAGTAAGACTCAGAGAGATGAAAGGGGCTGGGGTGTTTTGCATAGAAGAGGGAAGGATATCCACTGAACAGGACTCTATCCTAAACTTAACGTCTGGGCTCCCTTCTTCATATCCCTTGAAATTATTCTCTAAATGGTTAAGGGAGATAGACAGGTTATGTTGTGTGATTAATAGCAGTTGATTTCAGGTACAAGATCATAAATATTAACATTAATATGTTAATTAACAGGATTTTTTCAGAGTGTGGATAAAGAAGGCATTAAAAGAGTATTACTTTCCCCAGAGCAAATGTTTTCCAGGTGTCTCTAGTTGTACCCACTCATACCTTAAATACATGTACTATTGTATTAACATAATCTGCCATACTAAAATTACAAACAATAGAAATTTTAAGAGATATAAATAGAAATTTCGGTCTTTGTTTCTTGCACCCCAGTGGGTTGCTTGCAATATTCCCTGGGTTTAGCATGCCTCCCAATTTGGAGACTAGTCTAGAGCCCTGAGAAACTAGTTTCATTTATTAAAATACTTTTTAATAAATTGACTTTTTTTTTAAATTGAAAAAGTACATAAATCTATAAAACTAAACTGTACTAAAATGTTATATAACGGAAAGTAGATCTTATTTTCCTCTGGCCCTCCAGTGAGTTCCCCAGAATAAACCACTTTTAACAGTTTGGTATATCCTTCGGCACATATATTTATATTTCTTGCCTGCTTATAGAAATCAGAGCCTATTAAAGAAGCCAATATGTACCTTGCGCTTTTCACATAACTGTATTTCTTGAATATCCTAGGTTCCCTTTCTACCCTTATTTACAAAATTTATTTAACTGTCCTTCTCTCCATATGTTACCGGTCTTTTTTCAGTTAAAGAATTCTCCAGTGAACATATGCAATTCAGTTCAGTTGTACATATGCAATTTGAAATGTAATTGTTTTGCAACCTAACTGCATCAGTTTACTTTTCCACCAACAGTGGAACATGAAATGCCTGTATTTCTACAGTTTAGCTAATATTTTGAATTCTAATTTTTTGGCTTTAATTTGTGCTAATCTGATAATAATCCATTATTTTAGCTTGCATTTTTCATGTTTATAAGACATCGTATTTCTTTATATTCCTACACACTGATAAATTTATAACCTTTGCCCAATTTTCTATTGAGTTGTTGGTCATTTCTTAATAAGTATTTCAGTGTATACTGATTTAACTAGTTCCTTTTCATGTGTTTTGCAATTATTTTTTTTTCTTTTTTTTTATTTGTCTTTTGATTCTTCTTATACTAGTTGTATGTAAATATCTGAAGCTGAGTAGTTAGATTTATAATTCATTTCCTTTCATGGCTCCTGGGTTTTGTGTCAGCTTAGGAAGAACTTTCTTACTCCAATATTATTATTTTATTTTATTTTTTTTTACTGCTTTTATGGTAGTTGACTATATGTCTTCCACAGGATAAGGGTATGATTTTCACTTTACTGGCTTTTGAAGTCATAGGTGTATAATAAATATTTTTTGATCCAGTACCCAATATCCTTGAACTCTTAAACATTGTTTCTTAATCAGCAGTGCATCTGAATCCTCTGAAGAGTGCTTGATTTTTTTTCCTTACCCCGGATACCTGTGCCCAAGTCCCCTACCCCTGTTCTGATTCTCCATCTCTAGAGGGGGATGCCTTTGTGTGCATTTTGAAAATGCTTCAGGTAGCTCATTTGAAGATTTTTTTCTTAAAGGTTTTTTATGTATATATATAAAGCATTGTTTTCAATATGACTTCATTAAGTGTTTACAGGTGGTTAATTAGTGTACTTGGTCAAATGGGAGATGGAACAGGGAGGACTAATGATTTGCAGCTCCAGCTCTAGGAATATTTACAGCCAGGTAAATAACCCTTGCTGGTGTTTCCTAGAATCCTGGGGCATAAGCATCCCTGTACAAGTGAACTGCTTAAGTAGGAAAGATGAGCCATGGCTTGGCTTAGTTAGCCATTTTGGTTTAGTCACCTACAGATAATTGCCGTGGGGGCGGGAGCAAATGTTTTGGAAGTGTATAAAGCGCGCAGTTTTAAGTATTCTGGCTGTAAGTCTGATCTATGGAAGTCATCTCTTCTGGTCAGTTGGGCTTCAGAAAATTGCCGATTTGCTGTGGTGCCCCCTTAGACAGTGGAGCGTGCCTGATAAATCCTGCTGATGTTGGCCATTTGTGGTCTTGAGGTAGATTGCTCCCTGTTGTAGGCCCTTTGCTCTGATCCTTGTTTGGATCAGTTTGTGATTCAGGGGGAGAAGCTCTGGAACTGGGAGTTGGGAGATTTTCTACTTGATGTGGCTCTGATCACCTTTATGGCCCCAGGCAAATGTTACTGTCTCTGGGCCTTAGTTTCTTCTTGGCCTGTGTTTTCTGCATTTCCTTACACTTCTGAAAGAGTTATTTCCCCCCCTCTTTGCTGAGCTCTTACTACAATGGAGACTCCTGTCTTTTATCTATATCTTTCCTGTTTGGTTGCTGTTATTTGTGAGTGCATGTTTCTCCTGCCAGCCTGAGATCCTTGAGGGCATGGATTATTTCTGTTTATTTCTGCAACACCTAGCACTGTGGCTGATCCTAAGAAATTCTCAGCAAATATTTGTTGAAATGAATTCACTTTTGGTTAGGATTGTAGAGAGGAGGGCTGCACGTTTGGCTCTGTTGGGTCTACATCTTTTGTCTTCCATGTAGAGATCACAGGCAAAAACATTGCTGGGAATTATCTGGATTTTCTTCCATCTTGCATTTATGTGGCTTTTTAAATTTTTTAAGGCACCATCATCTATATAATCGGTTATATTGCACCTGCTTTCCCAGGTCTGGTAAAAGCATGTCTGTTGTATATTATAAGAATAAAGATCAAGATGCTTTACCCAGAAGGGTTATGCCATGTCAGAATAACAGATTGCAGTGACATCCTGTTTGCTGGCAGACTTTTGTCTGATGATTTCTTTGTTACCCACAAAACCCTCAGGGCTAAAATGGAAAGCAACTCTTAAAAAAAGTGTTTATTCAAGTAAGAGAGAAGTATCTATTGTAACTTAGAACATAGTTGTGACCTTGGGAGGGTTGTTTAAACCAAGTTAACCACCTAATTTGCAGAAAAGGCCAGCCCAGAAATTTGGAGTACAAAATGATCTTAGAAACTGAGGGATGAATTTGACCCCTTTATCTCTGCTGAAATTTGTATAAGGACTTGGAACACAGCCCATCCTGACTTTTGGTATATAATAAATGATTACAGCCTTATGTCATTAGTAGTCATAACCGTTATTAAAAAAAAAACAATGGTTTGATTTTTACCTTGAAGTTGCCTATAAAACTCAACATGTTATTAAAATATATTTGTCCAAAAATATCCTTGCTAATATACTTTTAATAGATGGAAACTATACGTGTTTTTGTGAAAGTCTGTCTCACCTAAACAAGTTCTAATGGAGCAGCTGTAGCTGTGTTGGATAATCGGCAGGATGTGGTTCTTTGTGTCTCTACAAAGTTATGTATCTTTCTTGACATTAAAAGGGCTTTTTCTGGAAAAGTGGTAGAGAAAAGCAATCTCATAGTCAGATGTATCAAAAGATGAGGAAGCCCATTATTGAAAAATCTTATGTACCATCAACAAAGCCTCTGGATATAGTTTTCTTTTGCGTTGTGCTTTTAGAGGCACTCCCATCTCCTCCTCCGCCCCAAATAAGTTGCTCAGGTGAATTGTTTTCCTGAGAAGTCTCCCTTCTGATTTTAAAAATCCAATCACTAATTTGTAATCTTGGTACAATGCTTGGCATCTAGCTGCCCAAGGAATGTATGTTGAATTGAATAACACTTTAAGCTATGTTTAAGTACTTCAAAAGCGTTGTTCTGTTTGGGTTTTATGACAGCCTTCAAAGGTCACCTGAGCCCATGTTATTCCTCCGATTTTATAGGTGAAGAAGCTGAGATTTACAACAAGTGCAGTGGCTTTAATTTAGTAAATGTTTATTGAGTGGGCACTATAATGAAAAAGAGCCACTGGCTATTGCCCTTGAGTTTACCACCGGGTCGGTTAGGATTTTATTGAACATCTATGACCATTCTCTCCAGGGGGAAAAAGAGTGCTTATATGTATAAACATACAAACCTTTTCTTCTATAATTACAGGGTGTCTTAGCCCTCACAAAGTCTTTGAATCCCAGGTAAAGAATCTTTGTTTTAGCAACTGTTTGTTAGCAAGCCCTTGAATTAAGTGACTTGCTTAGGGGCCAAACAGCTTAACTGGTGAGAAGCGAAGGCAACCCTGTGCTTTTTCTTCCTCTAATGTTTTTTTCCCAGCAACCCATGCTGATTTTGAAATGATAAACAGCAAATGAAATAATAGGAAAACACTTTGTAAATATAGAGTTTTCTACAATTGTGAATGCAAACAAACCTTCCCAGGCCACGTATTTTGTAGTGTGGCTTATGTTCATGTATCAGGGAGCCTGCTGGAACCCCATTGCAACTGTAAGTTGCCAGCTGTTTGGTTGAATCTGATCATTTACAAAAATATGCCAATCCTCACTGGTGCTTATGTTAAATACTGATATCACTGAAATGAATGCTGTTTCCATGGCATCTATTTCTGTAAATGCTTTCTATATATGGGCTGTGAAAGCTGGTTTAATTCTAATTGCAGAAATATCAGTGGGATTTTTTTTTTTTTTTATTTTGACACCATTTTTAAATTTCTCCATTTTCTTTTTTTTCAGGTGCTATTTTTTATGCAATTTTATTGAGATATAATCACATAACATACAGTCATTCAAAGTGTACAATCAGTTGTTCACAGTATCATCATATAGTTGTGCTTTCATCACTACAAACTTTGAACATTTTCATTACTCCAAAAAATAAAATAAAAATTAAAATAAAAAGGAACATCCAAAACATCCCATTCCGCTCCTCCCCCCATTGTTCACTTACTTTTTTAAAATACAGTTTGAGACATATCCACACACCCTACAGTCATCCATAGTGTACAATCGATTATTCATAGCATTATCATACAGTTGTGTGTTCATCATCAGAATCAATTTTTGAACCTTTTTCTTACTCCAAAATAAAAATAAAAGCCAAAAAGAATACCTAATCTTTCCATCCCCTCCATCCCACCCTACTCTTCATCTAATTTTTGTCCTCATTTTTCCACTCATCTGTCCGTACACTGGATAAAGGGAGTATGAACCACAAGGTTTTCACAGCCACAGTCACACTATGCAATCTACATAGTTATAGAATCATCTTCAATAATCAAGGTCACTGGTTGCAGTTTGACAGCTTCAGTTATACATAACAATGATAAGTACAATTTAACAAATAGTAAGAGAGCAAATTTCAAAAAATATCATGGGTCACAGTTCCACAACTTCAGCTATTTCCGTTATGGTAAAATATGACATACATACAGAAAGATGTTAACTTTCGATGTACAGCTCAATAAGCAGTTATATAGGTAATTTCAGAAATTGTTATGGGTTACAATTCCACAGTTTCAGTTCTTTCCTTATTATGCAATATATAGTGTATACACAGAAAGGTGAAGACTTTCAAGGCACAATTCAACAAGTAGCTGTAGAGCATATTTCAAAGGATGTTATAGGTTACAGTTCCACCATGTCATTTACCTCCTTCCAGCTATTTCCACCCCAGCATCTAAAAATATATGTATGTTTATAAAAGTTTCAGTATTTGTAGACCTTTGTTAAATCTTATCTTGTTTGTTGCTACCTCTTCCTCTCACTTAATCTCTTTCTCCATCTTCAGGGTAGTCTAGGCAGTGAGCATCCTAACTTGTTCATATTGAAAGGGGGTGTTGACAGTATGGGGAAGGGGGCTGCATCTGATTCTTGCTCTTAAAAAGGCTGTTGCCTCTGGGTTTTTGGACTTGTCTGGCCTAGGAACACTTTGGTGGATTTAAGTTTCTGAGAGATAAAACTTAGTGAGTGAATCTTTTATAGAATCTCAGGTATGGACCTAGGTATTTGGGGACTACTTTTGGTAAGGACATGACATACTGAGTCCATTTGGGATGTTAGCTGGAGCTTTCATAAGAGAAACCTCCAGTATAGCTTCTGGACTCTATTTAGGATCTCTCAGTCACTGTGACCTCAGCTTGTTACCCTTCTTTTTTCCCCTTTTTGGTCAGGTAGGCATTTTCAGTCCCTCGGTGCCAGGGCCAGGCTCATTCTGGGAGTCATGTCCCATGCCACCAGGGATATTCATTATTCTGGGAGTCATGTCCCTCTTGGGGGGCGGGGCGCAGAGGTTAATGAATTTATTTGCCAAGTTGGACTTAGAGAGAAGAGGCCACATCTGAGCAACAAAAGAGATTCCCTGGAGGTGCCTCTTAGACATAATTATAGGAAGGCCCAGCCTTCCTTTTACACCCTAAGTTTCACAAGAGCAAGCCTCACGTCGAGGGCTTGATTTATTAAGTAATGAGCTCCTAATTTCACTTAATATACATCTTATCCAAAGATAAAGTCCGTTTCCTACATTATTTTCACTTAGTTGTACAATCATCATCACTCTCCAATTTAAACAATTATCATAACATAATACATCCCAGAGCTCTTATCAGCTGCTAATTATTCACCCCTAGTATTTGTGTAATATTGGTAAGATATTCTTATTAAATATAGTCTTAAATATTATATTGGTAAGATATTCTTATTAAATATAGTCTTAAATATGTAATTAGTAGTTTTTCCATATACCACTCTGTTGTTAACCCTCTGAACTAGTGTCACACCTTATAAGTATATCATGCTAACACTTATTTAGGTTTGTGGTGCTACTCTGTAGGTTACATGCCTTTAAACAACCATTTATAAATATGTTCGCCCTGAATGGGTCACTGATACTTATGATCCCATTGAGGAACCGTAGTCACACCTGACCATTCCCATACCATTAAGTTCACCTTCATTATCATATCTGTACATATTAGATTGTCATTCCCCCTTCACTAGCTTCTGTCTATTTCTGTGTCCCGTAGATTCTACATTATAAGACACTTGTTTTACATTTTTCACAGAGTTCATAATATCTCTCCTTTTGTGTCTGGCTTATTTTACTCAGCATTATGTCTTCAAGTTTCATCCATGTTGTTCTGTGTTTCATGACCTCGTTCCTTCTTACTGCTGCATGGTATTCCATGATATGTATATACCACATTTTATTTATCCACTCATCTGTTGAAGGACATTTGGATTGTTTCCATCTCTTGGCAATGTGAACAATGCTGCTATGAATATCAGTGTCCAAATATCTGTTCTTTTCACTGCTTTCAGATCTTCTTGGTATATATAGAGAGGTAAAATTGCTGGACTGTAGGGGAACTCTATATCTAGTTTTCTGAGGAACTGCCAAATTATTTTCCAGAGTGGCTGAACCATATACAGTGCCACCAACAATGAATAAGAGTTCCAATTTCTCCACATCCTCTCCAGTATTTGTAGTTTCCTGTTTGTTTGATGGCAGCCATTCTTACTGGTGTGAGATGATATCTCATTGTGGTCTTGATTTGCATCTCCTTCATAACTAGTGAAGATGAATATTTTTTCATGTGTTTTTTAGTCATTTGTATTTCCTCCTTGGAGAAATGTCTTTTCATATCTTTTACCCATTTTATAATTGGGCTGTTTGTACTATTGTCATTGAGTTGTAGGGTTTCTTTATAAATGCAAGATATCATTTCTCTTATCAGATACGTGTTTTCCAAATATTTTCTCTCATTGCATTGGCTGCCTCTTCAACTTTTTGATAAATTCCTTTGAGGTACAGAAGCTTTTGAGGAATTCCCTTTTTTGAGGATTCTCCATTTATCTGTTTTTTCTTTTGTTGCTTATGCTTTGGGTGTAAGGTCTATGAAGCAACTTCCTGATACTAGGTCTTGAAGATATTTCCCTACATTGTCTTCTAGGAGTTTTATGATACTGTCTCTTATATGGAGGTATTTGATCCACTTTGAGTTTTGTATAGGGTGTGAGGTAGGGGTCCTCTTTCATGCTTTTGGATATGGAATCCATTTCTCCCAGCCCCATTTGTTGAAGAGACTGTTCTGTCCCAGTTCAGTGGCTTTGGGGGCCTTATCAAAAATCAGTCGACTGTAGATCTGGAGTTCTATTTCTGAATTCTCAATTCAATTCCATTGATCAAAATGTCTATCTTTGTGCTAATACCATGCTGTTTTGACTACTGTGACTTTATAGTAAACTACAAAGTCAGGCAGTGTAAGTCCTCCCACTTTGTTTTTCTTTTTTAGAATGTTTTTAGCAATTTCTTTCCCTTCCAAATAAATTTGATAACTAGTTTTTCCAAGTCTGCAAAGTAGGTTGTTGGAATTTTGATTGGAATTGCACTGACTCTGTAGATCAGTTTGGATAGGATTGACATCTTAATGGCATTTAGCTTTCCTATCCATGAACACAGAATATCTTTCCATATCTTAAATTATGGAGCACTTCACGAATTTGCATGTCATCCTTGTGCAGGGGCCATGCTTATCTTTTCTGTATCATTCCAATTTTATTATACATGCTGCCAAAGTGAGCACGTCAGTGGGATTTATAGCTCTTTTTCTGAGATAGTTGGAAAGAAGAAATTTAAGTACTTAATGTCAGAAACTGCACATTTTGACTTTTGCTCTTCATTGAATAGAACCATGTTAATTTGAAGAGATTCATGAATGTGCAGGTTAGTACTACTATTTTCTCTTTAATATATTGAATTATGGTGGTTGGGGGAAGTATTAGAAATGGATGTATGTGAGGTTTTACAAACTTCTGATTTCTAGTGCAGAGAAAAAAAATCCACAAACATTTTGACCATGTATGTTAATTTAAACATAATTCAACAATACCTCCTATTTGTTGCATTCCAGCATTAAAAAAGGGACATGGAGAATGCTTGCCTGTCTTTATTCAGCAAATAGCAATTTTACAGACCCTTACAAGTTCCCATATGTTAGTGAAAAACATTTTCAAAGAAATTGGCAGCATTGCACTTTGTAGCTAATGCCAGCTTCTTTCTTGGGCCAATTCAACAGAGGAGAAGGAAAGAAATTGTCTTGTTTTAGTGGCTGAATTACTCTGACAAGCCTTCACATTGCCCCTCCTCTTATTAATATTCTTTTTGATGTGCACTTGTAAAACAGAGGATTGGCTGTTAATCCCCAGGATCTCAAGGGCTTTTGGCAGTGGCCCATAATTGATGTGTTCACATGGCTGTTGTCTGACTACTAATGATTAGACAGCAGTGTTATCTACCAGCTAAATCAGTGTTGCTTATAAATCACACTTGATAAACTGCAGTTTCATTTCTTCAGAGTCCATACATGTCTGCATACTTTGATAGAACTGCCAGAGGCATTTCATGATTCTATGACAGGTTAGATTAGGTTTATTTTTCATTTCTGTTTGACAAAATATTAGACTTTATAACGCCTGTAAAAGAATTTTTTTGTTTGCCTAACAAGGCATTTGGAGAATGATAGGCAGAGAAAAGACTACCTGCTCTCAATGGGAAGAGGTACAGGCTGGGATGGCAGGTTGCATTTTTGCCTTTGCCGCTCACCACTCCAATGTGAAGTGTCTTGGGGTCATGCACTCTGGAATTTCCAGAGGAGAGGAAGCCACTGGGAAGGAAGTTCGCAGAATGTGGACCTGTACTCAGATTGTGACATGGCTGGGGTAGACCATCTAGAATTGTGAGATTGTGGTAACTGTGCAGTCATGGTTAGGACATGAATCCATGGCGTCAAAGTATGGCTTCTCTTTATAGAAGGGCAAGAGAAGGCAAGAAGGTTTTACAAGAGGAAGAGGTAGCAGGCACAGAAGTCCTCTCTGTGGTTGTTCTTCATTGTCCATAATGGGGATACTTTGCTGGCCACAGACACACCCAGAGTACCAATCTGTCTGGAACTGCTGGGCACCGCAGAGATGAAACCAGCTTATGTGTGCACATACACAATGGGCCTGGGTTGGGAATCTCCACTGAGTCTTGGACCCTTATTCTGCCCAAGCTGCTGTGGCCTGGGGCTAATTGCCCATCTGAAACTTAAAAAAAAAAGGTCTAAACAATTTCTAAAGTCATTTTGTCTCTATCTTTCTGTGTTTTTGCTTATCCTTGGTCTCTGTTGCCCTGAGTCCCTGAAAGCTTTTTTGCTAACATTAGCTAATTAATCTTTGCTTAAATTTTTTTAGATCAAATGTTAGAATTCAAAGAAGCGGTTAAGTCAAAATTATTTGTCAGTGTTTTTAAAGCAACGGAGTTTTTTTTTTTTTTTTTTTAAACTGGGTTTAAAAAAATCAAATTGCCTTTAAGAGAAGTTTATATATAGTTTTTTTTTCTTGTTAATTTCTTTTTTTTTTATTAAATTCAGTTTTATTGAAATACATTCACACACCGTGCAGTCATCCATGATATACAATCCATTGTACACAGTATGATAACATAGTTATGTGTTCATCACCACAATCTGTCTCTGAACATTTTCCTTACATCAGAAAGAACCAGAACAAGAATAAAAAATAAAAGTGAAAAAAAACACCCAAATCATCCCCCCATCCCACCCCATTTGTCCTTTAGTTTTTATCCCCATTCCTCCACTCATCCATACACTAGATAAAGGGGGTGTGATCCACAAGGTCTTCACAATCACACTGTCACCCCTTGTAATCTACATTTATATATAGTTTTAAGTTGTGTCTGAGGTTACATATTTTATCAACATATGTAACTTCTCTTCAGAATAAAATTATGTTATGTGGCACTATTTGGGAATGGGATGTTTTGTTTATAAATTGTTACAGTTACAAGAGTTACTAGAGCTCTAGAATACACTTAATACCAAAGCTACCTGAAAACAAAACAGAAGTCACATAAGAACTCAGACTGCTTCAGAAGTATTATTAAAGATATTTAAAATTGTTGCTTAAAACAAATACTTGATAGATCTGCTCTATCTAAAATATAATATTAGATATTTTACATATGTAAAACCATTTATTTTCTCAAGTTTAGTTTCTCAACTTTTGTGTATTCCTTAACTGCCTAAGAGTTGCCTTTGACGTAAGCACTCCTTTTCTCCTAGTAAATTTTAGGGGCATAATGAAAACAAGCACCACAGTCAAGGAATAAATGTTTATTGATAAGTATTAACATATGAACAAAAGTTCTTAACTAAGCTGCTTATCTTAAAATGATTTGTGGTTGAGGAAATACTCATTTTTTTAATTAAATCAAACAATTTATGTAAGTTGTTTTGGTTAGTATTATTAGATTTTAATGCCCTGTGGAAAAATACCCACAATTTAACTTAGAGAAGATGGTTTTTCAGTGATTTAAATGGATGCTTCATTTAGTTTTGATCCATAAAGTGGTTGCATTAGAGTTTTTAATGTAGTTGTAAAATATGAAAAAATTGCATTAAGAGATATTGAGTATGGTTTTGATTATATAAAATATGTATGTGTATGTAAGTCCTGGGTGATAATATTAAAAGATAAAAATAATTGGAATATTTAAAAAAGATTTTTTTACACCATCTTTAAATACTATTTTCTTTAGAAAAGTAAAATACATAGCTTATAAATTTTATGAAATATATTACAATTATGGCAAAAATAAGTATGCTTTAATGTTAAGATTCTGGTTCTTCTTGACTGATTCAAATCATGATTCAAATCAGCTGATTTAAATTTAGCTTTGTCTGATGCTAAAACTGGTTGCAGGTGTTTCTCAACCAACTGAAACTATTGCAACATTAAGAGGGAGAGTATGATAGAAATATATGTTCCAGTATAATTATGGGAAGCTCCCAGAGGGTGCTTACAGTTTAATATTCTAGTATATAGAATATGTCACCCATCATCTCCTTTTCTTGGCCGCATCATACCATACACAATTTCTTACTGATTGGTTAAGAAATCTTGGACAGGTTATAGTGTCCATTTTAAAAGCTGTGGTCACACATTTCTTTTGGAGCTGATTTCTTATAGCGCCGTGTATTATTTGAATAGGTAAATGATTGGGTGAATTATTAATCTTAATAATTTGTTAGAGCCATCTAAAATCTGTTTTGAAATAAGACACATATATATAAATAAATGTTCTGGAAATCTAGATGCTAAGATAGTATGATCCTATATCCCATTCTTATTCTTTTGTGGCATTAAAGCATAAATAAAGTGCATTAGTGACTGTGCCAGCAGAAATGGATAGTAACATTCATTTTTATATACATTTTTGTATTCTTTTGGGACCATGTTCACAGAGTTCATTTCGATTCTTGACGTGTAACCCCTGTGAAATAGCTAGGACAAGCATTTTTAACTCCTTTTTTTTGATGCTGACACTAGAAAAACTTAGTCTCGTTCTCATGCTAGGATTCCTTCCAGGACACCAGCTTTCAGAAAATGGCTTCTCCCAAATAAAAGCTAATTACCTATACAATTATAAATAACTGTAAAATTTCAATTATAAATCCATACCCTGGGTATTTTGAACTTTTTTGTAAAACTATCCCCTCTGGTTTTCAGAGACCATAATAACATGTTTTTGTTTTAGTTTATGGGGTTAAGCCATGAGAAAAATTAAACAAGCCTTATAAACATTACTATCGAGGTTGGTGGAAACAGTTGTGTGCTGGGAACAACAGTCATGGCTAACATCTTCTTGGGCACTTATTATATGATGGGTATAATAAGGGCTTTCCATGGATTCTCTCATGTGTTTATTACATCAAATACAAGTAGGTAATACTATGATCCTTAGAGGTGAGGAGACTGAGGCTTATAAAGGTTACGTAAATTGTTCAAGATTATATAGCTAGCAAGTAAACGATCTGAGATTCAAGCATAGAGAACTGCACTCTTACTTATTACACTGCATTGCACAGTTCACAATTGTTAGTGGGACGCTTGGCATGTGACATTGACCTATCTGTTAATTAATATTCTGGGTGAGAAGTAGTTCTGGGGACTGATGGTCATAGTTGCCCCATCTGTGACTAGACTTTTCAAATGAAAAAGCCTCCAGATCCCAGAGATTTCTGGGATTGCCTGATTTCACTTCTGGTCTCCAAACAAAATATGTTTGAGAACAATACTTGTTCCATCTAACTCATAGTCTTGTGAGGGGATTAAGATAAAATAATCTGTTTTTCCAGGTTCCAAATGTTACCAAAAACACATTGCGGTTACATAGGATGCTTAATTATCCTCTATTTGTGTAAGAATAGTGGAGTGTAATTTATTGACAATGTTTATTTTATTTTTTATTTTTGAAGTTCACTTGTTTGAAAGCTCCGTGAAGGCAGGGATATTATCTGTTGATTATCATTGTATTAGTGCCTAGAACAATGGCTGGCGTGATCAAAAGATGTTCGGTGAATATTTCTCGAATCTTTTAAAGTTTTGTTTAAGTTGCTTTAAACTTTTAATGAATACATTAAACTTTTTTCTTTTTCTCTCACTCTGAAATGGATCTGTATGCCTATTTCTTCTTATTCCCTATACTTCTCTCCCTACCCTCTGTCTTCTTTTTCCCCTAACTTCCTGCCCTTTTTCAAAACACCCCTGGCCCCCTCCCTCTCCCAGAAAAATAAGTTAAAGTCCAAGAGCAAACCTAATGAGTTATCTAATTAAGCGAACCTTAATGAGAATCTAATGTGAGTTGAAAATAACTCACATTTCTGGTTAACTAACCAAGGATTGGCAAGCTTTTTTTGTAAAGGACTGATAGTAAATATTTTAGGATCTGCCTACCAAGAGGCAAAATCAAGGATATTATGTGGATACTCTGAAAACGAGAGAAAACAAATTTCTGCAGATTTTTTTATTGATGAAAGTTTAAATCTAATGGTAATAATTCAGTAAATTTTTTGCCATATAGGTCTGCCAATGAGAAAAATGGAATTCTTTTTTGGGGAGTGATATTGCACTGAATTGGGGTTCAAAATTAGTGTTTGCTACCATCAAATCGATTACCAAAAAAAAGATCATCTGTATTAAACATTCTTAGCTTGCGAGCTGTTCAAAAATTGGCAGTGGGCCGAATTTGGCCCACATGTCATAGTTCATTGACCTCAGAACTAGACTGTGGGTTAAGAGAAACCCAGAGGAGGGTGAGCTGCCCTGGGTAATTCTTCTGTAAATTCTCATTCCTCCCCAGACTGGAAAGGGAAGGTGCTCACATTGAGGGAAATGGGATTTGTAGGGTGGGACAGGAACATAGGGAACGAGGGGACATCATTTTAAATGGTACAAGAGTAGGAGGAAAGAAAGGAAGGAGACAGTTTATCTTAGTTTACGGTCTGACAGTAATTTTTTTTTTAAATTCATTTTTATTGAGATATATGCACATACCATGCAGTCATACAAAGTGTACAATTGATTGTTCACACTACCATTATGTAGTTGTGCGTTCATCACCAAAATTAATTTTTGAACATTTTCATTACCACACACACAAAAATAATAAGAATAAAAATTAAAGTGAAAAAGAACTATTAAAGTAAAAAAGAGTACTGGGTGCCTTTTTTTTTTTTTTTTTTTTTTTTTGCCCCCATTTTTCTACTCATTCATCCGTAGACTGGACAAAGGGGAGTGTGGTCCATATGGCTTTCCCAGTCACACTGACAGTGATTCTTAAGGAGAAGTGCCTTAGACTTGTCAGGACACTGTTCTTTCTGGGAGGGGGCAGTATCAGGTGGAGGGAGTTTGCAAAAGTGTATTCTGGATACCTGTTGGTTTTTTGGTACAGCCTCCTGACCTGAAGGCCTCATAATTTTCTTGAGAGCCGTTGGCACACTGAAGATCGAGGGAGATGTGGCTGCAGCCATGGCGTTGAGTTGCCATTCCTTTGCCTGGATTGAAACAGAAGGTTCCAGGGAGGGCCCTGGAACTATGGGGTCCCTGACAACTGTTAGGGTGAAATTAAAGAGAAATGTTAGGAATCAGCAGCTGTTAAAGTATAGCAGCCCTGCTCCTCTGACAGGTGGAAGGTAGGGGAAGGACCCTGGGGACCAGCTCCTCAGGGGTGACAGGCACCATGTCCTCAGCTCCTCCATGGTGGGGAACACCAGACCTGTCAGAGCTCTCTGATCTAGGATCCCCTCTCTCCTCCTTCGGTTTCTGTCACTGCCCTGTCTCTCGGTTTGCTGTTGCTTTCTTCTCTATTTTTGCCTCATTGATATTGGGTCTGGAGAGCTCTGCCTCCTCTTCATACTCCGTACATTTTCTCTGGGCAACCGTACCCCCTCCACTGGCTTCATTACGTTTTCTATGCCAGTGACTTCTCTTGAGATATTTCTCTTGAGTTCAGCTGCGGGGTAGACATGGTCCTCCACCCTTCCTTGCCACCACAAGGGAAAGATGCCGTCACTAACTGAACCAGAAACCTGGGCATCATCTCTGAGTTCACCCTCTTCCCCCACCGCCCTGAGTCGGTCCCCACCCCCCCCAACTCCCACCACAACTGCCATCTCTTCCTTGGGTACCACAATGGCTTCGTAATCAGTTTTCCTTCCTCCAGTCTCGTCCCCCTCTCTCCTGTTCTCACAGCTTCTGGTGTGATTATCCCCCCCCCCCCCCAAAAAAAAAAAAAAAACTGATCCTCCCATGCCCCTACTTGAAAATCCTCAGTGCCGTCTTCTAACTTTACAATGAAACCCCCAATTCTTAGCCTGGTCTGGGCTCTTTGTGAGCTGCCTGATTCTCTAGCTTCATGTGTCCCCCTTCACCACAGCCCCCTAAACGGCAGGTCCGTTAACAGAATGTGACTTCCAGGATGGCTCGGCTCTGCCTGCACCTCTGGACTCTTCCACAGCCTAAGTCTTATGCATCCTTGAAATCCAGCTCTGAACACTCCCTGCCCCGCCCCCTTGGTGCTCCCACAATGCCCTGGGCTTAACTGACAATCTTGACTCTGACCACACACTGCTGTGCGGCCACTGTTTGTCTTCTGCCAACCTCAGGGCTCCTGTAGGGCTCCTACAGCAATGCCTGGTGCATAGTAGGATCCTGATGAAAATTTGCTGGACGAGGGAATGATTTCCCCAACAGTGAGGCGGCTTTAAGCAGCAACCTTTAAAAGGGGGAAGGGGAGGATATGGGGTCAAAACACGGTCGGTTGTCACAGAAACTAGACTCTTGACTTAGGTGGATTTCAGGACCCCTGAACAAGGAGTTGAAATAATAGTTTTCCATCAAGTGCCTCATTCTTCTGCAGTAGCTTTCGTTTACTTTTATTCTAAAGTGGAATGCTTAGCATCCTTTTTTTTAAAGATAAGTTTACAAAATTACAAAAGTAGTAATGTTCAGGTTAAAATTTATAAATTTTGTAAAATGAAAAGTGATCCCTCTCCGTCTCTGTTTTTGTATGGGTAAAATTTCTGGAATGCTCAAGAAACTGTTAACAAGGGAAGTTCTCTTGAGAGACCTATTGGCTTTTAAAATTGGCTCTATTCTCAGGAGGGAAAATATAATTCTGGACCTGTAAGCAGCTCTTTTGTGTGGGGCTCTACAGGAAGAAACTTTCTGAATTTTGGATTATGGTATAGAACTTGGTAGAGGGCATGGAACACCTCATGGGAACACCTAGGGTTCTGACAAGATAACTTCTCCCTTAAGACTTCAGTTTCCTCAATTAAAAAAATTAGATGAGAAAGCCCATCTTGGCCTTTCTGTAGAGCTGTAATGAAGATGAACGTGGGTACCTTTGAAGTGCCCTTAAAAATTGGTATTTTGATGACTGTACGAGCTTTATATTTTTATTTTTTTCTTTAACACATTATTCCATCTCTGTGGTGAACTAGGGAAAGCTTTATGCTGAGGTGATTCACTATGAAATTAAAATTTCAAAACTTTCATTCATTTACTGAAATTGGTCAGTGTTTTGGGTCAGAGTTCAGGAGGTATGGAGGGAAGAGGGGCAAGCATACATGTGGAGCCTCGTTAGAAATATGATGGATTTATGAGAACAATTTTAGACTTCATAGGGAGGAGAGGGAATGATACCAAGAGAGTATCCTGGGCAGGGAGTGAAAAATTGTCCCATCTATGGCTGACCTATCATTTTTTTGAAAAACAGGATTTTGATCCTTCCCAAGGCACCATCTTAGTCCCTACACAATATGACTCAGGCACTTCCTTGTTATTTAATTTGCTACAGCAAGCATGTATTGTGTTTATAATTCAAATGTCTAAAACTTTAGTATAAAATGTTCCTTTTAGGTTGTTGCAAGTGAAGACTCCTTAAAATAAGTGAAAGAAAAGAACCGCTGTTGAGAGGAATGGAAATACAATGGTTTTTCCCAAACAGAAGGTCTTTACTTTTCCCTCTTCTTGCTCCCTTCTTAAATCATGTCTGAGTTCAAAAGGGTGAGGGTGAGAGACCTCCAAACTTTCCCTTACCCCACCAGGAGAAATTAGGGGTTATTCAAAGACAGGCAGTATATTTATGGCCGGTATCTACTAAAATGCAAAACCATCACTCAGGTGGTTTTGAAATGAATTTGTTTGCTAATATAGATGTACCCCATGTTAGAGCAAAATCCAGTGTTAAAAATGCAGTTTACCACAAAGGCTCTTTTTTAAAGTCTCTCACTCTTAAGGGGTTGGGGAAGAGGTTTAATTGATAGAAATGGGATTTGTGTGGAGATTTCCTGGACTTTAGCTTTGTTCAAAATAAAGGGACTCGTGAGAAGGATTGATCCAAGAAGACAGGCTTCTACAAATACCTTTACTATTGTCTCCTTTCTTGGTGATTTATTTTTGTGTTTTAAGTGACTTTGGAATAGGCAGGAGGAGAGGAAATCAGAGAATGCTTAGGAACAAGATATGAAGACTGATTATTTACTGCTACTATTTAAAGCACACCAAGCTCTCTGAGCAGTAAAAGATGTCAGCGGCACTTTCAAAACAGCTTAAGTATCTTGTGGTTCAGCAGTAGGACAGGTTTGTTTCAAAGAACACTATGGAAGCTAAGTATGTGACAACTGATGTGGTCTGGTGGAGTCTTCAAGGCCACGGTCCTGAGGTCTCCTTCCACGCCACCAGTGTCTCTTTGCTATGGAACTTTACACATTTGAGGGTCTGCTAGGAGAGAATTTGGTTTGGGTTCAAAACAAAGTCAATTCTGAGACATTGAGTCTGCTTAATTACTCCCAACCTTTACAAACTTAATACCTTCTGTTTTGCTTTGAAAACTATCACTGCTAGAGAATAAAGTAGAAATAGTCACTTGTTTACAGCATGCATGACACGTGGTTGGCCCATATGTGCTTCTGCTTTGTGACCCGCTCATTGGGCCTAAGGGGTATATGCTAACAGGCAGTGACCCCTCCTACAGCACCATGGAGTCCCCAGATTGCCATTCTGCGAGTTCAGCGTGGCTGGGATCCTGGCTGGGAATGGGAGCATCTGTCTGGCCCTTTGGTGCCAGAGCCCCAGTCCATCCCCAGGCTGAGACCTACCAGGTCACAGCTTAAACCATTAATATTTTCCAAGATACTTTTTATGTAGGGCAGTGTCTGGTCTTTATACCTGGGAATGAGAAAAGGGAAATAGTGATATAATTCCCAATGTGCATGACTGTAGCTTGTAGGATTGGAAGATTTAAAAACAAAAACAACAAAAACAAAATCTGATCTTTAGATTCAGTGAGGTTTTTAAGTAAGGTTTCCGTAGGGATTGCTGTATTTGCTCGGAAGCGCCGAGAAGCACTATTCCAAGCTATGTACAAAAAAGATGATTCAGGTGTGTGGCTTCCAGCATATGGGAAAGGGCCAGAAATGACCCCTGGAGGAAGGTTTCTTTCCTTCTCTTGTTCTGTCTTACATGTTGAAGCGTTTGCTTTTGGTGTTAGACCATTTGTGGGCTAAGATTCTGGCTCAGCCATTGTCCTTAGGCGACCTTTTAAGTGACTTTATTTTTCCCAAGTTTCCCTTTCCTCATCTGTAAAATACCTATTTTACAGATAGCAGCTGACTGTTATTGTTGGTAGCTGCTGGTATTATTGTGACTCTTTTTACAAGAAGGCCCAGGGGCTTTGAAATAGAGTGGTCTCTCTCTCACCAACTCTGAGAGCTTTGTTTGTGGCCTCTATAAAATGGGGATGTTGTGTGAATTAAAGGAGAGAATATCTATGGTGCCTGTAAGAATTTGCCCATGTTCGCGCGGCAAACTGTAAAGCATAAATCGCTTTGATCAGGTTCTGAAAGGAAAGACAGAATTAGAAATAACTGAAATACAGTTGTTCTAGGTTTGTCCATCATGGAAGGAATATCAACCTTGACAATTAATTCTGGAGAAAAGATCAGCACTTACAGAAATGGTTTTTTTTTTTTTTTTTTTTTTTTTTGTGATGTGACTGTAGCAGTCTTATATTTGAAACTCAAAAAGGAAACAACGGTGTTCCAAAACAGCTAATATGCAGGTCCAAAAAATGAAGGTTTTTTTTTTTTTAACTGCCACATTCACTCCGAAGCCCATTCATCTCCTTCAGCATCCCAAAGATTAAGCACATGTTCTGCTTAGCTATATAATAAAGTGGCAAACACGCTGCACCACTGACATCACAGGACAGTTGCCTATAAAACTAGACTTCTGACGCTGGGCTCCAGCTTCACGTTCTCACAGGTCGTCATCCTCATCCGGCAAAGCGGTCGTCTGAGCAACCTCTAAGTCGTGTTCATACTGTGCCGCCAAAGCCGGGTCCATGACCACCTCTGGGGGGGCGAGAGCAGGCATGGCCACGAACTCCAGGTTAGGGTCTCCAATCAGTTTTCTAGCGAGCCAGAGGAAGGGCTTTTCAAAGTTGTAGTTACTTTTGGCAGAAATGTCATAGTACTGAAGATTCTTCTTTCGGTGGAAGACGATGGATTTTGCCTTAACTTTCCTGTCCTTAATATCCACTTTGTTGCCACACAACACGATGGGGATGTTTTCACACACTCGTACCAGATCTCTATGCCAGTTAGGCACATTCTTGTAAGTAACTCTTGATGTTACATCAAACATTATAATGGCACACTGGGCTTGGATGTAATAGCCATCTCTCAGGCCACCGAATTTCTCCTGACCAGCCGTGTCCCACACGTTGAATTTAATAGGCCCTCTATTGGTATGGAACACAAGGGGATGGACCTCCACGCCCAAGGTGGCTACATACTTCTTCTCAAATTCACCAGTCAAATGACGTTTCACAAATGTAGTTTTTCCAGTACCCCCATCGCCAACCAATACAAGTTTAAACTGAACTTGGGGTTCTCCTTGGGCGGCCATCGCGATGGTTCTTCCAGAAGCGTCTCCGTCCCCCGTCTGACTGAGCCAGAAATGGTTTTTAAAGCTTTCCCTGCTTCGCTAATGAAGCAATGATGTCAAGCAGAAAGGGTGGTTGAAATGCACAGTAAAAGACTACAGTAATAGTCACCTCTGAAGAGCTGTGGTTTCCCTACACCATAGTGCAGTCACTGTCTAATGCTTTTTAAATTAAAGAGGTGACTGTGGACATTCTCATAAAACAGCCAAATACCAGAATATGGAGAAAATGTGAGCGTTAAGTAATAGCGCATAGTTTGCTTCTAGAATGTAAAAATAGTGACTCTGAGAAAAATAAAACATCATTCTCACTCTGATGGTTGGCAAGCTGAGGGTCCCAGGTTTGAGGGGTGAAGAGGACGAGTGTGGAGATTTGTGGCGACAGAGGGAAGAAACCCAGGGCATGCTCCCCTGTCAGCATTGCAGACATGACACCAGGCCGTGGGAGGGAATATCTGTTTATTGAAGCTTGCCTGTCTCCACACTGGGTTTTTCCCCTTCTCCGCCTGCCTGGCAGCACTAGCTGTCTCACTCAGCAGAGCCCCCCGAAGGTCTCTTTGTTGGGTCCTGTGGAGCAGGAGCACCCACCTGCCCTGGTGAGCCTTCATTTGCTGTCAGTTTCCAGGTACATCACTGGCTGACACGGTCAAATGCTCGATTGATGAAAAACTGCCACAAACAGCACTCCAGCTTTGGCGCCTTCCTTGCTAATCAGCACTCTGGAAACCCTTGAAATAAGGTGAACAGAGAAAATATTGCCAGAATCTCTGCATATTCCCCGCCCCAACCCCCAGCCCTCTGATTACACACACTAAGTGCTGCTATCTGTGTAAATAACCTTTTGTTCCCTGCCTCCCTCCACCCGCCCTGCTCCCCCTCTCCCATGCTCTTAGGCTCTCTTGCGTGATAAATAGCCAGGCTACTGCTCAGCGTGCACCAACACCTGGGAATAATCATGCAAAAATAACAGTGAGAGACTGCCTCGCGTCTGTTCTTGACATTAACTTTCCTCGGTTTGACAGGCTGCCACCCCCAGCTGTTAGACTTATGGGTCTTTTTTTTCCACTGGAGATGGCTGCTTTCCTGCTTTCCTCTTTTGGGCTCTAATAGGTTACATCAGTGTCCCATCGAGATGACATAAAAGAGCTTTGACAAAGGAACCATTGCTAAAACCGGCTGATTCTTTATTCTGATCCCTTATTCCAGTTATTAGTATTTTTAGACTAATAATCCCCAAGTGATTTTTAAATGAGGAGTATCTGATTAGAATTCTATTAGGGGTTCTCCCCCCAGAAAGGTATATTTTGAATAGAATTCTCCTGATTGCCTTTGAGTATCGCAAATCCTAGCATTTGGTCTGCTATGGGCCAGACCATCTTTTGACTTCTGTTTGGTCCAGGTTTCAAATATATTTGTGATAATGATAATAGTATTGACGATAGCAATAGCTCTTTTTTTATTGAGTGCTGCTTTGTACCAGGCCCTGAGCTAACTACTGCATGATCTCATATAGTAGTCAAATTAGCCAGGTATTATTTCCATTTTACAGATGAAGGCTCTGAGTTCCAGAGAGAGCCAGAATTGCCTGAAGTTACGTAGCTAATGGCAGAGCTGGGATTCCAGCTCCAAAGACTAATCCCTGCACCATGCTGTCTTCAACTTCATGCTTGTGCTTTGCACTCCTGCCACCACCAGTCCTTGGATGCGATTGTAATTTTGCTGTATGTTTATGATTATTTGATTAGACCCACAGTCTTGCCCACTAAGCAGGGAGTCTGTGAGGGCAGGGACCTGGAGGGTTTTGGCTCACTCGTTTGCCAGCAGGTTGCACAGTGCCTGGCACACAGCAGTTGAGCACTAGATATTTTTTGGGTGGGTGGATGTGTGATCAAGTTTAGGCACATAGGAGACTTGTGGAGGAGCACTGTATGAAAAAGAGGTGCAAGTAGAGATTGGGGGGGGGAGATTGTATAGTACTGAGGACTAATCAGGACCTTCCTGGAGATTGTATCATTGTTATAACATGGGGGTGGATTAAGCAAGTTGACTGCTGCCAAATGCCAGTGTGTGAAAGAAGCACAATTTCCCCAGGCTGTGCTTCCAAGGGTTAAGCCCTTTTTCTTCTACTTTTAACACACTTTAACTGCGCTTCACCATGCATTTGGAGGGGATTATAGATTTATGTTAAATATAGTAGGCTATCAAAAGGAGCTTTTAGTAAGGTCGCACGTAGGGTTAGGGAGCTGTGTATCAGACCAGGGATGACTTTCTGTTTTTGTAAGCCAGTATTACCAAGCTAAGCATTGTGTTGAACATTCATGTGGCGTCAATTATCTCGCTGAGTCCCCACAGCCACCCTGTGGGGTTAATTAATTATTTTTACTCCCGTTTTCCAGATCTAGACACTCTGAGCCTTAAGCCAAGTAACTTGCCCAGGGTCCCACACAGCAAGTGGTGACAGGGCCAGGATTTGAACCAAAGTCTGTCTGCTGACAGAACCTGAGGTTTAGCATTTGATGTGCCACCTCCTAAGATGAGTCCCGGTGGAAATTGTCATCCGCCCTCTGCCTTAATGAGCCTTGTTGGAAATTATGGTTTAGTGTATGAATCAGTGACCTGAGAAA
Source organism: Choloepus didactylus (assembly GCF_015220235.1). Classification (NCBI taxonomy): domain Eukaryota; kingdom Metazoa; phylum Chordata; class Mammalia; order Pilosa; family Megalonychidae; genus Choloepus; species Choloepus didactylus. Next base: position 66,141,834 of record NC_051319.1, on the reverse strand, counting down.
TGAGGGTACAGCAGAGTTGATATTATTTTCTTTTTACATTAATTTTGTTTTTATTAGAGCAGTTGTAGGTTTACAGAAAACTCATGCAGAAAGTATCATATATGCCCACCCCACTCCCCAGATTTCCCTACTATTAACACCTTACATTAGTGTGATACCTTTGTTATAATTGATGAAACAATATTGATATAATTATACTGTTAACTATAGTCCCTAGTTTACATTATGGTTCTCTCTGTGTTGTACAATTCTATGGGGTTATTATTTTTATTCTGGTAACATATAAACAACCTAAAATTTCCCCTTATATCTACTTTCAGATATACAATTCAGTGGTGTTAATTACATTCACGAAGTTGTACCTCCATCATCGTCATCCATTGTCAAAACTTTCCATCACCCCAAACAGAAACTCTATACCAATTTGGCATTAATTCCCCATTCCCCACCCCCACCCAGCTCCTGGTAACCTGTTTTCTAGTTTCTGACTATGGATTTACTTATTCTAGTTATTCATATCAGTAAGCTCAAAGAATATTTGTCCTTTTGTGTCTGGCTTATTTCACTCAACATGATGTCTTAAAGGTTCATCCATGTTGTAGCATGTACCAGAACTTCATTCTTTTCACAGATGAATAATATTGCATTGTGTGTATATACCACATTTTGCATATCCATTCTTCTGTTGATGGACACTTGGGCTGCCTCCATCTTTTGGCAATTGTGAATAATGAGTGGAGTTGATCTTTTATATAAGGCAAAAATAACTTGTGAAAAACCATTAAAATCCTGCATTATGTATGGTTTATGTGTGTTAGACACCATTAGATACACAAGAGAGCTAAAACCTTTGGTCAGGAACATCTCCCACCAGGGGCATTGCCTGGCAGAAAGAACTGGCCGCAATTTTTATGTCATTTCCCAGCCACGCCTCTTTTGTCTCTCAGTGTGTGTATGTTGAATTCCTGTAAATTTTCCGCCTGTGGGATGCTACTCTTTTATGCTCACCTGGCTGCCACCAGAGAGCTCATTGCCCTTCCACAAATAGAGGCTCCCGTTTTCTCTAGAATGAATAGGTTGAGCTAGATGACTTTCTCATTAAAGCACTGAGTGGCCATCTCAGGGAGAAGCAGGAGGCACACGCAGCTCAGTGGCCTGCGGCCAGGCAGTTCAGCACGAGGCTGAAGCAGGAGGGCGGCTGTGGCTCAGCCCCTGATGCTATGAAGAATGTGGGCCCATCGTAGCACATCATCCTATTACTCTTTTTTAAGAGATAGAGGCAATTCAGAATTTTTCCTGTTTTTTAAAGTGTTGACAAAAAAAGCTGGACTGTTTTTTGAAAGTAGCATACCTACCAATTAAAACACCACTGGGAGGGGCTGTGATTCCCCATCCCCTGTCCCCTTTGTCCAGGCAGTGACTTCTGGGGGACAAGGGGCTACAGTAAATCACAGGGGAGATCTCTATGCTCACCTCCCTTTCCCAAAATCTGAAATCCCACGGGGTTGGGGGTGGGTGGGTGGTGGGGAAGAAGATGGATTCCCTCTTGTCTCCTCACCTCCAGCCCAGTCTTCTCCTGGTCATGCTGATGAGGCAGCAGGGCTGGCGAGTCTCCGCTCCCATGGTGAAGCCAGTGCAGTGGGGAAACTGAAAGAGAAATTCACGCGTGTGAGTCAAAGACTTGAACCTTTAAAACTATATTGCCTATCAAGTTAAAGAGCCTATTGTCACATTGGAGGACTGTTTATGATGAGGCTCATATTTATGGTCAAACTCTCTGAACCTTAGCTTTCTCATTTTTAAGCTCATGGGAACAGGGCACCAAGTCCCTTCGATAAATATCATTGAATTAAACTTTTGTCATTATATTCAGATTGTGTTAATGGAACTTGTGTCTCTAAATACATATATATTCGTAAATGAGATTATGCTGAAATAGGGATTTATTCTAGAAATTCTGTTGTGATAGTTTTCTAAGAAGGCTGAAGAATACATTTTCCAGTTGAGGAAAATGGACCTTAGAAAGTTTGAGTGACTTTCCCGAGGTTGCAAGCTAATTTAGTGGCATACTTGGGGCCAAAATCCAAGTGTTCTGCGCCCTGACCCTGAAACTTCTATTGCTCTATATTATCATTGTCTCCAAAATCAGAGAATTGATGCTAAGACTCCTCACCTCTTTTATCCTCTTGTCTTGTTTATCCAATTGAAGCTATATTTGTTCTCTTGATATTAATGTAGGCTGATGCACAGGTGACGTAAAGAATATTTGCAGAAAATTGTTCCAGTTTGTCTTCAATTTATATATGTAGCATAAAACTGCAGTCAATTTTCTACTATACAAATTAAGACGTTTTTGGGAAACATGGGGGGAAAAACTGCAGTGGCTGGTTTATACTTTTCCTTAGTCTTTAATTCCAAAAATTGATTCTAATCTCACATAGTCTTTTAGTTGTGATAAAGACTGCAAGGTAGCATTAGATTTTTTTCCCCCTTAAATTTCCTCCCTCAGAATCCCTTTCTCCATTTGTCAGCTCAGCTTTAAAATAATAACCATCAGAGCGAACTGTGATCCACATTAAGCTGCATTTACACGAAAGCATAAATCACCATATCTGGGGTTTGGGGCTGTTAAATGCTTTCCTTTCTCGGGCTCTGTGATCAAGAATGCAGACCAATAAAAGGCGTGGAGTAAAAGAAGTTTTACGGCAGCTTTGAGAGCAGGAAATTAAGTTTCTTTAACATGCAGATGGGTGAAGGGCTGTTCTATTGCATCTTGGATCACTCAGGCAAGTGAACGTCAGTTTATCATTTTAGTGAAATGCAAACTGTAGAAGTAGTTCCTGCAGTCATATGAACAAGGAGCTGACACAGATGACTGCTTCAGCTGTTTAACTAGGAGCACACTTCCTCATATGACTTCTCTTGAAATATACTTCTTTCTCTTTTTTTTAACAACAAAGACTGTATAATGTTATGTCTGTGTAGCCAAATGTTGATTTCTTACGAAGGTTAACTGAGAATAAACGAACAATGGAATAAGATAGTGTTTTGCCAGAATGACCTACACATCCTTTTTGCACATATGATTGTTAGCCCAACAGAGAAAATGGCAAGAAGTCTTCCTTTACATGTAGGCTGGGTCTGTATGCAACACAAGGGTATAGGTAACCTGGAGTGCTGGTGCAGGCGTACTTTGCATTTGGCTTCTTCACACTTGATAACCCTTCAGGAGGGTCACATCTCTCTGTAGCAGTCATCACAATGGGCCAAGCGAATGAATGCATTGGTTGGTGATCTGCTTTTTTAGTTTATGCGTAGCTTTCAAGTTCATCCATTTAATCATGACCGGGCTTTTTTGTGGTGAAGAATTTTTTTGTGGTTTGCTCCTGTCCTCAGGGTAGGGGTGCAAAGCAGATATTGGTGCACCTCAAGATCTTGTACTTCCTTGGTTGTCATTTCTCTTTCCTGGATTTAAGGAGAGGTCTGCTGAGCCTTGGTCTAACTCATCAGAGAACTTTAGAAGTTGGACAACTAAAGGGATTTGTGTATTGGAGAAACTCAAGTTCTGTTGATCTTGGGCACAAACATTTCTCCTCTAATTTAAATTCTTTGCAGTAGGACACTTAATTAGGAGTCGATGCTTAATACATGCTAATAATAACCAGTTTATGTGTTTCAGTGTATGTAATCAAGTTTATATAATTTATATATTCAGCAGAGTAAGTTAATATATTTTAGTAGTGATTTGATTCATTATGTTTTATAAAGTACTTTGAAAACAGTTTTAGTCCATCCCCTATGCTTAAATGTCTAATAATAAATATATGGTATTTATTGGAGTTTGTCCTTTGAAAAATGTGATATAATTAAAAAAAAAGATTTCATTGCAAGTGGGAAATAGTTTTAATCTTGCAAAGCATATTTCTTATTCAGGTCTGCTGTGGCTAGAGGTTGCCCACTGGTGAATTTAGAGATGGATTGATGACCCTCCTATAATTGAGGAAGCTAGAATTCTGTTGTTTACGTTGTTTGGCATGAAAAAATTAAAATACTCATTTCTATTCTACTTTATATTTTGGCACCATTGAAACATTCAAAGCATTTTGTAATTGCAAATGAAATTTGGAACGGTGATATATTCTAGAAGTGATGTAAACCGATTACATTAAAAAGAAATCAGGAGGCGGGGCAACATGGCAGACTGGTGAGCCGTATGTTTTAGTTACTCCTCCAGGAAAGTAGGTAAAAAGCCAGGAACTGCGTGGACTGGACACCACAGAGCAATCTGTCTTTGGGCATACTTCATACAACACTCATGAAAACGTGGAACTGCTGAGATCAGCGAAATCTGTAAGTTTTTGCGGCCAGGGGACCCGCGCCCCTCCCTGCCAGGCTCAGTCCCGGGGGAGGAGGGGCTGTCAGCTCCAGGAAGGAGAAGGGAGAATTGCAGTGGCTGCTCTTATCGGAAACTCATTCTACTGATTCAAACTCCAACCATAGATAGACTGAGACCAGACACCAGAGACTCTGAGAGCAGCCAGCCCAGCAGAGAGGAGACAGGCATAGAAAAAAAACAACACGAAAAACTCCAAAATAAAAACAGAGGATTTTTGGAGTTCTGGTGAACACAGAAAGGGGAAGGGCGGAGATCAGGCCTTGAGGCGCATATGCAAATCCCAAAGCAAGGCTGATCTCTCTGCCCTGTGCACCTTTCCTTAATGGCCCTGGTTGCTTTGTCTATTAGCATTTCAATAACCCATTAGATCTCTGAGGAGGGCCGTTTTTTTTTTTTTTTAAATCCTTTTTGCTTTTTCTAAAACAATTACTCTAAGAAGCTCAATACAGAAAGCTTCAAAGAATTGAAATTTGGGCACGTCAAGTCAAGAGCAGAACTAAGAGAGCTCTGAGACAAAAGGCAATAATCCAGTGGCTGAGAAAATTCACTAAACAACACAACTTCCCAAGAAAAGGGGGGTGTCCGCTCACAGCCACCATCCTGGTGGACAGGAAACACTCCTGCCCATCGCCAGCCCCATAGCCCAGAGCTGCCCCAGACAACCCAGTGTGACGGAAGTGCTTCAAATAACAGGCACACACCACAAAACTGGGCGTGGACATTAGCCTTCCCTGCAACCTCAGCTGAATGTCCCAGAGCTGGGAAGGGGGAGCAGTGTGAATTAACAGAGCCCCATTCAGCCATCATTTGAGCAGACTGGGAGCCTCCCAACACAGCCCAGCAGCCCAGAACTGCCCTGGGGGGACGGCACTCACCTGTGACATAGCACAGTCATCCTTCAACAGAGGACCCAGGGTGCACAGCCTGGAAGAGGGGCCCACTTGCAAGTCTCAGGAGCCATACGCCAATACCAAGGACTTGTGGGTCAGTGGCAGAGACAAACTGTGGCAGGACTGAACTGAAGGATTAGACTATTGCAGTAGCTTTAAAACTCTAGGATCATCAGGGAGATTTGATTGTTAGGGCCACCCCCCCTCCCCGACTGCCCAGAAACACGCCCCACATACAGGGCAGGCAACACCAACTACACACGCAAGCTTGGTACACCAATTGGGCCCCACAAGACTCACTCCCCCACTCACCAAAAAGGCTAAGCAGGGGAGATCTGGCTTGTGGAGAACAGGTGGCTCGTGGACGCCACCTGCTGGTTAGTTAGAGAAAGTGTACTCCATTAAGCTGTAGATCTGATAAATTAGAGATAAGGACTTCAACTGGTCTACAAACCCTAAAAGAACCCTATCAAGTTCAGCAAATGCCACGAGGCCAAAAACAACAGAAAATTATAAAGCATATGAAAAAACCAGACGATATGGATAACCCAAGCCCAAGCACCCAAATCAAAAGACCAGAAGAGACACACCTAGAGCAGCTACTCAAAGAACTAAAGATGAACAATGAGACCATAGTACGGGATATGAAGGAAATCAAGAAGACCCTAGAAGAGCATAAAGAAGACATTGCAAGACTAAATAAAAAAATGGATGATCTTATGGAAATTAAAGAAACTGTTGACCAAATTAAAAAGATTCTGGACACTCATAGTACAAGACTAGAGGAAGTTGAACAACGAATCAGTGACCTGGAAGATGACAGAATGGAAAATGAAAGCATAAAAGAAAGAATGGGGAAAAAAATTGAAAAACTCGAAATGGACCTCAGGGATATGATAGATAATATGAAACGTCCAAATATAAGACTCATTGGTGTCCCAGAAGGGGAAGAAAAGGGTAAAGGTCTAGGAAGAGTATTCAAAGAAATTGTTGGGGAAAACTTCCCAAATCTTCTAAACAACATAAATACACAAATCATAAATGCTCAGCGAACTCCAAATAGAATAAATCCAAAAAAACCCACTCCGAGACATATACTGATCACACTGTCAAACACAGAAGAGAAGGAGCAAGTTCTGAAAGCAGCAAGAGAAAAGCAATTCACCACATACAAAGGAAACAGCATAAGACTAAGTAGTGACTACTCAGCAGCCACCATGGAGGCGAGAAGGCAGTGGCACGATATATTTAAAATTCTGAGTGAGAGGAATTTCCAGCCAAGAATACTTTATCCAGCAAAGCTCTCCTTCAAATTTGAGGGAGAGCTTAAATTTTTCACAGACAAAGAAATGCTGAGAGAATTTGCTAACAAGAGACCTGCCCTACTGGAGATACTCAAGGGAGCCCTACATACAGAGAAACAAAGACAGGACAGAGAGACTTGGAGAAAGGTTCAGTACTAAAGAAATTCGGTATGGGTACAATAAAGGATATTAATAGAGAGAGGGAAAAATATGGCAAACATAATCCAAAGGATAAGATGGCCGATTCAAGAAATGCCTTCACGGTTTTAACGTTGAATGTAAATGGATTAAACTCCCCAATTAAAAGATATAGATTCGCAGAATGGATCAAAAAAAATGAACCATCAATATGTTGCATACAAGAGACTCATCTTAGACACAGGGACACAAAGAAACTGAAAGTGAAAGGATGGAAAAAAATATTTCATGCAAGCTACAGCCAAAAGAAAGCAGGTGTAGCAATATTAATCTCAGATAAAATAGACTTCAAATGCAGGGATGTTTTGAGAGACAAAGAAGGCCACTACATACTAATAAAAGGGGCAATTCAGCAAGAAGAAATAACAATCGTAAATGTCTATGCACCCAATCAAGGTGCCACAAAATACATGAGAGAAACATTGGCAAAACTAAAGGAAGCAATTGATGTTTCCACAATAATTGTGGGAGACTTCAACACATCACTCTCTCCTATAGATAGATCAACCAGACAGAAGACCAATAAGGAAATTGAAAACCTAAACAATCTGATAAATGAATTAGATTTAACAGACATATACAGGACATTACATCCCAAATCACCAGGATACACATACTTTTCTAGTGCTCACGGAACTTTCTCCAGAATAGATCATATGCTGGGACATAAAACAAGCCTCAATAAATTTAAAAAGATTGAAATTATTCAAAGCACATTCTCTGACCACAATGGAATACAATTAGAAGTCAATAACCATCAGAGACTTAGAAAATTCACAAATACCTGGAGGTTAAACAACATACTCCTAAACAATCAGTGGGTTAAAGAAGAAATAGCAACAGAAATTGCTAAATATATAGAGACAAATGAAAATGAGAACACAACATACCAAAACCTATGGGATGCAGCAAAAGCAGTGCTAAGGGGGAAATTTATAGCACTAAACGCATATATTAAAAAGGAAGAAAGAGCCAAAATCAAAGAACTAATGGATCAACTGAAGAAGCTAGAAAATGAACAGCAAACCAATCCTAAACCAAGTACAAGAAAAGAAATAACAAGGATTAAAGCAGAAATAAATGACATAGAGAACAAAAAAACAATAGAGAGGATAAATATCACCAAAAGTTGGTTCTTTGAGAAGATCAACAAGATTGACAAGCCCCTAGCTAGACTGACAAAATCAAAAAGAGAGAAGACCCATATAAACAAAATAATGAATGAAAAAGGTGACATAACTGCAGATCCTGAAGAAATTAAAAAAATTATAAGAGGATATTATGAACAACTGTATGGCAACAAACTGGATAATGTAGAAGAAATGGACAATTTCCTGGAAACATATGAACAACCTAGACTGACCAGAGAAGAAATAGAAGACCTCAACCAACCCATCACAAGCAAAGAGATCCAATCAGTCATCAAAAATCTTCCCACAAATAAATGCCCAGGGCCAGATGGCTTCACAGGGGAATTCTGCCAAACTTTCCAGAAAGAACTGACACCAATCTTACTCAAACTCTTTCAGAACATTGAAAAAAATGGAACACTACCTAACTCATTTTATGAAGCTAACATCAATCTAATACCAAAACCAGGCAAAGATGCTACAAAAAAGGAAAACTACCGGCCAATCTCCCTAATGAATATAGATGCAAAAATCCTCAGCAAAATACTTGCAAATCGAATCCAAAGACACATTAAAAAAATCATACACCATGACCAAGTGGGGTTCATTCCAGGCATGCAAGGATGGTTCAACATAAGAAAAACAATCAATGTATTACAACACATTAAAAACTCGAAAGGGAAAAATCAATTGATCATCTCAATAGATGCTGAAAAAGCATTTGACAAAATCCAACATCCCTTTTTGATAAAAACACTTCAAAAGGTAGGAATTGAAGGAAACTTCCTCAACATGATAAAGAGCATATATGAAAAACCCACAGCCAGCATAGTACTCAATGGTGAGAGACTGAAAGCCTTCCCTCTAAGATCAGGAACAAGACAAGGATGCCCGCTGTCACCACTGTTATTCAACATTGTGCTGGAAGTGCTAGCCAGAGCAATCCGGCAAGACAAAGAAATAAAAGGCATCCAAATTGGAAAAGAAGAAGTAAAACTGTCATTGTTTGCAGATGATATGATCTTATATCTAGAAAACCCTGAGAAATCAACGATACAGCTACTAGAGCTAATAAACAAATTTAGCAAAGTAGCGGGATACAAGATTAATGCACATAAGTCAGTAATGTTTCTATATGCTAGAAATGAACAAACTGAAGAGACACTCAAGAAAAAGATACCATTTTCAATAGCAACTAAAAAATCAAGTACCTAGGAATAAACTTAACCAAAGATGTAAAAGACCTATACAAAGAAAACTACATAACTCTACTAAAAGAAATAGAAGGGGACCTTAAAAGATGGAAAAATATTCCATGTTCATGGATAGGAAGGCTAAATGTCATTAAGATGTCAATTCTACCCAAACTCATCTACAGATTCAATGCAATCCCAATCAAAATTCCAACAACCTACTTTGCAGACTTGGAAAAGCTAGTTATCAAATTTATTTGGAAAGGGAAGATGCCTCGAATTGCTAAAGACACTCTAAAAAGAAAAACGAAGTGGGAGGACTTACACTCCCTGACTTTGAAGCTTATTATAAAGCCACAGTTGCCAAAACAGCATGGTACTGGCACAAAGATAGACATATAGATCAATGGAATCGAATTGAGAATTCAGAGATAGACCCTCAGATCTATGGCCGACTGATCTTTGATAAGGCCCCTAAAGTCACCGAACTGAGCCATAATGGTCTTTTCAACAAATGGGGCTGGGAGAGTTGGATATCCATATCCAAAAGAATGAAAGAGGACCCCTACCTCACACCCTACACAAAAATTAACTCAAAATGGACCAAAGATCTCAATATAAAAGAAAGTACCATAAAACTCCTAGAAGATAATGTAGGGAAACATCTTCAAGACCTTGTATTAGGCGGCCACTTCCTAGACTTTACACCCAAAGCACAAGCAACAAAAGAGAAAATAGATAAATGGGAACTCCTCAAGCTTAGAAGTTTCTGCACCTCAAAGGAATTTCTCAAAAAGGTAAAGAGGCAGCCAACTCAATGGGAAAAAATTTTTGGAAACCATGTATCTGACAAAAGACTGATATCTTGCATATACAAAGAAATCCTACAACTCAATGACAATAGTACAGACAGCCCAATTATAAAATGGGCAAAAGATATGAAAAGACAGTTCTCTGAAGAGGAAATACAAATGGCCAAGAAACACATGAAAAAATGTTCAGCTTCACTAGCTATTAGAGAGATGCAAATTAAGACCACAATGAGATACCATCTAACACCGGTTAGAATGGCTGCCATTAAACAAACAGGAAACTACAAATGCTGGAGGGGATGTGGAGAAATTGGAACTCTTATTCATTGTTGGTGGGACTGTATAATGGTTCAGCCACTCTGGAAGTCAGTCTGGCAGTTCCTTAGAAAACTAGATATAGAGCTACCATTCGATCCAGCGATTGCACTTCTCGGTATATACCCGGAAGATCGGAAAGCAGTGACACGAACAGATATCTGCACGCCAATGTTCATAGCAGCATTGTTCACAATTGCCAAGACATGGAAACAACCCAAATGTCCTTCAACAGATGAGTGGATAAATAAAATGTGGTATATACACACGATGGAATACTACGCGGCAGTAAGAAGGAACGATCTGGTGAAACATATGACAACATGGATGAACCTTGAAGACATAATGCTGAGCGAAATAAGCCAGGCACAAAAAGAGAAATATTATATGCTACCACTAATGTGAACTTTGAAAAATGTAAAACAAATGGTTTATAATGTAGAATGTAGGGGAACTAGCAGTAGAGAGCAATTAAGGAAGGGGGAACAATAATCCAAGAAGAACAGATAAGCTATTTAACGTTCTGGGGATGCCCAGAAATGACTATGGTCTGTTAATTTCTGATGGATGTAGTAGGAACAAGTTCACTGAAATGTTGCTATATTATGTAACTTTCTTGGGGTAAAGTAGGAACATGTTGGAAGTTAAGCAGTTATCTTAGGTTAGTTGTCTTTTTCTTACTCCCTTGCTATGGTCTCTTTGAAATGTTTTTTTATTGTATGTTTGTTTTCTTTTTAACTTTTTTTTTCATACAGTTGATTTGAAAAAGGAAGGGAAAGTTAAAAAAAAAAAAAAAAAAAAGAAAAAAGACAAACAAGGAAAAAAAAAAAAAAGATGTAGTGCCCCCTTGAGGAGCCTGTGGAGAATGCAGGGGTATTCGCCTACCCCACCTCCATGGTTGCTAACATGACCACAGACATAGGGGACTGGTGGTTTGATGGGTTGAGCCCTCTACCATAAGTTTTACCCTTGGGAAGACGGTTGCTGCAAAGGAGAGGCTAGGCCTCCCTGTATTTGTGCCTAAGAGTCTCCTCCTGAATGCCTCTTTGTTGCTCAGATGTGGCCCTCTCTCTCTGGCTAAGCCAACTTGAAAGGTGAAATCACTGCCCTCCCCCCTACGTGGGATCAGACACCCAGGGAAGTGAATCTCCCTGGCAACGTGGAATATGACTCCCGGGGAGGAATGTAGACCCGGCATCGTGGGATGGAGAACATCTTCTTGACCAAAAGGGGGATGTGAAAGGAAATGAAATAAGCTTCAGTGGCAGAGAGATTCCAAAACGAGCCGAGAGATCACTCTGGTGGGCACTCTTACGCACACTTTAGACAACCTTTTTTAGGTTCTAAAGAATTGGGGTAGCTGGTGGTGGATACCTGAAACTATTAAACTACAACCCAGAACCCATGAATCTCGAAGACAGTTGTATAAAAATGTAGCTTATGAGGGGTGACAGTGGGATTGGGAATGCCATAAGGACCAAACTCCACTTTGTCTAGTTTATGGATGGATGTGTAGAAAAGTAGGGGAAGCAAACAAACAGACAAAGGTACCTAGTGTTCTTTTTTACTTCAATTGCTCTTTTTCACTCTAATTATTATTCTTGTTATTTTTGTGTGTGTGCTAATGAAGGTGTCAGGGATTGATTTAGGTGATGAATGTACAACTATGTAATGGTACTGTAAACAATCGAAAGTACAATTTGTTTTGTATGACTGCGTGGTATGTGAATATATCTCAATAAAATGATGATTAAAAAAAAAAAAAAAAAAAAAAAAGAAATCACAGAATGCAGCATTACTGCAGTAAGCCTGTCTGTTTTTCAGGTTGACCCCCTGTTTACAGTGCCAGCACCACCACCGCCGATATCCAGCAATCTCACGCCTCAGATTCTACCATCCTACTTTTCCCCATCTTCATCCAATATTGCAGCACCGGTTGAACAGCTTTTGGTTCGGACTCGTTCCGTGGGTGTCAATACATGTGAAGTTGGAGTAGTGACAGAGCCAGAGTGTCTTGGGCCCTGTGAACCCGGGACCAGTGTGAATTTGGAAGGGATCGTGTGGCATGAAACAGAAGAAGGTAAATAAAATTTATTTTTATATATTTCCCCATGCCCTCTTCCCCACAATGTATTTCTGTCCATCGTTGAGGGGATTTGTTTGGTGGCATTCAGAGAGGAAAGAAAAGTTGTCTTTGTGTTCTCTGGATTTTTGTTGAAATGAGAATCATATTTGGCATTTTGTGCATGGCTGCTTTTATATTCAGGCTTGAATCAGGTGGCCCTCAAAGTGGTTTTCTGCCTTAAGTCCTAACGTGGAAGGACAGTGGGAAGCAGGGGTAGGGCTGTGTTTTCCCCTAAGAGGTATCAAGGAAATTAGGAAGGGAGATAGATCTCAAGTTCATTTTATTCTTGACGTGCTAATCATGTTGTCTGTCTTGATGTGGTTGGTTTTGTGTTGTAGAGGCTTATATTTACCACCTGCATCAAGCAAGTGCTCTTACATTTCGCAAAGACCATTGCCATGTTGTGGTTGTGGCTGATTGGTGGTCGGAAGCTTGAGTCCCAGCTGAGCCAGTTGGTTCTCTTCTATGGCCAGAGACACAGCATTTTCCCTGCCCCTTAGCTCAGCCAGCAGCATCTGGCAAATGCATCCATTACTCACAAGGGAAACAGTGTGCAAGAGAAATGGATCAAGATTAATCTGTCATTGCTATTGGAAATAGAAATCAGTATTTGCCGATAGTGGATCCAAATCATGGTTGGTCACTCCTGTAGCACATGATCATCAGGTACAATGCTTTTCAAGTGGCCGATGTCATTCACTAACAAAGGCCACTAAATCATCAAAAACTAAATGTACTAAGGAGAGAGCCACACTCTTCCTTGTGGGGAATGAGTAGAGTAGAAAAGATAAGGGATAGGCATGCCCCAGGGTGCACCAGGGAAACAAAGTAAAATGAATTACATCAGGGAAACTTTTTTCCCCCTTTAAATCTAGTTCAAGAAACAATCTAGTTTAAGGATGAAGGAGATGACAACTGCCAATATCATGGCCATTTTGGGAGAAGAGTGAGAAACAAGGGTGAGGGTAACAAGAAGGGTCTCAGACTGGAAGTTGTTTAGCTTCCTCTGTATCGAGGGGAAAAGAAATTGAGGACTGAATATATAGCAGAGAAGGTAAATATGTGCAGAAGAGCCTGAATGAATGAGAGAGAAGGAATGGGGATAATTGATGGGAAAGAGGTAGTTAATTAAAGATGTGAGAAATTGGGGAATGAAAGAAGAAAATAAAAATGAAGAATGAAAATTAGGTGCCAGGTGTAAATATAATTGTTAGAAGGGAAAAGAAAAAAAAAAAAAAAAAAAAAAAAACCAAACCAAACAACAACACGGCTCAAGCTGTTTGAAGTTAGGAAAACAAAATTTCTTAGATAAATGTTTGAGTTCTACTCTTATTTGGCTGATAGTTCATTATTAAATATAAAAAAGGAATTCTTAGCATTGGTAAGGAAAAAGAGGGATGTTTACACAAGAAGGGACCAGAGGAAGGGAATGAAAGCAGAAGATGTGGTGAACTCTCTTGTTTGCTCAAATGGAAGTGATGGTTGTGATTTAGTTTTGACTTGAGAAATTTTTGGTGTTTTGGGGCCCCTCTTTTGGTACTTTTATTTTAATTTGGGTCTTTTGGATGTTCTGGGAAGCCATTTAAAATGAAACTACATTGGGAAGAAGTGATAGAGAAGGAGCCCAAATTCAGATTTTCCTATCTTACTTGCCTGTTCAGACACCCTCCATGCGATGGCCCATGTGAGGAATGAGCATCTCTTGTTACCCTCTTTGGGTTGTACACAGATGGCCCTCCGTGAGATTTTCCTTGGAGCAGAAGAGGGTTTCAGACTGATATCTTGGTGTGAAAAACATAGAAAAGGAATTAAGACATCACTAAGGTCACAGTTAATTAGCGTAGGTGCAAATTTGCAAGAAAAGGATTTGGAAAGAGTAAGAGTTAATTTTCAATTAACTTGGAAGCAAGATTTTCTTCCACTTGGGTAATTTGCTCGTTAAAATGAGGCACTGCCCTCCCATTTTGTAGTGCCGGTCAGTTTATTGCTTGTCACGATTTTATTTATTCAAGTGTGGGATAGCACTGAGTTCCCGCAGTGTGACCTCACTGGGGGGTAGATGTAAAATTAGCCACACGCTCTCTGGAACAGCTGTAAGGCTTGTGTTATTTTTCAGTTCCCTTCGCTTAGAAGTCTGCTTAATTTTGACTTTTAACCTTAGCCTCCAATAAAAGACTGGATTATTTAATGTTTATCTGGGTTTGAAAACTGGATCAGTACATGACTTGATGTGGAGTTCTGGCACTCTGGGCATATGCTTAAATAGCTTTGAGGCACTATTATTCATCATTATTATTATTTGGTAGTGATATATATATAAAGCCTCCCCACCAAAGGGCTTCACCCTGTTCTCTGGAAAATCAGTTTCCAGTGTATCTGCTTTTACATAATGTTATCCATCCATTCCTGTGGCTGTCTATATCTTCCGTAGATTCACATGGCAGCACCGTAGCTTCAGAAGAAATGGTTTCAGGCACGGTAACGGAGCCTTCGGCAGCTCCAGCCTCCCCTTTACTACCTCACATTTTCCAGGATTTGGAATGTGTGATTGTTTACTGTGGGGACAAGAAGGCTCTGGAGCTGTTAAGAGAGTTATTCTTGCTGAATAAACTAAACTTCTGGCCTCCACAGAATTTTAAAACTTGTCCTTAGTAAAGGCCTG
Organism: Choloepus didactylus; assembly: GCF_015220235.1. Lineage (NCBI taxonomy): Eukaryota > Metazoa > Chordata > Mammalia > Pilosa > Megalonychidae > Choloepus > Choloepus didactylus. The sequence continues at coordinate 66,126,809 of NC_051319.1, read as the reverse complement.
GGTCATGTGTGTGTTTAATGTGTAACCATTCTTAACAGCATTCCGTTTGCATTTTTTTCTCAGAACAGTGAGAAAAAATTAAACCCATTGACCATTAATTTTTCCTTTTTGGGAAAAACAGAGAGAGAAACAGAACAAACACTTTTGGAGCCAGTTACTTGGCAGAGCTGAAAGGGATGGTTTTGGGGAGAAGGGCAGGGGAAAGTCAACCACAATAGTTTTGTAGTATGAGGTTTCACTACAAAGAGTTCAAGTTAAGCACTTATAAAATTGTCAGTTGCCTTTGACTAATGTCCTTTAGAGTGAGTTGAGTTAAAATCTCTTCCCTGGTATTTTCATTTTTTGAGACTCTTGGGTACTGCATAACTGCTAGTGTTTTTCACAAACTCAGTTTGTCAGGCGCAGTTCTGTGTGTGTGTGTGTAAAGGTTGTGTGAGTGTGTGTGTGTGTGTGTGTGTGTTTTAAAGATCCTAGAAAATATAAGAGTTCATATCTGCAGTCTTGGAAGAGGAGTATTGAATATTCTTGTGATTTCTTTGGATGGTAGAGAACAGCATGACTGGATTTGAAATCCCAAGTTAACACTTAATTGTTTCTTGTGCTTGGAATTCCTCATTAGAGGAGGGTTCTTTTAGTCTTGCTGTCTTGGCACCAGTAAGTCAGTCCTGGTTGCTCAGGTTTTAAGTGTTTCAAGTGAAGTTTCCTCTGGAAAAAAAGTTAATGGGTTTCAGATCATGCTTAATAGGAGAGAAAAACTATTAGGGCATTTGGATGTTTGGTTATTCCACTCTGATCTTTCTTCTTTAAGGTGAATGTATAGGAGCAAATATGTATTGTACAAAACTTGATGTTGAAAAAAAATTTCCTTAGCATTTCATTCTTGGCATTTGGGACACATGTGCCTATGTATAGTTATTTGTTTGAAAATTTGCTGTTTTTTGGAAGAAAAATTTGTTTCCAAAAAAATTTGCTGTTTTTTGGAAGAGAAGAAACATGGTGTATACTGCGTTGTGTGTAAGTAAGTACATAGGTGTGTTGAGCTTGAGCTTGGCTTTTTAACTCATGTATATGTATTTTCCTTCGATTTTTATTGAATCATGTTTCTTACTGGGCTTTTTTTTTTGGCCATACCCAGGAACTTGGTTCAGTTGTGTCCATCCTTCAATTACCATTTACTGCCATTTGCCACTGCTTTGCCACTCTTGTCATTCATACCCCCTCTCCTCTCCAATTGGTTAAGCAAAGCCTGAAGACAGGGAAGTGACAGAAAGAAAACTAAAAATCCATAGATTATTGGACAGTGGTTCTCAACACTGACTATGCCTTTGTGTCACTTGGAGGAGCTTTTAAAACATGCTGATACCCAGGCACCACCCTGTGACATTTAATTGTTCTGGTTTGGTGTGGCATTAGTGTTTTTTCAAAGCTCCCCAGGTGAATTTAATGTGCAAACAAGGTTGAGAACCACTGTCTCAGGGGAAAGAGTGATGTCCTAGCCCTTTACAAGTTGCTTGACCTTTTCCCTTTAAGAAAGACGCATGTATTAATGCCTCATTTTTTCAGGTGCACAGTGGGACAGAGACATCTGCTCTGTTTGTCTCACAGGGTAGGTTGTGTCTGTCAAGATGCTGTAGTGTTGCAGGTGAGGATCATGTTTAATCACTCTGCTAATAGAGAAGACCACAGCTTTGATCCTCAACCTGAGTTCCACAGAGGATTTGAGGGGCTTAATGAAAATCAACTGGTAGCACTCTTCCTAATTTATTAATATTGTGGGATGGACCTGACTATCTGTTTCTCAGATGAGCCAGGCACAATAATTTCATTTCTGTTTGACCTTTGTGAATTATTTTTGAAATAGAATTAAGAAAAGTTAATAATGTAGCAAATAGAAAATCTTAGAATCATTTGAAGTTTTCAGAGGGGACAATGGAAATATGAATGCTAATGTATGATGGTGAGTATGGTTTTAATGAGAAGACGTGACACCAGGTGTGTTAGAGGAAGAACCCTTGTTTACATGGCTCTTCTCCCAATGTTCTGTGTGTTTTCCAAGGAAAGAAAAATAATATTGAGAATTAATGTTTTTAAGGGTAATTAATTGGAGAGATAAGTGATTATCTTCTAAATCACCAGAGCTGTTTCACAATTCTTTTGCTTTTCCTGTAACTCCAAAGTAAAAAAGAGCACAGTGTTTAATTTGTAGTATAGGAGGTTTTAAGCTAATTCATTAAAAGGCAGTGCATTCCTACGTTATCGAGTGTGGGTCTGGTACTCTCCTGCAGCATTTACTTACCAATCTTATTACTTAAAATGGAACATTTCTTTTCATTAGAGATTAAATATTAATCCATGCATACTTTGTATTTTCAGTAACTGAGCATTGAGTTGGTAGAGTACTTAACTGTTTAAATATTACTATTCATTGAGGTATTTCCCAGTGATTTTATAAATTCAGCATTGACTCACTTCTGCATTTCATTACTCACCACATCAGTGATGGTTCTAACTACACAGTAATGAGGAACTTTTCTACTATGGCTAATGGAATTATTTCCAGTCAGTACTATGCTAAATGGGGATAAATCTGCCCCTCCCTAGTGCCTCACCCCCAGCCCCATGAGTTTGGCAGATGAGTATAGTTGTTGAGTCCCTGCTAATGAGAAAAAAGTTCCAACGTTGATCTTCAACATGAACTCCACAGTTTTGAGGGACTGAAAGAACTACTAGTTAGTACCACTCTGTGTCTCGGCTATGAACTTCCTTCCCCCTTACCTTCCTGGGCCATCTTGCATATGAGTTACTGGTTCTACAGGTGCCAGTGAAAGTGTGCCAGTGAAAGTGTGGAGTCGTTCAGTGAGATCCATCACCTGTGGTGGCAGAGCAGCTCCAAGTGCACAGAGCTGCCTGTGTTTCAAATGCAAAAGCCAACCCAAGTAGAAAATCAAACTTGTACATTTGCTGGACCATTATACCATCTGTCTTCATTTCCTAGGACTGTCATAATGAAGTGCCACAGACTGTGTGGTTTAAAACTACAGAAATTTTTTGTCTCACAGTTCTGGAGGGTAAAAATCTGCTTCCTTTGAAACCTGTAGGGGAGAATCCTTCTTTGCCTGTTTCAGCTTCTGGTGTTTGCCATTAATCCTCAGCATTCCTTGGCTTGTAGATGCATCGCTGCAGTTCTACCCCCATTTTCACATGGCCTTTTTTCCTGTTTTTGTCTGTGTCCAAATTTTCCTCTTCTCATCAGGACACCAGTCATATTGGATTAGAGCCCACTGTAATTCAGTGTGGCCTCATCCTAATCAATGACATATGCAAAGATCCTATTTCCAAATAAGGGATCCCAGGGGCTTAAGACTTCAGCACATCTCTTTTAGGGGGACACAGTTCAACCCAAAGCACCATCTTAGTTACCTCTGATTATGCTCAGTACTGTGGTGAAATTAAAAAAAAAAAAAAAAAAAAACTAAAAAATTGTTTGAAAGATATCTGTTATGAACAACAAATTATCATCAGAGTATTTTCTATATTTTAAGATTAATGAAACTAATGTTACTAGCCTCACAGAAAAATACAGAAAGTAAAAATGGGGGATGGGTCTTCATATGGGCATATAGTGGACACTCAATCAAGATGTATTGAATGAAGGGTAGAGAAAGAGAATGCTTTTCCTTGCCATTTTCTTGGGTTTTGCTCTCTACTCGTGGACATAACCTGTTTTCTGTCTCCTTGATGAGGTAATGGTGCCAAAATTTGTATATGGTGAGTGACTGTGTGTTTTGCCAGAAAGCAGTAACTTAATAATATTTTGTCTCTTGTCAATATGAAAAATAAGATGCTATTAGGCAGGATTCAGCTTAATGTTTTTGGACCATTTGTCCTTTTGTATCATTTGTATACATTTTGGTGGTGACATTAGGTGTTAAGTACTGAAGCAATAAGTTTTAAACTTACTATGTAAAAGCTTTTTTTTTTTAACCTCCTTTAGTTGCTTATTCTCATATGTGAACACAGAATGTAAAACCATTAAATTAAGCTTGTCCTGTCTGCTTGTTCATCTTTTCCCTGAGGAAATAGTTGGTAAGAAAAGCTGCAAAGAACCTTGCCATGATAATGACTTTGAACTGATATATTTGCTGATTACAAAATGGGAAAGGTCACAGTGGTTACAAAGAATAGCTGGTAGCCCATCTGGGCATGTTGTTTGAAGTATTTCATTGAATTATTGTTTGTTTTTTCTTTAACAATTATTTCTGTAACTTTTATTAAGATATGATTCACACACTGTACAACTTACCCATTTAAGTATAGGTAGAAGTCAATATTTGTTTTTTTTTTTTTTTTAAAGTATATTCACAGAGTTGTACACCCCTCACCACAATCAATTTTAGAACATTTTTATCATTCCAAAAGAAATCGCGTATCTGTTAGCAGTCACTCCCACTCCCCTCAGCACCCATTTTGTTTACTTCTACATCTTTGCCCTTAACTTATTTATTTGATGTATAATCAGGTATATTTTATGGATAAAAGAAAGTATGGGTCTGTTGGGCAGTTACTCTGGGCTGGGCACTGTGTTGGTTGTGCTTGCCAGGCAGTGATCTCCTTTAATCCTCAGAACAAAATCCAAAGTAAACTTATTAGCATGATCTCATTTAATAAAAGAGACTTAGGAAGAGAGCCAGTCACCTGTGCCAGGCAGAACGCACCTCGTGAGTGATGGGGTCAAGCCTGAGCCCTTGGCTATTGGCCTTTCAGGGCCCTTGCTGTTCACACCCCCTCCAGGGTGCTAGGGGTTTCTATTCCCGGAAGTTCTCTCATGCTTCCCCAAGTGCCCTTTGGGGGAGGGAGTGAAAAGCGCTGTGTTAACTGAAGTTTGTGTTTGTAGGCAGGGAATGATAGGGATTTCTTTATAGTTCTAGCATCTGATTTTGGCAGCAGTCATTGAATCAGCTTCAGCTGGGTTGATGTATAACAAACCATCCCTTTCAGCCCCACTATGCTGTAAGCTTCTTAAGTGCACAAATCCCATCTGTTTTGTTCACTGTTGGATCCCCGGCGCCTGGCACAGAGTAAATGTGCCATACATATCTGTTGAGTGTTGAATACATTCGTGGAACAAAGTGATATGGTCTTGATACCTGTTTAACTTTGAGTAATGTAGCTTTCCAGTCAGGAATATGCATCTTTTAAATTAAATGTGGTCTAGACAATCTGGAAAATATTGTTCTAGAAATTGACTTTGTTGCCCCCCCCCATTATAAAAGTTATTTGATTATGTTTTATTATATTTCAGTTTCCAACATAGCTGTTATTAGGAGAAACCAAATATTTGGCTTGCTTTTTTTCCCTCAATCCTTCATATCTGGAACATGTTTTCTGTTTTCTGATTTTAAAGGAACACATGGCCATTTTAGGACATTTGGGGGAACAAAAACAACAAAAATGTAGGAAGAAAAAATATTAATCTATGATCTCACTATCCAGGCAAACAATATGTTGGTTTACTTCTTTCTTATCTGTTTTATTGTGCATTTTAAAAAACATAGGTGAGATCTTTCAGTGGACACATTTTTTAATGTTGCGTTCTCATTTTTTAATGTTGCGTTCTCTTTTTTTAACCTTAACATTAAAACATAAAGCCTTTCTGATGTTGGTATAAAACATTTTCTGAGAAGTATTTTCATTGATATGAAATACCCCATTAAATGGACATACCAAAATGTAATATAATTTAAATTCCTCTAATGATTTAGATGGCTTTCCACCTCTTAAGGTAAATATAAATAACACTGGGTAGTGCATCTTTGCTTGTGAAGTTTTTTGTTTTGTTTTATGAATTTGGAATTCTTATGGAAGGATCAATTCTCAAGAAGTCAGATTGCTAAGTCAAAGGATGCACACTCTTTTAATGCGCTGGAACTCATAATACTTTTAACTGCTTTACCAAAGTGATGTACTAGTTTACACTTCTTGGTGGGAGAGTGACCCTCTCATCTTCCCCAACTTTGAGCTCACTGTCTTTGGATGACAAAAGGGATGAGGTTATAGGTCACATGCATAGCTTGCAATGCCCATATGCAGGGTTCTACCCTAGATAGAAAGGGAATGAGACGTTCTCCTTGTATTAAAAAATTAAATTTGTTCATCAAGGGGCGAGGGACCCCCCCACCTAGAGAGCTCTGCCTTTACAGAGGGCTTCGCTCTGGATGATAGAAAAGTTTGTATGTCACTTCTGCTTGTGTCTAGAATGACATTTCACAGCTTTTTTTCCCCAAGCAAAAGAAGTTAGAGACTTGTAGATATGAGGAATTCAAGCACTCAAGGGAGAAAATTAGCTTGTCAAGCATCCATTCCGAACCAGAATGAATCTTAGGCACCCTATTTCTTTCTCTGCAAACATCTTTCTTTTGGATTCTGCTCTTTCAGAATAAGGAAGGATGAAGGAAAGGGCTCAGGTAGACATCCTTTGTGTCTTATGATTTGTTTATAATGCATAATTTGTCACTTGACATATCTGGGGAGTCTGCAGAGTCTTCCTTGGCACACCCGATCTCTGCACTGCCCTTCCACTTCCAGCGAGTATTTCTTTCTTTCTTTCTTTCTTTCTTTCTTTCTTTATTTTTTTTTTTAATATGTAATTTTTTTTTTTTACATTATAAGGTTTTATTATTATTAACAATTTAAAGGTTACATTTAAAAAGAAACAGAATAAACCTAAACACCACAATCTGTACAATAACCCAATTCAAACTTTCAGAATTTCCCTACAGTAGGAGGAGCAAGGAACATCTTTGAATCCATCAAAACATTCAGTATTTTAATTCTAGCATATTTGGTCATGAAATAGGGAGAAAAGTTAACATTAGCAATTTTAACATATATAAGTGTCCTATAATTTAGGGAGAAAGATAAAGTCTCAGTTTAAGAGTTAAGGTCATGAGTTATTAAGCCCAACCCCAAGTTGAATATACAGAACATGTAATTATTTAAATATCATTTCCATTCATTGGGTACAGATAATCCTTATATCATTCCGCTTAATTCCTACCCACACCATCTGGAAATGATGGCCAGTCACTTTTTTTTTTTTTTTAATCTTCATTTTATTGAGATATATTCACATACCACGCAGTCATACAAAACAAATTGTATTTTCGATTGCTTACAGTACCATTACATAGTGGTACATTCATCACCCAAATCAATCCCTGACACCTTCATTAGCACACACACAAAAATAACAAGAATAATAATTAGAGTGAAAAAGAGCAATTGAAGTAAAAAAGAACACTGGGTACCTTTGTCTGTTTGTTTCCTTCCCCTATTTTTCTACTCATCCATCCATAAACTAGACAAAGTGGAGTGTGGTCCTTATGGCTTTCCCAATCCCATTGTCACCCCTCATAAGCTACATTTTTATACAACTGTCTTCGAGATTCATGGGTTCTGGGTTGCAGTTTGATAGTTTCAGGTATCCACCACCAGCTACCCCAATTCTTTAGAACCTAAAAACGGTTGTCTAAAGTGTGGGTAAGAGTGCCCACCAGAATGACCTCTCGGCTCGTTTTGGAATCTCTCTGCCACTGAAGCTTATTTCATTTCCTTTCACATCCCCCTTTTGGTCAAGAAGATGTTCTCCGTCCCACGATGCCAGGTCTACATTCTTCTCCGGGAGTCATATTCCACGTTGCCAGGGAGATTCACTCCCCTGGGTGTCTGATCCCACGTAGGGGGGAGGGCAGTGATTTCACCTTTCAAGTTGGCTTAGCTAGAGAGAGAGGGCCACATCTGAGCAACAAAGAGGCATTCGGGAGGAGGCTCTTAGGCACAACCATAGGGAGGCCTAGCCTCTCCTTTGCAGCAACCGTCTTCCCAAGGGTAAAACCTGTGGTAGAGGGCTCAACCCATCAAACCACCAGTCCCCTATGTCTGTGGTCATGTTAGCAACCATGGAGGTGGGGTAGGTGAATACCCCTGCATTCTCCACAGGCTCCTCAAGGGGGCACTACATCTTTTTTTTTTTTCCTTTTCTTTTTTTTTTTTTTTTAACTTTCCCTTCTTTTTTAAATCAACTGTATGAAAAAAAAGTTAAAAAGAAAACAAACATACAATAAAAGAACATTTCAAAGAGACCACAACAAGGGAGTAAGAAAAACACAACTAACCTAAGATAACTGCTTAACTTCCAACATGTTCCTACTTTACCCCAAGAAAGTTACCTAATATAGCAACATTTCTGTGAACTTGCTCCTACTATATCCATCAGAAATCAACAGACCATAGTCATTCCTGGGCATCCCCAGAACGCCAAAGAGCCCATCTGCTCTTCTTGGATTATTGTTCCCCCTTCCTTAATTGCTCTCTATTGCTAGTTCCCCTACATTCTACATTATAAACCATTTGTTTTACATTTTTCAAAGTTCACATTAGTGGTAGCATATAATATTTCTCTTTTTGTGCCGCTTATTTCGCTCAGCATTATGTCTTCAAGGTTCATCCATGTTGTCATATGTTTCACGAGATCGGTCCTTACTGCCGCGTAGTATTCCATCGTGTGTATATACCACATTTTATTTATCCACTCATCTGTTGAAGGACATTTGGGTTGTTTCCATCTCTTGGCAATTGTGAATCATGCTGCTATGAACATTGGCGTGCAGATATCTGTTCGTGTCACTGCTTTCCGATCTTCCGGGTATATACCGAGAAGTGCAATCGCTGGATCAAATGGTAACTCTATATCTAGTTTTCTAAGGAACTGCCAGACTGACTTCCAGAGTGGCTGAACCATTATACAGTCCCACCAACAATGAATAAGATTTCCAATTTCTCCACATCCCCTCCAGCATTTGTAGTTTCCTGTTTGTTTAATGGCAGCCATTCTAACCGGTGTTAGATGGTATCTCATTGTGGTCTTAATTTGCATCTCTCTAATAGCTAGTGAAGCTGAACATTTTTTCATGTGTTTCTTGGCCATTTGTATTTCCTCTTCAGAAAACTGTCTTTTCATATCTTTTGCCCATTTTATAATTGGGCTGTCTGTACTATTGTCATTGAGTTGCAGGATTTCTTTATATATGCAAGATATCAGTCTTTTGTCAGATACATGGTTTCCAAAAATTTTTTCCCATTGAGTTGGCTGCCTCTTTACCTTTTTGAGAAATTCCTTTGAGGTGCAGAAACTTCTAAGCTTGAGGAGTTCCCATTTATCTATTTTCTCTTTTGTTGCTTGTGCTTTGGGTGTAAAGTCTAGGAAGTGGCCGCCTAATACAAGGTCTTGAAGATGTTTTCCTACACTATCTTCTAGGAGTTTTATGGTACTTTCTTTTATATTGAGATCTTTCATCCACTTTGAGTTAATTTTTGTGTAGGGTGTGAGGTAGGGGTCCTCTTTCATTCTTTTGGATATGGATATCCAACTCTCCCAGCCCCATTTGTTGAAAAGACCATTATGACTCAGTTCAGTGACTTTGGGGGCCTTATCAAAGATCAGTCGGCCATAGATCTGAGGGTCTATCTCTGAATTCTCAATTTGATTCCATTGATCTATATGTCTATCTTTGTGCCAGTACCATGCTGTTTTGGCAACTGTGGCTTTATAATAAGCTTCAAAGTCAGGGAGTGTAAGTCCTCCCACTTCGTTTTTTTTTTTTTAGAGTGTCTTTAGCAATTCGAGGCATCTTCCCTTTCCAAATAAATTTGATAACTAGCTTTTCCAAGTCTGCAAAGTAGGTTGTTGGAATTTTGATTGGGATTGCATTGAATCTGTAGATGAGTTTGGGTAGAATTGACATCTTAATGACATTTAGTCTTCCTATCCATGAACATGGAATATTTTTCCATCTTTTAAGGTCCCCTTCTATTTCTTTTAGTAGAGTTATGTAGTTTTTTTGTATAGGTCTTTTACATCTTTGGTTAAGTTTATTCCTTGGTACTTGATTTTTTTAGTTGCTATTGAAAATGGTATCTTTTTCTTGAGTGTCTCTTCAGTTTGTTCATTTCTAGCATATAGAAACATTACTGACTTATGTGCATTAATCTTGTATCCCGCTACTTTGCTAAATTTGTTTATTAGCTCTAGTAGCTGTATCGTCGATTTCTCAGGGTTATCTAGATATAAGATCATATCATCTGCAAACAATGACAGTTTTACTTCTTCTTTTCCAATTTGGATGCCTTTTATTTCTTTGTCTTGCCAGATTGCCCTGGCTAGCACTTCCAGCACAATGTTGAATAACAGTGGTGACAGCGGGCATCCTTGTCTTGTTCCTGATCTTAGAGGGAAGGCTTTCAGTCTCTCACCATTGAGTTCTATGCTGGCTGTGGGTTTTTCATATATGCTCTTTATCATGTTGAGGAAGTTTCCTTCAATTCCTACCTTTTGAAGTGTTTTTATCAAAAAGGGATGTTGGATTTTGTCAAATGCTTTTTCAGCATCTATTGAGATGATCAATTGATTTTTCCCTTTTGACTTGTTAATGTGTTGTAATACATTGATTGATTTTCTTATGTTGAACCATCCTTGCATGCCTGGAATAAACCCCACTTGGTCATGGTGTATGATTTTTTTAATGTGTCTTTGGATTCGATTTGCAAGTATTTTGTTGAGGATTTTTGCATCTATATTCATTAGGGAGATTGGCCGGTAGTTTTCCTTTTTTGTAGCATCTTTGCCTGGTTTTGGTATTAGATTGATGTTAGCTTCATAAAATGAGTTAGGTAGTGTTCCATTTTCTTCAATGTTTTGAAAGAGTTTGAGTAAGATTGGTGTCAGTTCTTTCTGGAAAGTTTGGTAGAATTCCCCTGTGAAGCCATCTGGCCCTGGGCATTTATTTGTGGGAAGATTTTTGATGACTGATTGGATCTCTTTGCTTGTGATGGGTTGGTTGAGGTCTTCTATTTCTTCTCTGGTCAGTCTAGGTTGTTCATATGTTTCCAGGAAATTGTCCATTTCCTCTACATTATCCAGTTTGTTGCCATACAGTTGTTCATAGTATCCTCTTATAATTTTTTTAATTTCTTCAGGATCTGCAGTTATGTCACCTTTTTCATTCATTATTTTGTTTATATGGGTCTTCTCTCATTTTGATTTTGTCAGTCTAGCTAGGGGCTTGTCAATCTTGTTGATCTTCTCAAAGAACCAACTTTTGGTGATATTTATCCTCTCTATTGTTTTTTTGTTCTCTATGTCATTTATTTCTGCTTTAATCCTTGTTATTTCTTTTCTTCTACTTGGTTTAGGATTGGTTTGCTGTTCGTTTTCTAGCTTCTTCAGTTGATCCATTAGTTCTTTGATTTTGGCTCTTTCTTCCTTTTTAATATATGCGTTTAGTGCTATAAATTTCCCCCTTAGCACTGCTTTTGCTGCATCCCATAGGTTTTGGTATGTTGTGTTCTCATTTTCATTCGTCTCTATATATTTAGCAATTTCTCTTGCTATTTCTTCTTTAACCCACTGATTGTTTAGGAGTGTGTTGTTTAACCTCCAGGTATTTGTGAATTTTCTAAGTCTCTGATGGTTATTGACTTCTAATTGTATTCCATTGTGGTCAGAGAATGTGCTTTGAATAATTTCAATCTTTTTAAATTTATTGAGGCTTGTTTTATGTCCCAGCATATGATCTATTCTGGAGAAAGTTCCATGAGCACTAGAAAAGTATGTGTATCCTGGTGATTTGGGATGTAATGTCCTGTATATGTCTGTTAAATCTAATTCATTTATCAGATTGTTTAGGTTTTCAATTTCCTTATTGGTCTTCTGTCTGGTTGATCTATCTATAGGAGAGAGTGATGTGTTGAAGTCTCCCACAATTATTGTGGAAACATCAATTGCTTCCTTTAGTTTTGCCAGTGTTTCTCTCATGTATTTTGTGGCACCTTGATTGGGTGCATAGACATTTACGATTGTTATTTCTTCTTGCTGAATTGCCCCTTTCATTAGTATGTAGTGGCCTTCTTTGTCTCTCAAAACATCCCTGCATTTGAAGTCTATTTTATCTGAGATTAATATTGCTACACCTGCTTTCTTTTGGCTGTAGCTTGCATGAAATATTTTTTTCCATCCTTTCACTTTCAGTTTCTTTGTGTCCCTGTGTCTAAGATGAGTCTCTTGTATGCAACACATTGATGGTTCATTTTTTTTGATCCATTCTGCGAATCTATATCTTTTAATTGGGGAGTTTAATCCATTTACATTCAACGTTATAACCGTGAAGGCATTTCCTGTATCAGCCATCTTATCCTTTGGTTTATGTTTGTCATATTTTTCCCCTCTGTCTATTAATATCCTTTATTGTACCCATACCGAATCTCTTTAGTACTGAACCTTTCTCCAAGTCTCTCTGTCCTTTCTTTGTTTCTCTGTCTGTAGGGCTCCCTTTAGTATCTCCAGTAGGGCAGGTCTCTTGTTAGCAAATTCTCTCAGCATTTGTTTGTCTGTGAAAAATTTAAGCTCTCCCTCAAATTTGAAGGAGAGCTTTGCTGGATAAAGTATTCTTGGCTGGAAATTTTTCTCACTCAGAATTTTAAATATATCGTGCTACTGCCTTCTCGCCTCCATGGTGGCTGCTGAGTAGTCACTACTTAGTCTTATGCTGTTTCCTTTGTATGTGGTGAATTGCTTTTCTCTTGCTGCTTTCAGAACTTGCTCCTTCTCTTCTGTGTTTGACAGTGTGATCAGTATATGTCTCGGAGTGGGTTTATTTGGATTGATTCTATTTGGGGTTCGCTGAGCATTTATGATTTGTGTATTTATGTTGTTTAGAAGATTTGGGAAGTTTTCCCCAACAATTTCTTTGAATACTCTTCCTAGACCTTTACCCTTTTCTTCCCCTTCTGGGACACCAATGAGTCTTATATTTGGACGTTTCATATTATCTATCATATCCCTGAGGTCCATTTCGATTTTTTCAATTTTTTTCCCCATTCTTTCTTTTATGCTTTCATTTTCCATTCTGTCATCTTCGAGGTCACTGATTCGTTGTTCAACTTCCTCTAGTCTTGTACTATGAGTGTCCAGAATCATTTTAATTTGGTCAACAGTTTCTTTAATTTCCATAAGATCATCCATTTTTTTATTTAGTCTTGCAATGTCTTCTTTATGCTCTTCTAGGGTCTTCTTGATTTCTTTTGTCTCCCGTACTATGGTCTCATTGTTCATCTTTAGTTCTTCGAGTAGCTGCTCTAGGTGCTGTGTCTCTTCTGGTCTTTTGATTTGGGTGCTTGGGCTTGGGTTATCCATATCGTCTGTTTTTTTCATATGCTTTATAATTTTCTGTTGTTTTTGGCCTCGTGGCATTTGCTGAACTTGATAGGGTTCTTTAGGATTTGTAGACCAATTGAAGTCCTTATCTCTAATTTATCAGATCTACAGCTTCGTGGAGTACACTTTCTCTAACTAACCAGCAGGTGGCGTCCACGAGCCACCTGTTCTCCACAAGCCAGTTCTCCCCTGCTTAGCCTTTTTGGTGAGTGGGGGAGTGAGTCTTGTGGGGTCCAATTGGTGTACCAAGCTTGCATGTGTAGTTGGTGTTGCCTGCCCTGTATATGGGGCATGTTTCTGGGCAGTCAGGGAGGGGGGGTGGCTCTAACAATCAAATCTCCCTGGTGATCTTAGAGTTTTAAAGCTGCTGCAATAGTCTAATCCTTCAGTTCAGTCCTGCCACAGTTTGTCTCTGCCACTGACCCACAAGTCCTTGGTATTGGCGTATGGCTCCTGAGACTTGCAAGTGGGCCCCTCTTCCAGGCCGTGCACCCCGGGTCCTCTGTTGAGGGATGACTGTGCTATGTCACAGGTGAGTGCCGTCCCCCCAGGGCAGTTCTGGGCTGCTGGGCTGTGTAGGGAGGCTCCCAGTCTGCTGAAATGATGGCTGAATGGGGCTTTGTTAATTCACACTGCTCTACCTTCCCAACTCTGGGACAATCAGCTGAGGTTGCAGGGAAGGCTAATGTCCACGCCCAGTTTTGTGGTGTGTGCCTGTTATTTGAAGCACTTCCGTCACACTGGGTTGTCTGGGGCAGTTCTGAGCTATGGGGCTGGCGATGGGCAGGAGTGTTTCCTGTCCAGCAGGATGATGGCTGTGAGTGGACACCCCCCTTTTCTTGGGAAGTCGTGGTGTTTAGTGAATTTTCTCAGCCACTGGATTATTGCGTTTTGTCTCAGAGCTCTCCTAGTTCTGCTCTTGACTTGACCTGCCCAAATTGTAAGTCTTTGAAGCTTTCTGTATTGGGCTTCTTCGAGTAATTGTTTTAGAAAAAGAAAAAAGGATTAAAAAAAAAAAGGGGGGGGGGCCCTCCTCAGAGATCTAATGGGTTATTGAAATGCTAAGAGACAAAGCAACCAGGGCCATTAAGGAAAGGTCCACAGGGCAGAGAGATCAGCTTTTCTTCGGGATTTGCATATGCGCCTCAGGGCCTGAGCTCAGGCCTGAGCTCTGCCCTTCCCCTCTCTGTGTTCACCAGAACTCCAAAAATCCTATGCTTTTATTTTGGAGTTTTTTGTGTTGTTTTTTTTTATGCCTGTCTCCTCTCTGCTGGGCTGGCTGCTCTCAGATTCTCTGGTGTCTGGTCTCCGTCTATCTATGGTTGGAGTTTGGATTAGCAGAATGAGTTTCCGATAAGGGCTGCCACTGCAGTTCTCCCTTCTCCTTCCTGGAGCTGACAGCCCCTCCTCCCACGGGACTGAGCCTGGCAGGGAGGGGCGCGGGTCCCCTGGCCACAAAAACTTACAGATTTCGCTGATCTCAGCAGTTCCACGTTCTCATGAGTGTTGTATGAAGTATGCCCAAAGTCAGATTGCTCTGTGGTGTCCAGTCCACGCAGTTCCTGGCTTTCTACCTACTTTCCTGGAGGAGTAACTAAAACATACAGCTCACCAGTCTGCCATCTTGCCCCACCTCTCCAGCAAGTATTTCTTTCTATAGTTTCATGTCATCTGTGGCTGCTGCTTTGTATAATTGTGGCAGGAGGAAGAGCTATCCAGGTGGTTGATAAAAGTAATATCTAACGGACCACACTCCCCTTTGTCTAGTTTATGGATGGAGGAGTAGAAAAATGGGGGAAGGAAAAAAACAGACAAACAAAGGCACCCAGTGTTCGTTTTTACTTTAAATGCTCTTTTTCACTTTAATTATTATTCTTGTTATTTTTGTGTGTGTGGTAATGAAGGTGTCAGGGATTGATTTTGTTGATGAATGCACAACTATGTAATAGTACTGTGAACAATCGAATGTACGATTTGTTTTATGTGACTGCATGGTATGTGAATATATCTCAATAAAATGAATTTTAAAAAAAAGTACTATTTAGCAAAGTCTTCCCATATATCCCCTGTCCCAGTCCTTCTACTGTCCTTAAATAAGTCTGGCTAATTTTTCCCTGGCAAAAAGAAAATAAGCTGCAATGTGGGAGAAGGCATACTGTAGGTTTCTAATAGCCCTTCTCAGCAAAAAAAGTTTGGAGAATTAGGCTCATGGACACCATTGCAGAGTGTCTAGCAAAAGTCTGATGAAACACAGACTAGTCAGGAGACCCAAGAGAAGAGATGATTAAAAAATGCTGAAGCAGGCAAGACCTTTATTGCTCATTTGATAATTGCTTATAACTGAATAGTAAATTGACCAATTATATTTGTATCATACACATATATATTCATTTCATATTCAACCCTTCTGACTCCACATGTATTTGAGGCACCTTTATAATATTTCAGTCCTTGGGCTGTTTTCTTTATGTGACACATGAGACATTTGGTGTGTCTGAACAATTGAATATTTTTGCCTGGGGAATCTTAGGTTGCTTTGTAGGTACCATCTAATTCTTCTTCAGCATCTTCTTTATGTGGAAGACTCCCATAATTAATCTCATTTTTCTAATGGAGAAACTGAGATATAGACCATCTAAATAGAGTGACTTGTAGAATGTATTCTTTCTGGATTTATGGTTGCTACATAAAATGATCAGTCTTTCCTAATTTTGAGTGTGTGTGTGTAAACTTAACCAGTTATTTTTAAAATATGCTAAAAGAGAAACATTTGCCTGTCAGTTTGAGGTTTGGAATGAAATGTAGGAACTTAATTCAGCTTATAGATTGAACTGTTTTAAAAATTTAATATTCATGAAATAGTTTTACAAAAATATCCCCCAAATAGTTTTAAATCCTGTATTTCATAACATGAAAGAAATGGCCAACCACTTCCGTGTCACATGTTCTCCTGGCTCGGTGGGCAGCTTGTGTCCCGCCAGTTCTTCAGGGACTCACATGTACATTTGCTTATTTGTATGTTGTCATGTAGTTGTCTTCTTGATATCTAGGTTGACAGACAACTCAAGTTCAAGTTTTCAGGTTGAAAGAGTCGGTTGAGAACATTTGCTGTCTTATTTTGCTTGAGCAGTATAGGCCATCTTGCTTAAAGGGAACCAACAAAGGTTGCTTTCTACTGCTCCCCTCAGCTTCCTGAGAAGACTGAGTAGCTTTTCAGAATATGAAAAGCTGGCCAGTTAGTGCGCTTACAGTTGGCTGCTTACCAGCACTTCACATGTACACGTATAAAATTATTTCTTGTGCAAACAAACATTTAGGGGATGGGTGCTGGAAATGCAGAAGAAACACAACTGAGATTAGAAGTACTGGCACTCAGGGAATGTAAGCTAACCGGCCACAGGAAGCAAGCATGTGAGACGTGCTTTGAGTTCAGTAAGTCTGTGAATAAATACTCAAAGGCAGACAAGTTAGGAGCCCACAGATCTGAGGTGCGATAGTCTTCGTTGCAAAGAACTACATGCAGACCCCTGCTTGGTAGAGTCATGAAGGCTGAAAGGCATTATTATATTAGTAGAGAGTCTTTAAAAATGTGTAAAGTTCTGAGCTGATAGTAGGACAAATTACACAATGGGATTTTAGGGAATAGAAGGTCAGTTTTCAAAGAAGTAGAATGCAATGCGGTACTTAAACTTACATTTAACTTCTTATTAATCTTCAGTGATTGTAAAGGAGAGCAGCATCTCAATCACCACTCAGGTTACTGTGTACTAGAGAGTCCCTGAAGTATATACCCTCTAGGTCATCTCACTTTATATACCTGGCTTTTGACTTAAACATCTTCTAAAAATAAATACCATTGGCCCTACCAGTCCTGAGTTTTCAGTTTAGCACGTTTCTGTAGCACATTTCTAGGGATGTAATTTCAGCAAAGCATGTCATATGTTAACAGTTAGTTAACTATTTGAAACTGTGGTAGTATAACCATCCTCATTTTCTCATAGTGCGGAAAATAAAGTATGAGTAAGATATGACGTGCAGAAATCAAGGCAGGGTCTAAAGGAGAGTTAAAGGCTACAAAATTTCAGTAGTTTCAGTGATGGCTTGGGAGGGATCTAATCATCTTGCCTACATGTGCCCAGTTCAAGGTTTGAGTATAAAATGGGCTTGACCGTGCTGGGTTTTTCCTTTGAAGAGTCACACCCTGGTAACAACTAAGTCAGGACTGGGTTCAGACTCCTTGATAAATATTGTTACAGATTTGAGCCCTCCCTGTGTCCATTCCTGAACAGAGTTCATGTTTTATACTATACTTTACCAAAGGGAAATGCAGATACTCTGCCAAGGATTATGTAACCTTTAACTTAATGTACGTTGACTCAGCACAAATCTTCAGGGAGCCTTGTTTTGTGTTGTTCTTTCACTCCGCAGATTCTGGTGGTTTCCATTTGTGACAGTTCGGGTTCAGAGTTTGGTGTTATTCTTCCATTTATTTCATTCTGATCATTAATGAAAAGTGACAGAGGACTATCAGGACCAGTTTAAGCATAGAAAGATTGTTTGGATCCAAAAATGAAAATATTAAATTTGCTTGAAAGCAGCCAGAGCTTTTCTATTATTGCATATGACTTCTTTTTGATTTTTGGCTACTTGAATGGTTAAGTGTCTTGAGGTCAGTATATAAGTAAAAAAGCATGTGAGAATCTAGGCTCCTTCACAATGCACTGTGATAAGTAAGCAAAAATTCCATTTTCTATTTCATACAAAATATTATGTTTATTAAGACCTTCTAGAAGGACATGATTACATGAAGCAAGAGGTGTCTGTTGTATTTCGATTAAAAATTCTTCTTTGTACTTTTGGCTGAAAAGTTCTAATAGCTATCCATTTGGCAGATTTTAAAAAGGATATTGCAGAAACCCCAAGAGTTGTTGGTATTGCAGTCAGGACTACTGTTTCAGTTTGCTAATGCTGCCAGAATGCAAAACACCAGGAATGGATTGACTTTTATAAAGGGGGTTTATTTGGTTGCACAGTTAGAGTCTTAAGGCCATAAAGTGTCCAAGGTAAGGCATCAAAAATTGGGTACCTTCACTGGAGGATGGCCAGTGGCATCCAGAAAACCTCCTTTTTCTGGGGGACATAATGTATACAAACCAGCACAACTACTACTACACAAACTGTTTTTGAGAAAAGACCTGCAGTTAAACCATGAGGAAACTCCAACTAAAACAAAGTATAGGATGTGATTGTCATAACTTTGAAGTTATTATAGTGCATTAGTCTAAAGAGAGAGGGAGACCAGTTAATAGGGAAAAGGAAAGCTATGTGACTTGTTGGAAATACTCACTTCCCACCATCCCCAATTTGTTATATATATTATGAAAACACATACAAAGTTCCCTTTGGATATTCCTGCTGCCTCCTCTGCCTTTGCTAACATTATCCTCTGTTCACTGTGAAGGCCAACATTTACCCAAGCTGAGTAACCTGATGTAATTCAGAAATGCCTTTGGATTTATGGAGAAGTTTGATAATGTGCAAGGGAAAACAACCCTGGAAGAAAGCACTGGACAGGATGTCAAGAGAACTGGGCAGTAATCTCACTTTTCTCGCCATCTAGCTGTGTTTCCTTGGCTCTGGGCCTCACTTTCCTCATGTGTAAAGTGAAGAGTTTGGACTACATCTCTTAAAGATACTTGAAATTTGGATAGCAAAAAAGTGTGAAGATCTCAGGGTGCTCTTCATGCCAGAATCATGTCAGACTGAAAGGACTCTGTATAAATGCTTAGCGAAGAGTCGGCCATAATGGCATCACCTTTAAATAACTCTCCGGGTTAGTGCCAAGTCCTGTTGAAAAAGGAAGCATGACTTGAATCTCCAAAATGGATTTATTTCTAGGACTATTTATTTATTCAATTCATTTATTGAGCAATTAGCAGTTATACAGGTAAAGTGAGGTCCGCTCTGAGTAAGTTGACGTTTCTTTTATGCTCTGATACCCTCCAAGGAAGAATGAACACATTAAAGATGTTAAGTGATTAGATTCCTGTGAATCAGGTTTTGGAATCCTTGGTCTAATATGCCTGCACAAGCTCCAAGTATTTCTTGTGCTACTTTATTTATGCCTTGTATTAGACTCCTTAAAAAGCCCGAAAGACCACCATTATGAAATGAGAATTTAATGGATACATGAGAGATAACACATAAATGTAGTTTAACTAATTTTCTTTTTAATCTTTTTTCAAGTATGTAGTGTAAAAAGCCACATAGTTCTCTGAGGTGTTTCACAACAACAAAAAAAAACCTCAAAAAACCCAGTAGTTTCCCATTCCACCTTTCCCTTTACCCAGTTTCTACTCCACAGCAGCAACTACTTTAAGCTCTTTTAGCTATTTAAAAAAAAATTTTTTTATTAGAGAAGTTGTGGGTTTATAGACTAATCATGCATAAAATACAGTATTACCATATACCAACCTATTATTAACACTTTGCATCAGTGTGGAACATTTGTTACAATTGATGAAAACACATGTTTTATATTTGTAATAGCTGGTATTTTTAACCATATTTTAAAAATGATATGTTTATATGGTTATTTCTTCATTTATATTTTTAGTTTTTGAGTATTTTATTAACTTCTTAATTCTTAAATTAATCCATTCTTATGGCTGTGAACTGGTATAAACAGGATCTTTTGATGAGTTTACTTCAGTTAAGGTGTGGCCCAGTTGAATCAGAGTGGGTCTTAATCCCATTACTGGAGGCTTTACAGGGAAGGTCACAGAAAGAAACAAAAAAGCCAGAGGGAGCAGCCAGAAACTGGAAGTCAATTGAACTTGGAAGAGAAGGGAGAGGCCAAGAGAGGCTGCCATGTGCATTGCCATGTGGCAGAGGAACCAAAAACCGAGAATCACCAGCAGCCAACCCCAGAATGCCAGTCTTCAGGAAGAAGGCATCGCCTTGATGAGGACTTGATTTGCACTTCTCCTAACCTCAGAACTGTGAGCCAATAAATTCCCATTGTTTAAGCCAACCCATTGCATAACATTTGCTTTAGCAACAAGGAAGCTAAAATACTTACTGTGGGAGATAATGATTTAGCCCCCCCCCACCCCCCCACCCCCCCGCCAAACAAACAGCCAACCAACCACAGATATATTTTTACCACTACCTATACTCCCGTTTACAGGTATATAGTAATGTATGAGTTATCTGTTGCTGGGTTAACAGATTACTCCAAAACTTTGTACCTTAAAACAACAGATATATGTACTATCTCACCGTGTCTGTGGGTCAGGAACATGGGAACAGCTTAGCTGGGTGCTTCTGGCTCAAGTTTTCTCACGAAGTTGTAGTCAACCTGTTGTCTGGTGCTGCAGTCATCTGAAGACTTGACTGGGGCTGAAGGATCTGCTTCTAAGCTTACTTATGTGGTTGTTGGCAGGTTTTAATTCCTCATACACTGTTGGACTGAGGGCCTCAGTTCCTTCCTGTGCCACATGGGCCTCTCCTTAGGGTTGTTCGCAACATAGTAGCTTGTTTCTCTAGCATGAATGATCCAAGAAACGGCAAGCCCAAGATGGAAGCCAGGGCCTTTTCAAATCTGATCTTTTAAGTCACAGCCCATCGTTGCTGCTATTTTATTCATTAGAAATAAGTCCAGCCCACTCAAGAGGAGGTTATTACACATGGGTGTGAATGACAAGAGGTGGGGATCATTGGGGACCATTTTAGAAGCTGCCTATCACAAGTAATTGTTGCTTAGGTCGATATTCAATGCTCATATTATTATGACTGTATATTTTATTATAGCACAGCCATGTACAAAGATTACATTTCTTTTATCTTCCAGTTTTCTCCCGAGAGTTAATTATTGTCTTATTTCTTTCCTTGCTTAGTTTTCTGTGTCTATCAACTAATTCACCATCAACTATACTGCCCAGAATTATTAATCGCTTTTCATTATGTTCAGATAAATCAAGTATCCTATACATTTCATTTTTTGGAGTAGTCTCTCTGCTACAGTGTTTCGACCTGCTCCAATCTGAACTCGTTGTTCTTTAGGTCTAATGCATAGCCTGAGGATTCCTTTTGCCTCTTGTGTTGGGTCATCTATTTCCTGGATCTGTGCGCTCTTCATTCCTAGTCTGTCCCTTCATTTTGATGGAGCACATTTTCTAATAGCTTCCTAAGAAAAGGTGCATGTTTGAAATCTTGGATATCTGAAAATGCCTTCCTTCTGCTCGCACATTTGATTGATAGTATGGTTAGATGTAGAATTGCTTGAAAATCATTTTCCTTCAGACTATTTATTGCCCCATTGCTTTGAGCTCCTCATGTTGCCTTTGAGAAGTCCAATGCTGTCCTCATTTGAGATCTTTTGGTACCTATTTTCCCCCTACTTCCAAAGTCCAAAACATGGCCTTTTCTGGGGTACATAACAGCTTCAAACCAGCACAGATATTAATAACCCATTCTTCCCCTCTCAGCCCCCTCCAGATTCCTTTTTGCTTGCTTTGGCCTCTGTCTTTTGTTTTGGAAACTTTCCTCAAATGCCTGATGGTCCTTGACTGTCTGTGTCTAAGAGAGGTGCTAGAAGCTGCTTTGAAGTTGAGCATGCCTGGGCGAAGCTTTTTGATGGTATAAGTAGAACTGGATGGGTCATTTCTCTATGGGGGCCCCCAGCTGTGGTAAAAGATATGCCTTTTCTCTTAGTTTCATCAGTTTTCCCCTAGAAAGATCTTCTGTGATTTCCTGGCTACCCACTTTCTTGGAGCCAAGTCAGAGAAAAAGGTTAAAGGTTTCACCCTCCATTGTATGAACTTTGACTTACTCTTCCTATCTTTTAGTGACTGTACTATTATCCCCATTTTACAAATGAGAAAACTCAGCCTTAAATTCCTTTGTTGAGATTTCTTGGTATCTACCATTTGTTTCATGACCTGAAAAGTTGAGGTAATTTCATTTACTTTGGAATGTACTATCATGATTATCATTTTACTTCTATAGAGGGATCAAGTCACTCAGTTCATCATTTTACTTCTATAGAGGGATTAAGTCATTCAATTCATTGTTGTCATGATTTACTTGGGGTGTGTGTGTGTGTGTGTGTGTATTTTTTAACACAGCTTTAGTTTAGTTGTGTGGCTTTCAGACTATCTGTAGATTTTGGGGACTTAAAACAGCCAGGAAAAGACACAAAGCTGCGTTTTTGTTTGCTCATTGGTTATATTAAAAATACTAAAAAGAAATTCAGTAGCTTTTGGATTTGACAGACTTTCTCCTAACTCCAGCCCTACTCCCTTAGAAAACTGGAATTGACCCTTGCTTGCCAGTTCATTATTTTGGGCTTGAGCTCTGTTCATTTCAGCCTTCCCCAGCAACCTCAGTTGTTCACCAAGCTGATTTTTCAAATTCCTTTCAATATTTTTTAGCAAAACTCTCATCCTCTTCTTGCTCGACAATGCTTTAATACTTGTACCTCTAAGAAGCTGAAGTTGAGATAGGTCTCACAAGCATTTTCTTTCTACAGGGACAGGCACATTGAAGACACCACATTAAAACCAAGGTCCAGTGCTTGTGTTCTGAGCTTGAACCAAGTCCTCGCAGTGTGTGTAGCCAGGGCCCCAAGCACGCTGTTCACTTAACCAAAGCACATGCAATTGCATTTATTCAAGGTTTTACTTTTCCCTTTAGTCAGTCTACTTTGTAAGAATAAAGGGTACTTACTTTCCTTCCTTGAGTTTAATGACTGTAAAAATGATCATAAAAACATCACGCTTTTATCTTATTCTGAGGCAGAGATTTTTTTGTCTTTTTCACTGATGTATCCCCTGTGCTGTACACCTGAGCAGCTCATTAAATCTGTGTTGTCTGGTGAAGAGAAAGGAGATCAAGTTAACCCATGACTGTATCCTTATAACTGCAAAAGTGGTGATTAGAAACAGCGCCTCCCTCCTTCTACCAGCCTCCCCCATGAAGCTCAACCCCTGGCTTAGGCATTCCAAGGGTGCTCGTTGTGTGGATCATGCATTGTTCTGTCAGTTGAGTCAATAAGGTGACAGGCAGTAAGCTGAAGGAAATGTTTCAATATCCTTAAAAGTATTATTTTAGAGGAGCACAGTTTGTAATGCCAGAGTGGAAAGAAGCCTTCTTTCAGACGGCCAGCTTGATGCAGGCAAAGCTACTGATTTGTTTTCAGCTTCGAAGAGATTTAGAGCCTTGGCCTCCCGGGCAGTAGCTCAGAGTGGAATTGTTTTCCTGCCCCTTCATCTAAGCCTGTTGCACAGCACTAGGAAAGGCTGAATGTTGATGGAATTGGCAGGACCAAATTCTTTTGCGGCTCAACGTGATTTGTTGCCTGAGACTTTTCTGATTTCTCTTGGGAAAAGACACCAATCCTTTTTCACATCTGAGGACAACCACAGAACCTCCCGTGGGAAGGGGAACTAGGTCCGGTCACTTACCTGATGGGACAGAGGCCACAGAGCAGAAGTTCTTGGCTTGCTAGCCCTGGGCAGGACTATCACTAGCCCCGCCTGGCGAAGATAGCACCCACAAAAACACACATTAACTAACACAGAACCTCAGAAAACACTAGTCAACTTCAGCCCTTTGACAGGTTGTGCCCCTAGCCTCGCATGTCAGGTCTAGATGTGGGCTTTGACAGTCCACTGTGGTGGGCGTGGTGGTTCCCAGATGTCCCTTCTGACCTGTTTGGGTTACATCTACAGGAACCTATCATGGTCGGATCTTTCATTATTATGTAGGTTTCCATCATTAATTAGGTTATTCTTCATCTATTACAGTTCGTTGAGATTTTGTTCCCAAATAGGAGGCCTTTGGGTACTGAAAGGTGAAGCTTTAAAATTTCTTGGTAATGCCTGGATCGACATTTTAGGGATTGTTTTATTCCCAGCTTTCCTTTTTTGGCAATTGAAAATGCATGAATAGTGCCTTCTTTGCAGCTTTGAGACACACAATAAGCTAAGAACTCTAATTGAACTTCACAAGCTGAAGAGGCTGACTTATGGGCAGGCAGCATTTGAACAAACTTCCAGTCACCATAATTTAGTAAGAGTTAGTTGCCAAAAGCCATGGAAGGCTTTATTTCTTCCATTTATGAATTAAGAGCCTGCAGTAAATTAATTACCATATATTGGAGATAATAAAATCCAGCAGGATGAGAACGCTTTTTGGTTCATCTGCAGAGAGGAATCAGGACAGGCCTTTTCCCAGTTTCTGAGCGTTTCCTGGCCCGGGGCCTTGTGCCGTGCTGGAGAAGGATAACTTCATGCTCCACATCCATTGTAGAGGCATTTGAGCCAGCTTTTGGCTCTGCAACTGCTGGAAGGCTTTGCTTTATTGATCATAATAAGCTGTTCTATCTTATTAAAGTTGCATCATGGAGTCTGGTTTTTAGGAGCCCCATTGAGGATTAGTTGCAGAAGAGGCGATTTGCTTGTATTTTCCGACAGTTAACAGGCCAAGCAGATGGGATAGCAGACCAGAAATAGTTGGGTTGGCCGCCTGCCACTGTTCTATGAATTTTGATTTGCATGGATATGTAATAGTTTTAGTTTTCCCTTTTTTGGAGGTACTTGCCTATGAGATTTAGAAAAATTAATCCTTGGTTTCCTGTAAAATACACACTTGTAAATCCATGTTGCTGCAGTGCACCTCTCAGAGCTTGTGTTGTGTCATTTTGATCAGGATGTCATAGACTTGATGTTCTGTAAAAGCCTCAGTTTCCTCTGGCTTTTCAGGGGAAAATGATTTTCATTCACAGTTTGGCTATGTGTTTTAAAGTGTTTTTCCTTTCAAAAGGTAGGATTACTTTTCCTTTTCTTTAGGTTTTGTTCACCAAAATATTGAATAATAGGAAGAAAAGATTTAAAACTTAAGTTTAAAAAAGGAATTTATATACAAATGTGAAATAAGCAGGAAGCCATATTAGGGTGAGGAAGATTTGAGTTCTTCCCCAATCAGTTAAAAACCTTGTTTTGCTAAATATTAAATACAAGCAAAAAAATATTTTTAACATGTGTGTGAGGAAGAAAGAAGAACATGAAAACAAACATGCCTTTCTCGTCACCTAGAATAAGAATTAGAAAATTTCAGTTTCAGTACCTTTGAAAATCCCTGGTTACCTTCCCTCAGTCCCGTTCCTTTCCTTCTCACCCTGTATAACCACTCTCCTGAATTTTGTTTTTTATTCCCATGTTTTGTCACATGCCTCTGAATTTCTAAATAATACATTGTTTTATTTTTGAACTTTATCTAAATGGAATCATATGCAATAAATATTGTCAACTTGCTTTTTTCACTCAACACTGCACTCCGTCCATGTAGTTGGAGTTCATTTTTACTGCTGTATCAAGTTGTTTGATTACACAATTACTGTTTATCCATTCTTGTGCCATGGACATTTGGACTGTGACCAGTTCTTTGCTATTTCAAACATTGTTCCTGTGGAAATTCTTGCACGTGTCTTTTCGTATCTTGAGTCAGTTTTGAAGCAAACAAATCTACTTTAAACAGTGTGCTGGTATGTTTTCAAGGTTTGTTTTGTGCCTATCACAAAATATTCCAGGTATTTTAGGTTACAGAATGACCATGCATTACACACTTCAAAGAAAGGCTCATACTTACACAATAGTGTAAGAAAGGCTCATACTTATACAAGAGTATAAGGGAAGAGTAGCTTTCTTTTTCTGCTCTTAATAGTGTTGCAGCTAAAAATACATTTCCCTAATATCTGTTACAACTTTAGCTTAAGGAGTCAAGTAGAGTTTTAAGATCAAAAAGATAAATGTAAGGAAAAGAAAACTATCAACAAGAAATGCCTTCCTCATTTATGTGCACGCTGCATTCCCCCTCTCCCATCCTGAATTCACAGAGCTTTTACTATTTGCACACACCTGGTAGAGGTCTTTAAGGGCTCTGGCTAAGTCTCTCCGGTGGCATTCATTGAGGGCCTTGCATGGCATCTGCTTAGCGTCATTTAAAGCTGAGGGCACACTACGTTCTCAACAAATAACATGCCCCTCTTCAAGTACCTCTTCCAAGACCAACTGTCTGGAAGAAGTGAATACTAATCTGCACCCTCTTCTCCTTGCTGCCCATGGACTTTTTTTTTTAATTCTGTTTTATTGAGATATATTCACATACCACAGTATACAGTCAGTTGTTCACAGTGTCACTGTGTCGTGAACACAGTGTCGTTGTTCACAGAGTTGTGCTTCATCACCGTAATCAAAATCGGAACATTTTCATTACTCCAAAAATAAAAAAAATTTAAAAATAAGATTAAAAATGAAAAAGTAAGAAAGAACACCTAAAACACCCCATCCCCCCTATTATTCATTTAATTTTTGTCCCCTTTTTCTACTCATCTGTCCATACACTGGATAAAGTGAGGGTGAGCCACCAGGTTTTCACAATCACAGTCACACTGTGTAAGCCATATACTTATATAATTGTCTTCAAGAATCAAGGCCCCTGGGTTGCAGTTCGACGGTTTCCCTTCTAGCTGTTCTAATACACTAAAGACTAAAAAGGGATTTCTGTGTAGTGCATAAGAATGACTTTCAGAATGACCTCGCGACGCTATTTGAGATCTCTCAAGCCATTGAAACTTTATTTTGTTTCATTTCTCTCCCCCCTTGTTGTCCAAGAAGGCTTTCTTAATCCCGTGATGCAGGCTCCAGGCTCATCCCCGGGAGTCCTGTCCCACGTTGCCAGGGAGATTTACACCCCTGGGAGACATGCCCCATGTAGTGGGGAGGCTGCCCGTGGCCTTTGCCTCAGGTCGTCTCTGCCCAAAGCCCCGTTCTCCCAACTCTTCTGAGTGGCCAGGGGTCTCACATCTTTCAGGTCTCAGCTCAGATGCTATCTCCCAGATAGACATTCCTCGACTCCCGTCTCCAAAGGAGCCTCTCCCTTCTTACTCACTAAACACTTGCCCTGCTTTATTTATTTGCTTGTTTAATTATTTATTGAACTTATTGCTGTCTAAAATTACCCTTGCCCCTTCACTTGCTTTCTCCTGCTCACTGCTCTTTTCCAAGCCTAGGACACATGGGAAGGTAGGGAGTGCCATAAATATGAACTGAATAAAGGTGTTTTCCTTAAATAACAGGTAGATTGAGGATATTTCTAAGTAAAGGCTGCCTGTTGTCTCATGGAACGAACTTTGGTAGGAACAGGAGAATTTTAAGCAAGTCATTAAACTCCCTTGCATGTGTTATTATTTTCTGTTCTGTTGATGTGACATAAACTGCCACTGACTATACTAGTCCTAAAGGTTTTTGAAGGGAGCTTGAATTGAAAGTGTTTTAGACTTTTCCTGTGGGAAAACAGCAGTCCTCAAAGATAAAGCACAGTTCAGGTTGGAAACCTCAGTACTTTATTTCTATCAAACCCATGAGTCCAAGTCAACCTCAGTAAATTTCATTAAGAGTTTGCACATTTTTTGAATAAACCGTTTGTGCAGTTGGCTGAAATGAAGTGGAAATTGACTAAGAATGTGTTAATTTTTTCCTCTCAGCACTTAGGTTAGGTATTCAGAGTTCTGTAAAATTTACCCTTGCTGATACTTTGTAGCATTCTCTTGTTATTTTACCTGGATGAATTATTTAACTAATGAGCTCAGTTGCAGCTGTCTTCAAAGCAGAGACTTTTATATTTTAATTTGTTATTGTATTTGACAAATATAGGCATGTACTCTGCAGAGAAAGGGTGTTCCGTAAAAACTTATTACATTGTTTGAATACTTTATTTTAACCCTTAGAATCTACTAGCCCAGTTGTTCTGCATCTGGGCTACACTTTGAGATTACCTTAGGAGCATTAAACAAACAAACAAACAAAACAGTTGCCTGGGTCACATGTCCAAACATTCTCATTCGCTTTGGATATTGGGTTTTGTTTCGTTTTGTTTTTCAGACTCCCTGCAGGTTATTCTGATGAACAGTCAGGGTTGAGATACAATAAACTAGAAGAGAACACTGGTTCTCAAATGTGGCTGTCCACTGGAATTACCTGGGGGAAGGTAAATCATACTGATTGATGCTTTGGTCCTACTTCCAGAGGTTCTGACTTACATTAGAATGGAGTGTAGCTTGGGCTGTAGGATTTTTAAAAGACCTCTCATGTGATTCTAATGTCCAACCAAGTTTTCCAACCACTGTACTCCGTTGTAGACTCTTTGAACACTGTCAAGACACAGCGCTTTAGGATTTTCCAGATTTGTCTGATGACACAATTTAACTGGAATGCTTGCTAAAATGCAGATTTCTGGACACCACTCCAGACTCTCCAGAGGAACTGGGGAATCTCAAGCTCCTCAGGTGATTTTCTGTAAGACAAGTTTAGGGAACATGGCCCTAGCTCAGTAAATATTCCACTTCTTATATTATGATTGATGGGTGCATTTTTTACTTCCTCATAATTTACCTGGCTTACCTCTGTGCAGAGAAATCTTCTTTGCAGGCACTAACTGTCTTTTGAATGATTCCAAAAAAAAAAAAAAAAAAGACTTTCTGATTCATGATATAAGCAGCAAAAGGCAATTATGCCATTTCAGTGAACAATTATAATTGCTTTCTTTCTGTAGTTAAATGATCGTAAACTACATGCTGCATAAATCCTTCAAATAAACAGCCTATCCAAAGATAAACATTTGATCATGGTAAAATAGCAAATTCTCAATTGTATATTATAATGAGTAGGGTTATCATGGATAATTAAAAGCCAAAGCTGATGAAAAAGTCTCATTGAACTTGAGTCCCTATCCTCCGCCTCCCTTCTGTGGAGTCATTTTTAAAATTTGGAGCTGTGAAAAGTTTTCTGGTTTGTGTTTCACCCTGTTGCATTTTCATGATTTTTGTCTTGTGGAGCTACTAAGATATAATTCTTTTTCTTTTTATTAAAGAGGAAAAAAAGATGAAAAGCCAAGGGCATTGAATAGAATTTATTGAATTCTATTTGTCCCCAACATTGTGTGAGTTGCCAAAAGAGAAATTAAAAGTATAAGACCATCTGTAGTAGTTAGAAGATAAATCTAAATGTTTTTCAGTGTCTAAGTTAATGTACAACCTGTGTAATCTACCAGCTGGTTAATTAATTGCACAATGATTGAGAGTGGGATATATGTATATGTATATGCATATGTATATGTATATGTAAATGTCACACGGCATTTCATGGTGTTTCTAATTATTTGTAGGAGAAAGTTCCCTTCAGTGTGAATTGAGAGAGTGAGTTTAATAAGGACAGGCATTCCCAGCTTTGTACTGAATCCATTTGAAAGGTTGCACAAACCTGGCTCACACTGAGAGTGGGAGTTGGGGTGTGTGTGTGTGTGTGTGTGTGCACGCCAGGACTTCTAGATTACGGTTAGGCCCCCTTCATTGGATGTTGGAAGCTTCAGAAATTTATTGATTGTGTGCATGTGCCCAATTTCTCAGATTATATATATTTTTTTCGTGCAGTTTGAGAAAAGCCGGTCTATTACACTTCTCTTTCTTCTTACTTCTTTTTTATTAAATAAGAGAGTCATATTAGTTTAGTAGGATCTTACTGTTGTCACCATGTGCTGACTACAAACCTGTGATAAACACTTGGGTTCAAACTTCTTTTTGATGAAAGAATTTTTTTGAGACATACTTGTTTTCTCTGGGTTTCCTCTGAACGATGTCAAGATCTGAGATTTTTGCCTTTTAGCATTTGAGATGCTAACATCAAAAGGCTGTTCTTTCAAAGCACTTCATGTTGCTATTTAAGTGGTAATTACTTATCCCCTGGTTTAGCTCTGAGTTAGGTAAATTTTATAGGCTTAGTTTTTTTTTTTTTTTTTAATTATAATAACATATATACAATCTAAAATTTCTCCCTTTAACCACATTCAGATAAAATTCAGTGGTGATAATTATGTTCACAAGGTTATGCAACTATCACTATCATCTATTACCACAACTTTTTTTTAATTCATTTTATTGAGATATATTCACATACCATGCAGTCACACAAAACAAATTGTACATTCGATTGTTCACAGTA
This sequence comes from Choloepus didactylus, assembly GCF_015220235.1. NCBI lineage: Eukaryota > Metazoa > Chordata > Mammalia > Pilosa > Megalonychidae > Choloepus > Choloepus didactylus. The sequence goes on along the minus strand of NC_051319.1, from coordinate 66,096,479 downwards.
CCATTACATAGTTGTGCATTCATCATCAAAATCAATCCCTGACACCTTCATTACCACACACACAAAAATAACAAGAATAATAATTAAAGTGAAAAAAGAGCAATTAAAGTAAAAAAGAACACTGGGTACCTTTGTTTGTTTGTTTTTTTTCCTTCCCCCATTTTTCTACTAGTCTATCCATAAACTAGACAAAGGGGAGTGTGGTCCATATGGCTTTCCCAATCACATTGTCACCCCTCATAAGCTACATTTTTATACAGTTTTCTTCAAGATTCATGGGTTCTGGGTTGTAGTTTGATAGTTTCAGGTATTTACTGCTAGCTACTCCAATTCATTAGAACCTAAAAAGGATTGTCTATATTGTGTGTAAGAGTGCCCACCAGAGTGATCTCTCAGCTCCTTTTGGAATCTCTCTGCCACTGTAGCTTATTTCATTTCCTTTCACATCCCCATTACCACAACTTTCACAGGTTCAGTATTTTTATTTTTTATTGTTGGTGCTACGAGATGAGTGTCTGAATCAAAAACAAAGTTCTGATTAGGAAGACAGTTGAGGGTCAACACATCTAGATTAAGTACCTGTTTCATTGGTACTTGGGAAACATAAACTGTGATCCAGTGAAAGTAAGCTAGTGATCCTTTTGCTTTTTGCAGTTACCCATTTTGCATACATTTTCCAGAGACAGTTTTCCCAGTCAGAATATCATGTTGCTGTAATTGAGGACATAGTTAGATTTCCTTTAGAGATTCATTATCTCCGTGGAGGAAGAATAATAGGTCAGTGGTTTTCAGTTTCAGGCTACACATTAGAATCACTTTTTTAAAAAAAGTGCTAGGTCTGGAACCCAGATCAACTGAATCACAATATATGGAGATCAGGCTACAGCATGCTTATTTTTAAAAATTATTCTAAATGTGCCACAGGATTGAGAACCACCATTTTATTTAGCTGAGGAAGAGTTAAATAAATTTTGCTTAACTAGGCATCTATTAATATTTTATGTTGTATTCCTCAGTAGAGTTTTTAGGGTAAAAGTCCTTCTGCTTTTTAATAATTGTGCTGGATAATTTCTTGGTTCATTACTTATAAGGACTGTTACCTTTTCCATGTGCTCAATGATAATGAAATCCAAGGATGATACAATGTGTTTATTTCTTAGCCACACAAATAAAACCCAATTTGTGTCTCTTTATGGAAATTGTTTTGGTAAAACAGAAAGGAGATAAACTTGACTTTTGCAGTATTGTGTGGGTGAGGCATTTAGAAGAGAAGGTTGGAAATTGGATCTGCTGTACTCACAATGTGCTGTAGTAGTTATTAGAAAGTTAATTTTGATTGGGATTTATTTTTGTGGTTTCAAATGACCTTTTGAATATGGCAAGTTATTTCAAGCCCCAGGTGGGAAGGTAAGTCTTGGCATATTATTGATCCAGGAATTGGGCAGGCAAAGACCTTTCTGGGCTTCTCTTTATATTGTATATCTCTGTTTCCTGATCATTTAGTTAGAGCTTCCTTTGAATATTTTATTATCTACTTGGATTATAATCAAGACCGTCCACCTGATTTTAGCCTGCTGACTTTTTCTGCCTTTTTATTCCCTCAAGCCCACAGTGCATGTGTATTCATGTTTTTGCTTTCCATTCACGGAGATCTCCAGCTGGGAAAATATAGTGTGTACAATACTCTCTGCCTTCAGCTGACATTGCTCATAAATTGCAACAGAAACACTGCTATCAGCAGCTTAATAGCAGGTAGAATACAGCTCTACATATCAAGTCTCAGCAGGATACAGAATCTATGGTTACCAAATTTCCAAAGGAAAAGGGAGGGGGTACAAAGTTTTCTATCTAAGAATAACTGAAACAACATTGGATATTGATTCACTGAAAGCAGCTTTTTGAAAAGAACTTAAGGGCTGACTCAGTGGTTGCTCTGCTGTCACTTTTTGCTAAATTGTTATTTTTGAAGACCTCACAAGAGGTTTTTGTGGTGGAGTAGCTTAGAAAAGGCAAGCTTGCCTCCTTTCTCTCCCCACCCCCTTCCTCCCTCCCTCTCCCCCTCTTCCCTCTTTCCCTTTCTTCCTCTCTCCCTTTCCCCCTCTATTCTTTCCCTCCCCCCTCTTTCTTTCTTTTCTTTCTCTCTTTCTCTTCTATCCTTTTAAATGAAAAGAAAAAGACCTTGATGAACTTAATGAAAAAGGTGATGGTTAACTCTAAGTCTAATGTAGGGTGATTAGTTAGAATTAGAAGTTACACTCAGGTGTACCACCTCACATACACACGTGTATGTGAAATCATGCATGTAATAGTGTAGAAGCTAACGTTGCTATTAGTCTTGTCTATAAACTACAGTTTATTTTATCTTACACCTGTGAGCTCTCCAACTATTTGACTTCTGGTAAAAGAACACACAATTATGTAGCATATCAAGATGATAATATTTTAGGCTATGATGTGAAAATAGAAACTTACTTAGAGATCACCTTCATTAAAAAAAAAAAAAGTAAAAGAAAATAGATAGCATTCCATGAGACTTTCCAGTGCTTTAGCACATCATTTTATCTTAATGATAAGATTAAATGAATATTTTGTAAAGCCCAATTCCCTACTATGAAGAAAGGATTGCTAGGTTCCATCATGTTTTGTGAGTAGCCACAGCAGAATTCTGCCTCTTGCCGGAAGAGATTAGTGCGGATGGTAAAATAATTCTTTAAATCAAGTAAAGCTCTTGTATTAATACTCCTGTCAAAGAACTAAGGCAGATAAAAAGTTCTCAACTGCATTCCCGGCTCCTTGGTGACCTTTTCCAAAATAATAGCATACTACCGCCTACTTCCACCTCCCAGAATGTTGGAAAGTAATCAGTCAAAATCATTAGTCCCCCTTACTTTCCTGGAAGAACTCAACATGGTTTAAGCATGTATTGTTTCATATCATGTCTTTAATGTGTTTAAAGTCTGTTTGCCTAGTGACTGTGTTAAGAATTTCCTTAGATGCTTGTTAAAACAGAGATTCTGTGGTTCTTCTAGGAATATGCCTGGGGTAGGGCCTAGGAATCAGTATATTTAATAAGCAATTAAAGGGAATTTTTCTTATCAGGTGAGTTTGGGAAAAACACTAGAATCTCATAGGTCTGAGTTTGAAATCCATATATATTATCTTCCAAGTTATGTGTGTATGTTTGGGGGAAGGGATTCACAGATTCTCGATAGCCCATCCAGGGATCCAGGTTAGGAACCCTGCTTTTACTTCCTTCACAAATGGAACCCTGATTATTCATTTTTAGAAAAAGCCAGCGCCTTGCAGCCTTTGGAGTCCCCTTTTGGTAAGGCTGCCCCTGCTCACTGCATTTGGTTTGAGTATTGTAGGTTGCTGACCTGTCCCTGCTGGGTCCCTTGGCAATGCACCATCTCAGTTATAGCCTACCAACACCGTCTCATCTATTTCGGAAAGCACACATGGTAAATGCCACAGGGTGCACTCCTGCCCTTCCGCCATCATTGGCATCATTTTTGAGCCTTGTGATAAAGTAAAGCAAGTAGAACAAGAGGCTCACAATGCACAGTCTAGATAAACTCCCTTTTGTAATGTGATTTCTCACAGCATAGAGATGTACATCATTCCAACAGACAGACGGTGGTGGGGAGCAGGGGAGCCCTAAGATCCTTGGTCTTCTGTACCAGTTGCCCCTCTCTTCGTGTCAAGGTGCTGTCCCAGGAAGTCTTTGCTCGTGTTCACTGGAGGCAGTCCTGTCCCTTGGTACTGCTTCATCTACCGTTTTTCTTCCTTCTCATTTCACTAAATATGGCACTAAATGGATTGTGTTTTAGCAGTGTGTCCTTTCCAATAGGTAATCGTCTGGTTCATTCTTTTCAGTCACTTTATGTGCCTTAAGTTTGGGGCATGTGTGTTTAGTTTGCCTTGCAGGCCCTTGGGTGGGCCAAAAACTTTAGGATTGATTAAAGGAAAAGAGGAGTCCCTGGCTCCTAAGTGACTTCCCCAGAACTTTGGTTGTTGCTCAGTGCACTGGCTCCTTCCTTAGCCAGACCTGAAGGAAGTCTTCTCTTGATCCCCTGTAATTTCTAATCATTAAGATGTGTGTTAGTCCCACCAGAGCAAAATTCCCAAATGAGTCCTAATTGTTGGCCAGGCCACAGAGTTGCGAGGGTTTTAAAGGAGGCTCATGGTCATTGGAGGAACACCCATAGCTGGTAGCTGGGTGTCCTGGTCACAGCTCGCCCTGCAAGCTGCTGTGTGGAAGGAAAGGATCACTGGAAGAGAAGAAAGTCAATGACCCAGTTGTGGTTTCAGCTATGTTCTACTTAGTCCAGGACTGGTCATTTAACTTCTTTAGGCCTCAGTTTCCTTCTTAATAAAGAGACCCAGTTTGGACTAAATGATCTCCCTGATTCTTTTCTGCTTAAAAACCCCATGATTTTTTCCTGGTTTGTATATTTTAGGGGAATTCTAGACCTCATACATCTCATAGGTGAATTATGTACCTTGTCGTGTGTATTAAGCATCTAACAAACGAGGGCGAGGAACAGATTTCTTGAGTTGAGAGCAAGAGTGTATTTTCACTTTTCTGTATTTTCCCAGTGCACCATCTAAATGTTTTCTTCATTTGACTACTGGATAATTGTCACAAACTGGAGCCAGACCCCCTGAGTTCCAATTTCCAGCTCCACAGTTTCCTGCCTGGGTGATCTTGGACAGGAACTTACTGCCTTTTTTGTGCCTCAATTCTTCATTGTAAAATGGAGATAATACAGTACTCACTTCATTGAGTCGTCATGAGGAATAATTGTGTTAGTATTTGTTGAGACACTTGGAACAGTGCCTGGCACAGGGTCAGAACTATACACATTTTTTAAATTAACAAATAAATGAAAGCACAATTCCCAGTGTCTTAGTATTTGTTCTAGGCAGAGAACAAGGGTCTTCTTTAGCCTGTCAGCATGTGCTCTATAATTTAGGATTCCAACCTAGAAGATGTAAAGACCCTCATACTTGCAAATCTTTTTTATAGTTGTTAACCATGGTTTTAATGTTGGCTTGTGTGATCTTTCCGACTGTCAGCTGCATCAAGCTCTCTGGTGTCTGGCTGCATGACCTTCCAACAGATGTGACCACGAGGGCAGGGGAGCCGTGGCTTCCTGTTGGGAGATAGTTCAGGGAGTAAATGAATCCAGGATCTGCAGTGAAGGAGCACTTCATTCCCAGGAGCCGGTGTCACCGCTTATCAAAAACAGCTTTCTTCTGGGGTCAGAGTGAATGCAAATGACAGGATAATACCTGGTCAGGAACAGTGCTTTTTTGGTGTAAATGCCTTGTAAAAAATATTTATTGCCCACCCCCAACCGGTAACAATAATTTTCTTTCTTTTATTTCTGTTAAGTAATGATTGGATTTGTAAATACAGTTTAAGTAGAAGTTATCTGGAAGGGTTGATCCTAATGCCTCGTGTTCAGCGATCAGGCAGTTCATTTTTACTTTGAATTGAATTGCTGATTTATATTACAAAAGTGAAAATTTATGCCTCTGTAAGCTCCTGCTGCAGAGGACATTGTGGATGCGTCCGTAGCAACCATGCTTGCTCATGTGTCCAGAACTGCCCTTTGCATTGCTGCCATTATGGCCACCTTTGTAGAATAGCAATTTTTATAAAATTTTTGTAGTATTTCTCAGCTTTGTAGAATATTTGCCTGCACATTATGATTTTTACGTATTTACCGAGTTTCTGTTTAAAAACATTCCTTAGCATATAAAATTAGGCTTATTTAATTAACCAGAATTAGATGTTAAAGGCCCCCATGTGTTAAACAGATTAAAACACACACACATACACACAGAGCAAACTCAATTTGTATTTTGATCATTTGAGTTGTAAAGAGACTAATAAAAATGAGTTACCAATCTCTTGGAAAAAAAAATATATGTTTACTATGTTATAAAGGCAAGAATATTGAAGTGGTTTCCTTTCCATGCTCCTTTCCTTATCTTAGGAGCTAGGCAAATGATTCCTAATAGCCTGAAGACCTGACCTTTTAAAAAGAAACTACCATATTCGTGTAATTGGAAGAGCAAGAGATAACAAAAGCACATGGGAAAGAAAATTATCTTTCTGCATTTCAGTTGGCACCAAGGAATTTCCTGTTAGATATCACAGGCCTCTTTTTGGGGACATGTGATGCATTTGTCCACATTAGCAGAAAGGCAAATGAAATAATATGTGCCAACAAGAATCGTCAACAGGAAAGCATCACCTGAGTTTTTCACTATTAATAATCATGAATGTGTAACCTGGGATTTGCTTTGCTGAGCAATAAGTTACACAATTTTATATCTCCTTGAAATCAATTTCTAGTGATCACACATGCAGATTGAAAACCATGGCTTTAAGATTTACATTTAGCAAATAAAATTTACGTTCCCTGAAAGTCAGAGAAGGCTGTCATTTCATGCTTCTTACCCTTCATTGTCTATTTCCCTTTGGTACACACAAGCAGCCTCACATGCACAAAAGTGCATGTCCATTATGGAGAGATAACTTTCTGCTCTGTCAACTTTGTTTTATAAAAGCTCTGTTTTCTTTATTGCCTTTATCTATTACATCTGTAAAATTTATTTAAGCTATGACAAATCTCTCGTTAGGGCCCAGAGCCTGGGAGAATAACCACTGGCAGGCTACTGGGAGGATATTTGTTGGATATGACTGTTCATTAAATTGCAAGGAGTAGTAAGAGAGGCCTGCTGTGGCTAGGTGGGTTATGGTCTGTGTTCAGAGCTTCTGCATCAGGTGAGTGACAAATGTACCTCATCAATTGCTTTTGTAATAGTTCAGTAAAAGTGGATGGCTTTCCAAATCCCAGAGGAAGGTTTCCTGATTTCTTTAACTTGTAAGGTTACTTATTTCACAAAAGTTTCTAATAAAAAAACCCAGAAGATCCATAAAGCCAAATTGTTTACATCTGTATCATTATCGGTCAAATTATTTTTGAAATGGGAAGAATCAACTGGGGTGAGCTCCTTCACTTAGGAGATACTTGAATCAGGTGACAAGTAATTTTCAGCTTGCAGTTTTTACTTTAGTATTTTGAGCTGTGTGCATAATTGTAGGACACAGGTTATTTTATACTTTTATTGGTTTTTATTATTTCATTTACCTTCAGAAAAGACTGAGCATCTACTCTTTGCCAGGCAGTTTGAAAGACACTGATAAAGGTGCTTAGTCTACCAAGGGAAACTGACAGATAAAAATAAAAAATTTTGAATCTCCTACTTATGGTAAAAATATCCAGCCAGGCAGTCTCAGGGCTTTTGAGGAGGGCTTCTTGGAGTCCAGGACAGCTGAACTCAGGCTCAAAAGATTAATCCAAGCAAGAAGGGCAGAGTTTTCTTGGCAAAAGTTAGGAGCAAAAGCATGTAAGTATGAAAGAACCTATTATATGCCAGGAACTTGTAAAGGCACCTTGAAGCTTGAGTCAGGGGAGAGGTAAGTGGTAACAGTGGAAAATTAACTAAGGTCTGAATTTGGACAGTGGTAGTGACTGAAGAAGAGGGAATGGAGTCGGGATTTACCAGGAGACCAAAGTAGGCATGACTTGATTCCCAGTTAGCTGTGAGGAATAAGCCAGGAGTAGCCTGGGATTGTGAAACAATGTCTAAAATCATAAGAAGTTAGAATCATAGTATGAGGTGAGTTCTAGAATCCACCTCAGTTTTACACTGTGGATACTTTCTAAGCAGTTAAACCTAAGTATAGAAGGGTTTCCACGTTCTGTGCTTCTCCCAGACCACTAGTTTCTTGATAAGGGTATGGGTGACCACTGGTGTGCCGGTAACTGTTTAATAACTGGCTCTCTGATTTGTAGCATTTGTTTTCCATGGGTGTATTCCCTCGTGCTAAGGCCATGTTCAAGCTACCAGTGTGACATCATGGAACATGGAGTTGGAAAGAGTTCCACCCTCAGCGCATGCCCTTAGGACATAACTTAGTCATAGCCCGACCTCCCTGATAGCTCCTCATCCATGGATTTATATTCCTTTATGAAATTGCATTATTTATAAACTTATGTAAACTTACATAATGTGTTTAGGAGAGTGGTATCAGAAGTCAGACTGTGTTCAAATCTCAGACTTTCTAACCTGGGGTTAAGTCAGTTAAGCTTTCTTGGAGTTAATTTCCTGATCTGTAAAATAGTGATAATAGAAGAACCTGCTATATATGCTATGAGGAATAAATGAGATAATCTGTATAAAGACATTTATTCTTGTGACTAAGACATAGTAAAGCATTCAATCAATGTTCCTTATATTTATTTTCTGTCTTTACCCCCTGGGACCGTAAAACAAATGTTAACCACGTGTTGTGTAAAAGTAGGGCTTATTTTTTTAGTCTTTGAACAGCCTTCTTTGAAGCTTCATGGACCCCAAATTCAATTATACCAAGACTCAGTGAGCATATCTTGAGTTCATTTTGTCCATAGGCTTCAAAATTTTTGTGTTATCTATTTTTTCCCCTTGTAGCTTCCATCTTTATTGATTCAAGAGTTCTAATTTGTAACCTGTCATTATAAAGCAACTTCTTGAATATTTTGATTTCCATTTTCTCTGAATCTTTTCCTAACTTAAGCTATCAGAAATGGAACCACCCAGGGAAGTCCTTTTACATAAGAACTAGTTGCACATTCACCTTTGTTTTGATACTTTAAAAAATGTTTTGGCCCTGGTAGCTCATTGTATTTGTGAGTTTAATGTGCTTTGACCAGGCATACTTGGTTGTTAAAAATTAAGGACTTAGAAAAAGATTTAAGACTACAATTTAGGGAAAAGGTTAATTGCAAATTTTTAGTTTTTCTTGACCTAATGATCTATAATATTAAAGTTGTGTTGCACTGAATAGCATCAGAAAATGCACCACGAGGTAGTACCAGGGCTGAAAATACTGGTCTCTTAACCAGGACCTACCTTTTCAGAAAGCTTGTCAAATTTAGTATTACGTTCATCATACTCTGAAACACACAAAGGGAGCTGAATTTAATTGAAAAAATGGCTTTCTAGTCACACATTTGGAAAAGTTGTGTACTAATTCACATATACTAATTCATACATTGGGATATACCAAAATAGAACAATTTCTTAGCTAGGTGTTGAAAGATTTTGTGGCAGAAAATGTCTACATCAAAAACTAAGTTAAAAACTAAGCCATTTGTTCTTTGTACTTTTCTGGATCCAAGAAAATCGTTTCCCCAAACGTCGACATCTTACTTCTCCTTCAAAGCATTCAGTCTAGCCAGTCGTTCAGCACCTTTCAACAAGTTTCTCTTGGTGCTTGCTGTGTGGCACAGACAAGACCCGGGATCTCTGACTTAACTTCTGCCAGGCCACTTGCCTTTCCCCTCTCTGTCTCCTGAGCAGCCAGTTTGGGGAAGAAGAGGTAAAGGTGTGCCTGTTTTCAAAGAAAACCCAGAGAGTCTCTGAACCAGTAATTCTGCAACTCCTTTAGAGTGCTGAATTCTTCAAAGGAAGCCTGAGTAGAATTTGGTTCTCTCTTCAGCCTGAGGCCATACGCCCGATTGCTGGCTGCTCACAAATACAGCTACAAGTCTCTTCCCTTTCTCAGAAGCTCTCAGAGAGTTTGAGCTGAAAAAGATTTTAGTTATTTTACGCAAAGGACATCAGAAGGATGTAATAGGTTCTATCTCATGCCTCCAGTAAGCTTTTTTTCTGCTACATGTACTGGTCTCTACAGATATTTACCATGAAAATAAAATATGTATTTAATGCTCTATCTGCCAACTCCCAAGTGTTAGCGTCGTTCAGCCAAACATTCCATGTTTGGATTGGTATTGGATTTAGTGATTCAGACACTGTGGTGGGTACAAATCAGATTTTTGTCCAGAATGGTTTTTTTCCCCCGCACTGTTGAGAGAATTACAAGGTAACTTGGAAAGATGTTGAAACGTTGAGTCAGGTCTCCCTTCAATGACAAGGGGTGTGTAAAGCACCCTGATGGTGAGCAGCAATTAACAGTGCCTTGCTTTCTGGAAAAGACTTGAAGGCGGCTGCCCTGCAGGTCAGAGTCAATAAAGACTGAGTTGCTAACAATAGCCTTTCTCTCTCGCTGAAGCCTTGGACTTAACCCTAACTTCATCAGACCAGAGAAGAAGAGAATAATGCCAACAATAGAGGTCTTGGAGTTTGACTTGAGCCTAATGCACGGAGCTGTAAAAAGCTGTCTGAGGGCTTGATTGATCGGCTCTCATGCCTTAGTCCTCTTCTGAGAGGGTTGATGTGCCACCTGGGGTCAGAACTTAGCCTGTGGGGGTAATGTTTCAGATGAGGCCAAAAGGCAGTCAATAATTAATATGGAAATTTGCACTTAGATTCCCCAGGACGGGAGATTATTACTTGAATTCCGCAGTCTGTCCTAAAAAGAAGTCTGGGCCGACATCAGATCTTCCTGCCAAAGTCATGGCTATGTGTAGTAATAACTCTAAGGTGAACTCTTAGTCATCACCAAATGCTTATTTAGCAGTTATCATTTGCAACCAAATTTCAGAATCAATAGGTGAAATCTTGCATTGAGTAAAGGAACCATCAGCAGTTTTGAATTTATTAAAACAAATAAACAAGAGCAAATCACCTTTAGAATGTAATCACCAGGGCAGTTTAAAGCATAGTGACTTTGGAAACTATTAAGTGTCCATGGGGAGTGTTGGTTTGCAGGCTCTGAAATTGAGGTACATGGTACTGACATTTAGAGAAATGTTATTTAGGTAATATCAAGGACTAGAGGAGATAGAAATACCACAGGAATTAGATTTCAGTTAGATGCTTGGATGCTTCATCCTCTTTGCCGAGAGACACAACCAAAATTTAGCTTAGGGGTATGTGTGTGTGCGCACGTGTGTATCATCTCTTGTCTATATTTATACAAACAGCATATAGAAATAGGCAGTCAAGCAATGACAGCAAGCGAGGCAGGTCAATCAATAACCAGCCAAGTTTTGTTCTGCTCCAGCAAAATGACGACTTTGCTCCAGTAAGTGCTAACAAAGGCCCTTTTACCTTCGCTCTGCTCTAGGTGAGAGCACTATTAGTCACACTTCATTAGGCTTGTTTACAGAAAAGAGCTGGTCTCTAAGCACGTTATTGAAATACTTGTAACTCTGTTGGGCTTTTTTCTTCCCTGAAAGATAAGAACTTTGGAATGTGGAGTGGGGAGGGTGGGAAGGCAGCCTCTGACCATTGTTGAGAGAAACTGGTCTGTTCAGATGGGGATTGTACAGATGAGTTCGCATTTAACCTGCTCTCTCTGCTCCCCCTTCCCCTGCCCCAGCCTTGCTACAGTGCCTCATTTCTGTTGTCACGGTATTGGGGAGCTTTAATTTTGTCTTTTCTAATTTAGACAAAATGTCAGGCATTCAGTTAGCTATTCCTGACAACTTGAGTTGAGGCTTCCTTATGCTTAAGTAAATCCAGCGAGGAGGCTTCCGTGATTGACAACTGCTTTTCTCATTGGCTTACTACTTAGTGGTCAGATGAGGTGGCTTTACTATTTGCTAGTGGTCGGATGAGGAAGTGTTTGCTCCAAGCAATGAATGTGTAAGGAAAGGTAACTTTATATTGATTGAAATTGGTGGCGGGTATAGAAAAAAATAAAAGAAGCTCTTAAGGGTAGATTATGAAGTCCTTAAAATTCTAAAAGGTTCTAAGTGGTAGACACGCACGCGTCTACAGTAAGCCTTGGTCACCGGGAATAGGAGGTAATCAGTGCAGTTGCTCAGATCCGAGGCTGCTTCACCTGGAAGGAATGTAGGAGGGTGCGCTGCTGGCTGCATATCTGAGGAATTCTCACTATTTCAGCATCTCCCTCCATTCTTCAGCTTCTGGCTGGGGTTACAGGAGAGTTTAAAGATGAAAAAGACAAAGGACATTTGCTGAGTGGCTATTTTACGCCAGTCCCTTGTTAAAGGCTTTACATAAATCACATTTTATTTGATATTCATATTCCCCCTATTTTATAGATGAGGAAACTGAGGCACAGAGAGGTATAGGTCAGTCCAAGAGGAGCAGCTACTACAGAGCAGGCTTTGAACAAGGTCAGTCGGTCTCCTCAGCCCTGTTTTCAGATACTTAGGGTGCCTCATTTGACCATCAAGCACTCTTTTAGTCTTTCTGCCTTCCTTGTTCTCAAAGGAAATCAACTGCAGACTAAACTTGATTAGATTTAATTCCTTCAGCTTTGCTTATTACATTCTGAACCTGAGCCATAATTATGTGGCTGCTACCAGGGTGTGTGTGAACTACCTCTCGTGCTGCCTGCAGGGCAGGGCCACTGCAGGTGAGAACAGGTAGTTTACCAGCAACATAGACCTCATTCACCTTGATGCCTTTCATTTTGAGGGTACTGAAGCTCGGTTCTCTGGCATCCTCACTCCTGTCTTCCTGCTAGATTTGCCAAGATGCTGGCTTTTTGTTAACACACAAATGTACTCCTTTGTGTGCCATATACATGCATATCCTTCCTGTCTCCAAATACACACGCGTGTGCAGAGAGGCAGTTCCCCGTTTTCAGCTGCTGTTGTAAATTGCTATTTTAAATTTCAGAGAGTGGAATAATAGCAGAGTGAACATCTTCAGTAAATGCTGTTGGCCTTTGTAAAGAATGGCTTGTTCAGAGGTTTTATGATTTACGGAGGACACAGCTGGTGGCCAGCAGAGCTGTAGGAATGTGTGCTCTCCTGGGCCCGGTAGAGCTCGAGATGAAAAGGGCCCAGAGCTGGTACAAAAGCAAATAAGCGCTCTGACTTTAAATAAAGCATCATAATTTATATGAAGCCTGGCTCTTCAATCCCAGTGAGATACATGGAGCAGCAGCAGCTTTTTGATGTGGTGCATAATTGTCGATTGGTTCCCACTGTCTCCTTACATCACAAGGACTGGGGATGGTATGAAATTACTTTAAAACACAGTCACAGAATCTCTAGTTGTATTACACCTATTTTGACAAGCAATTCAATATGTTTAAGCCTGAAACTCTGCTAATCACCCACGACCTAGATTGGTGACTGAGCCACAAGATGCTGTGGGATAGTGAGGTGTTGGGAGGATAACTACCTCCATATTCCCCTTTCCTTGCTCCCCACCCCCAAGGTATATGAAGATTTTCATTCTTATATTTTGTTTCCTTTACATCGTTCAGTTTCATTCATCTCGATATTTACTTTGCCTCTCCTCCCGCTCCTCTTTCTATTCCTGCCATGGGGGAAGAATTTGGCAAGAAATAGACTCCTGCCTGAAAGATGCCCTTTCACGTTCATAGCATTTTGCACCCTTCTGTCCCCATTTAGCTTTAGAGTCCTCTCTTTTTTGGAGTGAGGGGTGGGGGTGGAGTGTTGCGTGTTGTTTTTGCCCTAAGAATAGTTTTTGTCTGGTTTTGCGGTTCTCTTAACCTAATTTTCAAGTTGAAGAAATAACATTGTGGATATAGAAGTTGTTAGCTGAAAAGATCCTGTAATTAATATTAACTGCAGGAAATGACTGGGACAGGCGATTTGAAGGGCCTGCATTCTTTCAGTTGCTTATCTAAAGTGACATGTGAGTCGGAAAGTGTGAGTGAATAAAGGCTGCTTCCCCCTCACTCTGGGGACCCCTGGCCATGTACTGTGTGGCTGGGGTGCCTTGTCTTCCACTGTAGCACTCTAAGAAAGGAACAGTGTATTAGGTGGTAATAAAATGAGCCCCGTACCATTATTATGGCTCATAGTAAATAGGCCTAGTTCACTACATACGTTTGAAATACCTTTCCCCAGTTTTTCAGTGTTTTCATTTAAAAGAAGAAAAAATTATCTCCTAACAGCTAATAGTAAAAGCCTGTGAGGCTGACTTGGTGGAGGGGGGGTCAATTCTGTTGCAATTGGCATTGAACCTTTGTCTCCCCATGAAGAAAGGGGGGAGGAGAATGAGAAATCATCCTGCTTCTCTAATGAGGAAATTCTGCTCTGTAAAAGGGGATGGGAAACCTGCTGGTACTGGAAATCATCATTAAACCCATCAGATTTCTGATAAAAGAGTAGGAGAAGTTGGCACTAGAGATCAGAGTGGTGCTATTCCTTATCTACGTGCCACCAAGCCTCAAAGGAAGGCAGTTATTTACTGGAAAGTTTTATCGAAGGCAAGAATTGAAACTCCTTTATACAAATGTGTACACACATGCATGTACATTAAACATACAGTTTATGCCTTCTATATATACAGTTTATGCATTTAAATTGCTCCAAATGCCTGTCTCCCAAGACTTTGCATTTTTTTCTATCCGGTCTTCCCCTGTCGCTCATTGTCTCTCTCTTCTGCTTCTTCCCCCTCCTTTATCTTTTGTCTTTTGCTTGCTTATCACTATATCCTGGCTGTGTGTTGGCTGAAACTTGGTGGACCACTGCCTAAAAACCATCCCTTTAGGGGTTTGGGGATTGGCTTTTGAGGCAGCCCAGCTAAATGTCTGTGACTTGCTGCCCTTGCTGAAGCAAGCTCAGGGGGGCTTCCCCCCACCCATTCACACTCATACTCTGTCACCAGAGAGCTAGTCACCTTGTAAACCTGCCTTCCCACCTGTCCCCAAGTAGGGGCTCAGGCAGAAACTATAAGGGCTACACATTATGGTGTGAAGGGTATTTCTGTAATAGTCTCAAGCCATGACAGTGTTGCTTTTGTGTGTTACGTTAACATAAAAGCAAGTGTTTTTTTGTTACTGATCATTTTTTAAAATTACTTCCTGAAGACCCCTATGTAATTTTTTTCTTTTTTTCATTATGTTTTGTTCTCCCAAGTATCTGTAACCCATGCCATTTTATAACTAACTTATTAAACTTATGCATTGATTCTTTAAAAGAAGTAAAGAATCTCTCTCTGTGGTAACAACTCAGTTCTAATGATCTGTTTGTATTTGGTATATTTTTCAGTCATATCTTGGACTATCAAAGTTTTCATCAATGTTTAAACTTGTGTAAGTAGTAGTGGGTCTGTGAAAATTTTGTCAGCATCCACCACACATGCGGCTCAGGCTCCCAAGCGAATGTATGGAACAGCAAGCATTTCAGTGTTCCTCCTGGTGCCTTACAAAAGCCTTATTTCTGCTCCCTCTTCTTACCCAAAAGGCTTCTTAATGGCCCATTGTTATTTTCTAGAAGTGGGAAAGGATAATGTTACTAGGGAAGCAAGAAAAAGGAAAGCAGCAAGAGCTTCTTTTAGCTGACCAGTCAACTGGATATTGACCACCTGTCTTCATGGGAAAGAAATAGATGGTGGTGAATAAGCGAGAGTCTAGTTTTCCAAGAAGCTCAATGATTTTCCCAAATCAATACAGCTCATCAGGCTTCAGAACAAAGGCTGCGGGGGAGGTGACAGTGATGGAAGTGGCTCTGTGTTCTTTTGTGTATTAAACCATAGGCCCATAGGGAAACAAGATTTCTTTAGCCATGTTTTTTTAGGGCTTATTCAATGTATTTAGGGTAGAAAAGCCTTTCAGATTTTTTTTTTTTAAAGATCTCTATAGATTGTATCCTTATGATCAAATGTACTTTTGACAGAAGTGCAGCCAAGTAAGAACGCTATCTTTTTAAAATGTAGATTAAGAACAGCGTTTTGGCCTTGTTTTTGGCTTTTTGGTATTGGCTTAGCATATTTATTTGGATTAAGGTTTCATTTTTTTTCTTATTTCTGGACAGGGTTTAGAAACCAAAAGGAATGCCTCAGTGTTCAGATTAACCTCTGGCAAATAAAGAATCATAGCTTTCCTCCCGTAAACGAACCCTATTCATAATGTCCTGAAAATAACACCAAGCCCTAATAGGAATGCTGAACTGTCATCTGAGAGGTTATAATTAACGTAGATAGAGTGATGCCAACATATTCCAGCCGCTGACAGAGAAGATCTATCTAAACCAGCAATTTTTAGCCCTCCAGTCCTTTAATCTGGAAGCTCACTGTGCTTTCATAAAGTAGTACATTAACACCAGAGCAGTGTGTCTCTGGGGTTTATGTCTGGGGTGGCAGCACACTAGGGCATAAAGTGTCTCATTACACTTCCCTTTGTTAGTTCTGCCCTATCTCCCGAGCTCCATTGCCATACACTATTTGTTCAGATAAAGCCCAATGTTCAGGGTGACTAATCGCAGCACTGTGTTCCAGATGGTTTGATTACAGGATGTGGTTAAAGTGACTCTTCAAACATTCGACCCAGCAGTAGGGCTCTTTAAAAAAATACTGCATTTTCTGGTCATGTGATAACGCTTAGTTTTCTTGTCATAGTACTGCACATATACCAGGCCCAGGTGATAGAAAAGTCCCTCTGCTGTTTGGCTAACAAGTATTTTATGGGCAATTTTAGTTGTAAAGTAAACATTTTCCCCAATAATTATATATTCATCTTTGTCTTTTGGGAAAAAAAAAGGCCTATGTGAAGGTAAAAAAGCTCTAAAGCTAGAATGTGGAACAAGTGTACTATTCAAGACTCAGCATTTAAAAAGTGCCAGTATAGAATAAAAGCAACAACAAAAAAAAAATGTTGGGAGTAAGGGGTTCTTTACAAAGGAATGGTGATAAATGGTACCTTGTACAATAGTCACATTGTGTACAAATGGCGGGTAATATGATACCTGAAATATATGAACTTTATCCTGTACTCATGAAACCAGCTTATTGTGGCATTTTTATTGTCGCTAATGTTTCTCCTGAAAAGAAAAAAATATATATATATATATATATGGAAAGGAATGTGTAAACTTTAAAAAAAAAAAAGGATTATGGCATAAATGGGTTACATTTTGGTATTATTAGAGTGAGGTTTATGTTTCCTGCCTGAGTGCACACCAAGTCCATCCAGATGTGGTAGTTTGAATAAGGGTTCAAAAAAAAAAACCCTATGTCTAATTCCAAATTCAGCATTTGCAATGCGTGGCAAAGACTGCTGTCCCGGGGATGAGGCACTTTAAAGACTCTGAAACAGTCTTTAAACTGTTACACAAACAGAGTCATGCTGATCCACTGGGAAATCAGGCATTTGCCCAGTTCTTGAGGAAACAGCCTCACAAATACCAGAAATAATAATTCACAAGCCATATTTATAGCATCTTCAGAGCAAAATTCCTCCACAGAGAATTTCTATCATCTGTAAGCTACCAAGGGATTATGCTTATTGAAAACATATGGTGATAGTGAAAAGAAATCACTGACTAGGATTCAAATCTAGACTCTGTTCGGTCACCATCTAGTTAGTTCTACCAAGTGTTTACTGAGCACTCATTGTGAGCTATACATCATGCCCACAAGTACTGTGTAGGTACAGACACTGCTTCTGTTTTAAGGGGTGTGGTCTGGTTGGATGGAAGAGATATGCATCATATATATATATGAGTGGAGTAAAATGTTAAAGGAACCGTGCGTTAGGATCAGACAAATAGTCTCTAGTATGTTCAAACACAGTAAGAATTTATTTCTGGCTCACCTAATAGATGAGTTGGTTACTCCTAGTGGATGAGGGTTCTCCTCGCCATTCAGGGTCCCAGATAAAGGAGATTCTGCCATCTTCAACTCAAGGCCTCCAAGGTCGCTGAGGACACCCCCATCCCAGCCAGCCAGTAAGGGGAAGGGACTAGAGAGTTGTGCACATAGGAGGTTCTTATGGGCCTGGTCTGGAAGTTGCATCATCAGTTAGCTGATTTTCTTTCCGTAGAACCCAGTCACATGGCCACATCTGACTGGGAGGGAGGCTGAGAAAGGTGGTCTAGCTGTAGACTCAGGAGAGGAACATATGGGTTCTGGTAGCATCCATCAGTGAGAGGATTGCATATGGAGGGCGGTGGGAACCCGGGTAGGAGTGGCCGTTTGTTTTAGTGGTACGGATGGTATACATGTGATTGGAGAGAATTCAAAGAAGAGGTAACATTTGAATTTGACTCTATTTGGCCCTAATTCATTAGGAACCTTAACTTGCCTTAGGAGTTTAGACTATGGCAAATTTAAGATTTCTTTCAGGGGAATTAAAAGTGTGACATGAAGAATTGGTTGGAGAAACTGGTTTAGGATGGAGGGGAGAAAAACAAAAGAGGAGACTGAACTCTGGAGGTGAGGGGAATGTCCTTGCCCGGATAAAAGGCTATCTATCAGGAGGAAGATGCGGTGGACTGCCTCTGCAGTGTATCAGCAGGCACAGCCAGGACCAAGCTATTCACAGACAGACTTTAGTTCAACAGAAGGAAAACCTTTTTAACAAGATAGCTGGAAAAAAAACTGGGCAGTCCTGGGTGCTGGTGAAAATCCATATCGCGAATGCAGCAGGAGGGAGGAGGCACACACAGGTGTTGAGGGCCTTTGCTACATCAGTTGGATTCCTCATCTCATAGCTGTTGCATCCTCGGGGCTTTGGCTCATCACTGTCCTCTTGAGCCGAGACAGTGGTTAGAGCAGGCACTATGAACGTCACATCCAGGGTCTAGTCTCCTGTTATGGAATAAGGGGCCTACTCTATTAATATGGGTAATATGCAGAATTAAACTTCACTTCTTTATTGTAGACTCTTGGAGTACAGAGACTGGATAGAGGTCCAGCCAAAACAGTGTTGATTCCATAGACCCAAATGGGTACCTAGTGTGTACCCTGAAGGCCCACAGTAAATGCTTGATGTCCCCATCCTCCTGGGGACAATTAACTGCTAAGTATTGACAAGAGGAAATGATAATTAGAACACAATGACTGTGGAATACTTTAAAACCTCAGGCTATTTTGCCTTATAGAGGTCAGGGGCTCAGGTTATATAATAATAAAGAACATGTTCTTATTATGCATTCTGTTGGTAATTTTGTCTTGTGGGGCATCTTAGATTCTTTATCAGGCTTTGAGACAAAGTGTTAACAATACAAAGAAGAAAACCTCGAGTGGAGAGCATACTCTCAAATATCCATTGCTCCCTTCAGCTGTATTCTTATTAGTAATAATCCTTACATAGTTTTCAGATATAAAATATTACAGGACAGGCATTGTTGAAGAAGACAGTTGAAGAAGACCACACCCCGTCCATGGGTGGAGAGGGGAAGATAATAAACCTGCTATGTGCTTGAGAATATAAAGACAAAAGGGACTTGGATGGCATCCCCAGCAACTAGCTCATAGACTAGGTGGTTGAATAGCTGTGCATTAAAAGAAAATATGAACTATTTTGGAATAACTGTACATTTATTTACCATTTATTTAAGTGAGAAATACAATGTTATTCTCAGATTTATTCAATTCAAACGAGCATTTTTTTTTAAAGCACTAATTTTCATTTTGGGCATTTACTCTTCTAAAAAGTACAGCCTGTTTCATATGAACATGGTTACAAAAGTTCAAGATTTAGAAACTCCAGTGAAATGATAAACCATTTACATCTTTTAGAGATAAAACATCAACCACCTTTATTCTTGGCCCCTCACAATAGGATGTTGGCTAACCATGGATGTCCCAACAAAAGAAACAATACACTTTGTAATAGTTCATATGAAAAACATCCCTTAAGCCTTCATTCCAACAGAGGCAGATTTGGTTATGTAAACGTGTGTGTGTAAGTGTGTGTGTGTGTGTATTCACACATGAATTCTAGGCTGATATACTGTGGCATTCTGAAATCGCTTGCACATATAAAGAAAAATAGACACAGGCACACATATTTAGTAGGCAGTGCTTTATGGAGACTGTTCAAAGTCTACCCGGAAGTGGAGCATTTATTTTGGCCATTTTAAATAACTTCTATATAAGTAAAGGTGACTCAATTTGAAGTTGAAAATGGGCTTTTCGTTATAGGATTTCATTCTATAATGAACTTCCACGGAGTTCAAAAACAAGAACAACAATAATAAAACATTACTTAGGTAAGAGGTTGCTTGTGTAGCATCTAGAAATACTAGCAGGAAATGTGACCTAGTTTTACAGCGTGGAAGTTGCAACTAAAGTTTGGCCTTTTTGTTGGCTTCAAACTGGAGCACCCGATAAGCCATGATCAATTGTTTGTTTGGGAGGCTTCCTTGTACCTAGGCCCCACGTTTCTCTTTATCCTGTTCTGAGACAAAGAATTCAGTTCTAGGGTTTCTGCATGGGCTGGAGGGTTACGTGGAGCCTCAGCAGCCTGGGTCTTGGTGGGTCAGCGCTTCATGGTCAGGAAGACAGTAACCTTTCATGGCACCGACGGACATCGGGGCAAACAAACCAGTGCTGATTTACTAAGCCAGGAAGACAGTAACCTTTCATGGCACCGACGGACATCGGGGCAAACAAACCAGTGCTGATTTACTAAGCCGGGAAGCGCGGGCACCCGACTCTCGCTGCGCGGCGTTTCCTGCGTGAGAATCCCGGCTTTGCGTGTACGTCCTGCGGCCTCCTCCGCCAGGCCTACCTCGCCTTTCCGGCTGTGCGCGGTGGTTCCATTCTGTTACCTCCGCGGAGCTCATTTATCCCAGGCCGTTGCCTTCCAGGTCCGGGCGGCCCCCGTTAGCCCAGCCAATCAGACGCGAGCGTTCGCAGCAGGCGCTGGCCAATCCGCGGCCAGAGTGTGCTGGAAACGCGAAACCCTTAGGGGAAAAGCAATAACAAAAGCCTTTCACTGCAGACAAATGTTAAGTGTCTGTGCAGACTTTTCCTGTTTTTAATTTTATTACTGCAAGAATGGAAGGTTTGTTGTTTCTTTCATGTTTCCTTTCAAGCAATTTTAATTATACATTTGTGCTACATCAAGGACTCTGGAACGCAGTGATTCAGCCTATTGCCTCTAAAAATGCAGTAACCTTCTGGCAATAATCTGGCAGATCTATTCCTGCACTGTAAATATCGCTGACATGCTAAAGAATTTTAAGCAGCTGCAAAGGTCTTTGACACCACACACAGTGCCCCAGAGAGCAGATGATGAGAAAACCAACGTAGTCTTCCCCTTCTCCTCCTCTTCCACCCCCTCCCTTTTCCTGAAGGGATGTGCTCATAAAGAATCCTTTCCTCCAATTGTTCTGTCTTCTGCAAAATTTGACCAAGTGCCTAATTTCCATTGATTCCCATCTCAATAGGAATTTTTATACTTAATGGATTAAAAAAAATTCCTGCAGGGATTACAATAGAATCAACTGTGATTTGAGAAAATGCTTGTTTTGCTTCATCCTAGCTTTTTTTAAATTAATTAATGAATTTATTTATTTTTTTACTTTTTTGCTGTGCTACAGTGAGTAAATCCAGCTGTCACCTAAGTAATAGCAACATAGACCATACGGGAAACGATTTAAAAATCTCCTTTTGAGACTTTTGAAAGAAAGCCCTCCTTCCCCTGTACTTGAGTCCCGGCCATTCAGATATTTTACCTGCTGTTAAAACATTCCCAAGGAAATGAGCCCTACCTTGTGAGATTTCCCTCACCATTTTAAAAGAGCTCAATACAGGTTTTCTAAAAAATTCAAAATGGCAGTAGTAAAGCATGTAAGCAAACCAACTAGAAAGAGACATTGAGTAATGTCCCCTGGTGTTTCCAAGGAAGAATGGGGAGTACGTGCAGAAAAGAAAACAAAGGCTCTTAAATATTTCTTTATCCTAAGATTTCATGTATGTTTCAAAATCTAGCCCTCTTTAATACATGCTCTAAAGGAGTGATTTTTAAAATATGTGTATATGGCATTTGTACTCTAGAGAAATAAAGAGGATGTCATATTTTGTTTCTCTGTGACATTTGGTATATTAAGTGCACTTAAGTTTGATAATTCACAGATGCAATGCTAAATTAAATTGTCTGTCTGCAAAGCAGTACGGAAAAGCAGAACGGCTTGCAGGAAGCAAGTGTGTTGGTTTTGAGATTTTTTTTTTTTTCCTAATCCTCTGTGGCAAATGCTTACTAAAGTTGATTCTAAAGATAACCCCAAGAGCAAATCTGTTGTGCACATTTATTTTCTTAAGAGGGCTGTTTTAGGAGCCTTTAATATGAGCAAGACGAAACAGTGAAACAGATACCATTCCAAAGCTGATTCTTGTCTTACAGTCATGGAAGGGGGAAGATTTGGAAAGAAATCATAGACAATTATTACCTGGACTCTTTCTGAACCCCCACTCTCTCCTCTATACCTATTTTTATGCATCTGCATGCTTTTTTAATAAATAAAAATCACTGTTTTTTGTTTTTGTTTTTTTGTTTTTTGTTTTACTACTGGATTGGAAACAAAACCAATTCCTTTCAGTCACCTTCTGGTTTAAGCACTGGTAACTGGCGCTTAGTTTATGTTGGCTGCTTGCCAAACGAAAGCAATTATGTGTAATAATAGAAAAATTAAGAGGTGAGTGTTGCTGTTTTACAGCAGGACATGGCAAAAACCATTTCCTTCTGTCAGCAGCATCTTGATTACACTCTCACACACAGTCTTACCCTTTTGTAGTGAACATGCGCACACACACATATACACACACACACAATTTCCTGTGGGTTTTAACTTGAGGTCAGTGAAACCAGAAAGAGGAAGAATGCAAACCACAGCTTTTGAAAGCGAATGAGAATAGAACTTTGCTGGTAAAAATAAATAAATAAATAAACCGGAAACAGTGCTAACTGTATTCCTTCTTCATTCTCCTTGCCTGCAGGTGTCCTAGTGGTCAATGTCACGTGGAGGAACAAAACTTACGTGGGTACCCTACTGGACTGCACCAAGCACGACTGGGCTCCTCCCAGGTATGCACGTGGCCTTTTATTTCAGGCTAGGTTTTCTCTCTTCTTTCCTACTCCTTCCCCTCTCCCTCCCCCATCCTCTCTTTGCAAGGAAACTATAGAGAGTGATTAATAATACATAAAAGTCTGCCTGTAATTGAAACCAGGCAAAAGAGAAATGAGCAGTTAGGACTAAACACAGTAAAATGCAGATGCTGGATTTCTTTTCTCATCAGGAGAACCCTCCTCCCCCTCCCTTCTCCCTCCTTTGTTTTCTTTTCTCAAAATGGGAATTTGAACTCGATTTGAAACTAGCTACCCAAGCTGTTTTCCTTTAGTTTTCCATGAAAGGCTGTAAGCTGTCGGAAATCTGTTCTTTTGCAGGTGTCACAACGGACACTAAATAAATAGTGTCCTTCCTTTGACTGGGCCCAGTCACCATGTTGACTGCTCTTTGCTGCGTGGTGCACCTTGTGATTTCACCTGGCTTTTTGGGGGACACCTTTTCACCCCTGTTCCTTGCTTCCCTAGGTTTTGTGAGTCACCGACAAGCGACCTGGAGATGAGAGGAGGCCGAGGCAGAGGGAAGAGGGCGAGGTCTGCCGCAGCTGCCCCAGGCTCGGAGGCCAGCTTCACAGAGTCCCGAGGGCTGCAGAACAAGAACAGAGGGGGGGCCAATGGGAAGGGGAGGCGGGGCAGCCTCAACGCCAGTGGACGAAGGACACCCCCAAATTGTGCTGCCGAGGACATCAAGGCCAGCCCCTCCTCCACCAACAAAAGGAAAAACAAGCCTCCGATGGAGCTGGACCTCAACTCCAGCTCTGAGGACAATAAGCCTGGGAAGCGTGTCCGCACAAATTCCAGAAGCACTCCCACCACCCCTCAAGGAAAACCAGAGACTACTTTTTTGGACCAAGGCTGCTCTTCTCCAGTGTTAATCGACTGTCCCCACCCAAACTGCAACAAGAAGTACAAGCACATTAATGGCCTGAGGTACCACCAGGCTCATGCACACTTAGACCCTGAAAACAAGCTGGAGTTCGAGCCCGACTGTGAGGACAAGATCTCAGACTGCGAGGAAGCATTAAGTAACGTGGCACTCGAATGCAGTGAGCCAAGCACAAGCGTATCGACTTACGAGCAGGTGAAGGCACCAGCATCCCCTGGCTCTGGGAACCCCCCTGGAACCCCCAAGGGAAAGAGAGAGCTGATGAGCAATGGCCCAGGTTCTGGCATCGGGCCTAAAGCCGGGAAGAGTTCTGGCAAAAAGAAGGGCCTTAACAGTGACCTGAACAACCTTCCGGTGATCTCCAACATGACTGCCACATTAGACAGTTGCTCAGCGGCAGATGGCAGTTTGGCTGCCGAGATGCCCAAACTGGAAGCCGAAGGATTAATTGACAAGAAAAATTTGGGAGATAAAGAAAAGGGCAAAAAAGGCAGCAATTGCAAAATGGACAAGAACCTGTCTAAACTTAAGACTGCCCGGCCCATTGCGCCTGCTCCAGCCCCCACTCCCCCACAGTTAATTGCCATACCGACCGCAGCCTTTACCACCACCACCACAGGGACGATACCCGGACTGCCCTCCCTCACAACGACTGTTGTTCAGGCTACACCAAAGAGCCCTCCGTTGAAACCCATTCAGCCAAAGCCCACAATTATGGGAGAGCCCATCACTGTAAACCCAGCTCTTGTGTCACTCAAAGACAAAAAGAAAAAGGAGAAGCGAAAGCTAAAGGACAAAGAAGGGAAAGAAACTGGAAGCCCGAAAATAGATGCTAAGCTGGGGAAACTAGAGGACTCCAAGGGGGCTGGGAAAGATTTATCTGGGCATTTTTTAAAGGACCATCTCAATAAGAATGAAGGGCTGGCTAATGGACTGTTGGAGTCTCAAGAGAGCCGAATGGCCAGTATCAAAGCTGAAGCTGATAAGGTTTACACTTTCACAGACAACGCTCCAAGCCCTTCCATAGGGAGTGCCTCGAGATTGGAATGCAGCGCTCTGGTGAACGGGCAGGCGCCAATTGCTCCACTGCACGTGTTGACACAAAACGGGGCAGAGAGTTCAGCGGCGAAGACAAACAGCCCTGCCTATTCAGACATATCGGATGCTGCTGACGACGGCGGTTCCGACAGCAGGTCGGAGGGCACGAGGTCAAAGGCCAGTTCTCCATCAGATCTTATTTCTAGTAAGGACGGTGTTGTAAAAGGGCATTCTTTGATGGCAGCACAATCATCTCAAATGAAAGAGTCCCATTCTCCCTATTACCATGGCTACGATCCTTATTATTCTCCAAGTTACATGCACCCTGGACAGATCAGTGCCCCTGCGGCTGGGAACGGCGGAGGCACGCAGGGAATGAAGATCAAGAAGGAGTCTGAGGAGGATGCAGAAAAGAAAGACAAGGCAGAGCAGTTAGATTCTAAGAAAGTAGACCATAATTCTGCATCCTTACAGCCTCAGCACCAGTCGGTAATCACACAGAGGCACCCTGCCCTGGCTCAGTCACTTTATTATGGTCAGTATGCGTACGGCCTCTATATGGACCAGAAGTCTCTGATGGCCACCAGCCCTGCCTACAGGCAACAGTATGAAAAGTACTACGAGGACCAGAGGCTGGCAGAGCAGAAAATCGCCCAAACTGGGAGAGCAGACTGTGAAAGGAAAAACGAGCTCCCCTTGAAGGAGCTGGGCAAGGAGGACAGTAAACAGAAAAACGTGCCATCAGCCACAATCTCAAAAGCTCCCTCTACTCCAGAGCCTAACAAAAATCATTCTAAACTAGGGCAGTCAGTGCCTAATAAAACTGAGGAGACAGGTAAATCACAGCTTCTCTCCAATCACCAGCAGCAGCTTCAGGCCGACAGCTTCAAAGCTAAGCAGATGGAAAACCACCAGCTTATTAAGGAGGCTGTAGAAATGAAATCTGTCATGGACTCTATGAAGCAGACAGGTGTAGACCCAACCTCGAGATTTAAACAAGTAAGAGTGTGGAGCGTGGCCCCATCAGAGAGAGAGAGCAGTCTGAGAATTGCACATGTCTGGGCTTGATCTGGTTAGACTTCCTAAAAAGGAAATAAACCAACGTCAGGTGTTTTCTCTTCTCTTGAAAAATATTTTAAGAGATTCTAGAAGTTATTGTTGAAGTTCTAAAATTTACATTACTCACCATTTTCTTGTCATGTTGTTTAGTGAAAAAAAAAAAGGGACATGTGTTTTGCAGACCTGTGTGCTATGCCACTAGCTAACTCTGTGCTGCTGACCAGATCCCTTAATTTATCATTTAGTCTAAAATGAGGGAGTTCATGTACGTGGCCGCTGCATTCCCTTCCAACTCTGAGCCTCTAAGTCTGATCTCTAAAATACATGTTCTTTTATGTTTCCAAATTTCTGTTGGCATCTTCTAGGAATATTAAGATTGGATCCCCAAATTCACATTTCACATTTCCTCTTCTTATTAAAACTTGGGGCTCCAATGTCTTTCACTTGGGGTCTGAGATGCCTAGATTTCTGTTTTGCACTATAAACAAAATGCCCCAGAGTGGAGCTCAGTGCTGAGCCTTTGTGAGGAGATCGAGGAGGTTGGAGTGGATGGGCCTCAGCAGCCACCCCAGGCTCATGTGGTCGGCCAGCCTGGGGTGGAATGCGGGCACACCTGGAAATCAGTCACCGTGCAACCACACACGTGCCGGTGCTTTGTGTCACGGTTCAGACATCCCAGTGCACTGTAGCCCCATGAGCGTTGATTGTGGTATTCCCAAGTACCCACATGCTTAGATAGTCTCCAGTGAATCAGAGCAATGAAATTCACTCCTCACACATATTTCTGCCATGTTGACTGAGACCCATCTCTGAGTGTTCGCTCAGGACCTGAATCTCCAGTGTTGAGTGGTCTGGGCATCTCAAAGGCCATTTAGGACCCTGAGTTCCCCCAATTCCACTGGCCTGAATCAGGCTGTTGCTTCACAGGGATGTAGTAGAACTACATAATTTTTATGGCTTAATGATGGCTCTGTTTTCTAACAGAAAAGCCATAATGTGTGCTATTAATTTGAAATCTTGTTTTGATTAAGATGTTAGCACATAATGAAAAGTGAGCCAATATATTAAGCCTCCGCTGCAGTAGGTGAAGAAAATGTATTAGGAAACCCAAAGTTTTTCTCTCCTTGATGTTAAAAGCTATAATAATTACTTAAATTTACTGTCATTAGCTTGGGTTTGAGTTTTTAAGACTTCTGTGTACCTAAGTAAGATATTAAAAAGGAAAATGAGGCTTGGATTGATATGTCTGAGGCTACTATTTAATGCTGGGAAATGAAGTAAGGACCCAGCTCTAAATTCTGGCCAACCTGAGTCTGAAGTCCAGCTCCACAGCTGCCCACCAGTGTGACCCTCCCCAATATTGCTTGAACTTTAAAAGCTTTGATTTCCTCTTCTCTGAAAGGGATCGATACTAAGGCCTACCTCCGACACTGTTACTTTGTGAGAAAAGGAAGTAAAGCTATCAGCACAGTGCCTAGCACGCACATAAATGTTAACTCACTGGTAGGAATAATAGTAATAGTGCCGTCATGATGATGGATGGGTTTTTCTTAAAACTTGAAACATTATAACAAGTGTGTTTTTCCATTAGGATCCAGATTCAAGGACATGGCATCATTACATATACCAACCCAAGTACTTGGACCAGCAAAAGTCAGAAGAACTTGATAGAGAGAAAAAATTAAAAGAGGACAGTCCAAGGAAAACTCCTAACAAAGAAAGTGGTGTGTCTGGCCTCCCTGTATCATTAACAAGCATCAAAGAAGAGCCCAAAGAGGCTAAGCGTCTTGATTCTCAATTGGTGGAAGAAAACAAGCTGAAAAATGACGATCGAAAGACTCCTGTCAACTGGAAGGACTCTCGGGGAGCCAGAGTGGCTGTCTCCTCACCCATGAGTCAGCATCAGTCGTACATACAGTACTTGCATGCTTATCCATACCCACAGATGTATGACCCCAGCCACCCTGCATATAGGGCTGTCTCGCCCGTCCTCATGCACAGCTACCCTGGTACGTGTTGTGGGTTCTAACTATATTGGAGGGAATAGGCTTTGTAAAAACATCAGCTATTAGAAACGCAGGCTAAACTGGAAACTTCAAGAGTGACACATTTGTTTTCCTTGTTTTTATGCTGCCAAGAGTCCCAAAGCTGAAACTGATAAAAGGTCTTTTTTTTTTTTTTTTTAAACCAACTATCGAGTCCTCGGCTAGGACTCATTTCCATAGTCTCTGATGGTCTGCCATAGCTGTAAGACTGACAGGTACTTTATTACCTATGAAACTATTCTAAGCACTTACTGTCATAATCATTATGTTTACTATTCCTTTCACTTTAGCAGACACATAAATGTATGAAATGGCTGTAAGCTCAATTCTGTTTATAACCTCCGTTCATCAGGATGAATTAACTGGGAAAGAAAATCAGAGAACCTAGGTGCAATTTAACAATGATATAGCCCATTCTTAATGTAACCCCTATTTTCAAATATGTGACTCTTACTCCAAATTCACATAATCCAAATGACTTTTTTTTTTAAAGATGTAGCCCATAACTTGATATGGCATTTGTTGTTTATCTGCAGGGGCCTATCTCTCTCCAGGATTTCATTATCCTGTTTATGGGAAGATGTCGGGGAGAGAAGAGGCAGAGAAAGTCAATACCAGCCCTAGCATCAACACAAAAACAGCCACTGAATCTAAAGCATTGGATTTGCTCCAACAGCATGCCAACCAGTACCGCAGCAAGTCTCCTGCTGTAAGCTCCTTTTTGTTGTGATTTAAAAGAGTTATCTTTGGGGGAGAAAAGGGGACAAGCTAGAGAACCGTCTTGAAATATAAATGGTTTTGGAGCCCAGCTGTGATTTCAGGATGCTGTTTTATCTTAATACATAAAGAATGGAGTGTTCTAAAGTAAGATGCTTTCACACATGAGGGGGAAAAGATTGTTAAAGCATGTGTGGTAGCAAGCTTTTCTATGGCAACATCAGTATAGCTCACATACCCAGGAGGGTGCTTATTAGGTGGAAATTTAAATTCATGGAAACCAGCATTTGGTACAATATATATTTGGAATTTATTCTGTTCATTTACTCTCTCTATATATAATCTGAAACTTATCATTTTAATCATTTTGAAATGGACAATTCAGTGTTACTTGTTACATTCACAGTGTTGTGCCATCATCACCACCATCATTACTGAAAAGAAATCTCATCTCACCAAATAGAAATTCTGTTCCCATTAAGCAATAACTTCCCATCCCCCTCCCTGGCACCTGGTAACCTGTAATCTATTTTCTGTCTCTTGTGAATTTGCCTATTCTAAATATTGCTTATAAGTGAAATTATATGATACTTGAACTTATGTATGTGGCTTATTTCACTCAGCTTAATGTTTTCATGATTCATCCATGGTTGTAGCGTGTATTAGTACTTCCTTCCTTTCTATAGTTGGATAATAGTCCATTGTGTGTACATACTGTATTTTGTTTAGTCATTCATCTGTTGGTGGACATGGGTGGTTTCCACTTTTTGGCTATTGTGAATTAATGCCGCTGTGAACATTGGTGAATAAGTACCTGTTTGAGTCCCTGTTTTCAATTCTTTTGGGTATATGCCTAGAAGTAGCATTGCCAGATCCTATGGTAATTCTATTTTTAACTTTTTTGAAAAATGGCCCAACTTTTCCACAGTGGCTAAGATGCAAAATATTTTTGATAAAACACTTAGAAATTAGAAGATAACAACAGCATCCTGTGACTAAGTAGTTCAGAGGTCACAGACTATTGACCTATTGAACAAACTGAGGTTTTTTTTTTTTTTTTTTTAAATCTTTTGACACAGCTTTTAAAAATCAGAGGCTTCACATGCAGATTCAAATGCCCTCTTTTTCTTAGGACAATGGAAAATGTTCAAAATCACATGGTAAGAATTGATGGGAGCAAGTAGCCCTATCTTGGCAGCCCATCATGCTCCCCACCAATGTGAGCATTTATGGAAAGAAAACCTACCCAGCCTGCATTGCTCATCTATTATGTTCACCTGACTTCTGTCAGAGAAATTTGAATGTTCAACTCCTTCTGCTCACCCTTGTCCCATGTTTAACATTCTTGGGTTGGGGCTCATTGTGAGTAATACCAAAGGTCCATGACATGCAATGTCTGGTAGTTTTATTCAGGTAACCATTTAACTCTTGCACAGTGTGAGGTTCATCCGTGAGAAGGAGTCGTTTGGCTAAGGAGTAATGGCTGCATCTGCTGTTTTTTGGCCTTGACTCATTATCACATCCCTTGTAACTTTGCTGATGTAATGCAAACGTTGTATCTTTGTGGAAGAGGGAAAGATGGCTCTGCTGCCCACCACCTCCTTCCACCCCTGGGGCAGCTGCTAGGCCTACAAGACTGTTAGGAAGAGAGAATAAAGAAAGGATGTGATGGTTCTGGATTAGAAAAGAGAAGAGTGGAATAAATTTAAATGCAGGATCTGGGATGTGAGTGAGTCCATCGGAGACTCTGTAGATAAAATGGAAATGGTGACCTGTGAGTCAGTTTTAGTGAGTGCTCCTGGGCAGAGATTTTTTTTTCCAGATAAAAAAAGAGAACTTGAATGAAAAAATGTTTAAGTTCTAATGAGTAGAAATGTATAGGAAACACTCAATCCTTAACCAAGTTGTGATTTGTGAGACTTGAAGCTTATGTTTCCAAACATTTAAAAGATCGCAAAATACCTCCTGAGGCATTTCTTGTGAATGGCATTAGTTTCTTATGCTTTATATAGTACCGAGATGTATATCTTCAATGGGGGGGAAAAAAGGAACACTGATAAATTTAAAACCACAAGACGGTTCTCCTCACAGAATTACATTTTTCATAATGTGAAAGTGTGATTAGAAAACTTGACCCTAAAGAAATCCCAAAAACTACTTTATCCATATGTAAAGATTGTTTCTGGGAAGCAATCTGGTAGATTCTGCAATTACTAGTGATGACCGGGAGAAGTCCCCTCATTTTCAGGCCTTTGAGGAAAGCACTGGGGCCACTCGATTCACTTTGGGAGGGGCAATCTTTAGTGTTGGCTTCAATTCCAACAGGAATTATTGTATGCCTTTTGAAATTATCTTCAGTTAATAAAGAATCTTACCTATTCATGATCCACTTTTTAATTATGAACACAACATTGACAATGGTGGTTTAGTACTCTTACTGGTTGTTTCTTAGATGATTAAGGAGGGGGATCTTTTCTCTTGCAGCCCGTGGAAAAGGCCACAGCTGAGCGGGAACGGGAAGCCGAGAGGGAAAGGGACCGCCACTCCCCCTTTGGCCAGCGGCACCTGCACACACATCACCACACCCACGTTGGCATGGGCTACCCACTAATCCCCGGTCAATACGACCCTTTTCAAGGTCAGCAGCTCTATTGTTACTCTGCCTTTGTTCCTTCCACTCAGGAGAACACTTGCTAAATCTGCCTCCTCTTCCCTCATCTTTGTGTTCTATTGAGACATGAAATGGCTACCACTTAATAATTGTCACAGGTCAGTGTTACCAGCAGTTTACTCTTCTCTCACAAGCTGAGCATGGTGGCTGGTATTCGTGGCACTGAACATAACAAACAGAAGATCAGAAATGTACTTCAGAGGAATTGCAGAAGAAAGGGAGGGACGGTGGGAGCCTGGTGAAATTACTAATTCTGATTTCTCCAGGCCACTTATGCTGCTTTTTCTATGAAAGTATTGGGGGTAACATGATCAGGTCTGTATGGTCATGATTTGGTTGTAACCAAATTTAAGGACTCTTCACAGCTCTTCAGTGCTGTGACTCCTCCACTAAATATGATGGTTGAGAAAGAGAAGCCTTTTTTAAAGCCATAAACTTTAGTTCCTGGTGTGTTAGTTGAGCATGAACCACTTGTCCCAGCTCTGTTTCCTGGTAGTGGTGGCACTATCGAGACCACTAGCGTCATGACTGCCACTTGTTAGAATCTTGCCAAGCTGCCTCTTCCCCTGTCTACTAGTGGTTAAAAGAGAGCATCTGTGAAGAAATTCTGAGAGAAATAATGGGTTATTTGTAACACAGGGCATCTATATGTAAATAATATGTGTAAGATAGTACATTTTAAGTTGCCTCTGGAAAGAGAAAATATATCCAAATAAAAGACCTGAAAGAACAGAGTAATCTTTCCTAGGTTTGCATTTATTTCCTCTCTTTTTTCCCCAGTACTGTTTTCTATTGAATTGAAAGGAATTTTCTAGTAGGCAACTTCATGCCGTTTGGAGCTATTACATTCTCGGGCTGCTACCTCTCTCTTCCAGGGTTAAACTTGAGTCTGTTTCTAAATTTGATTGGCTGATTCCATGTACCTTATGGGATGCATTATGTTCAATCACTGGGAAAAATGTTAAAGTGATAAAAGTTATTATGAAAGTATTGTCTCCTAAGCAAATAGCATGTCGCTTCTATAATTCACTATGACATCTGATTCCTATTGTTACCTGGTACCTATTATGTCTCCTGAGCTTCCTATTCAGGAATGCATGCAAACCATTTGCACCATGCAGAGCCCAAGAGATGGAATGCTATATTCTCTTTGAATGGCTATTAAGAAAACTGCAGTGTGTTCGATAAACGGATACATACTGGTTAGACCAAGCAGTTTATACGCCATCCTTGCTGCATGAAACATTCCAAGTGTGTGTTTAGGAAAGGGCATATTCTGCTGTTGGGTCCACAGCCCTTCACCACTGGGTCTGTACTCATATCTTTCTTAAATGTCACAGAAACCCTGCATTTTTTCCCCCATTAGGCTTGACCTCTGCTGCCCTCGTTGCCTCTCAGCAGGTGGCTGCCCAGGCATCTGCATCAGCAATGTTTCCTGCACAAAGAAGGTAAATATGCTCTATACTTTGCATTAGTTTTCTAGACAGAGAGACATCTTAATGGAGAAAGGGGTGAGTGGGAGAAGCAAAGGAGAGTCTTTTAAGATGAAAAATTTAGCTCCTCGGTCTTTTATTGTTGTAATGAAGATACTTATCCATATCGTTCACAACCCTCACTCCATAACTGTAATGTGGATTAGTAGTCAGCTGATGAGTTTTTGAAACAATTGAGATTTTCTTAGATTATCCTCACAGCTTTGGTAAAATAATTCACCATGACTTTCTTTGTTTTATTGCATTTTAAAATAAATTTGCAAATGGAGACGTTTACTTTGATAACGCTTAAGATAATGTTTGTTCTCTGATATTTTTATTAGCCTATAAATTGTTTTAAAAAGGAAAAGAATTTATTTTTCACAATGTATTTTATTACCTGTTTACTTTTCCCTTCTATGGAATTAAATGCCACATGTTGAATAGAATTAAAAACCTATCAATCTTACAGCTTTCGTGTATCTGGTGGTAATGTTCATAGAAACCTATGCTAAGCTTTTCTTTTTTTTTTGCAGAGAATAACAAGGTTGGAAACGTATGTTGTCATGTGACTGGATCACATGGGAAGCGCTTTATACAGACATCAGTTCCATGGTGTTAATTTGAAATGCCTTAATGGCAGGCAAAAACAAGTCATTTCATTTTTGTAAATTACAGATTTTATCACAGAGTAACAAATGTTGCTGTAATTAAACTTCTGTTTTATATATATATACGTATACATATATGTATATATACATATATATATATATTCTTTACTTTTTGTATCAGTAACCAGGCTCGCACACACAGGGTCTGCTGCCAAGTCGCAAACCACTCAGTAAAGGAAGTAAAAAATGTATTTGTCATGTTGAAAAGTGTTAGCTACAAAAGGCTGTTTATTTTCTTTTCCTTTTCCTTTTAAATTGTAAATAAATAATGTTATGTATCAGTGTGCCTGAACCTTGCATACCCTTCAGATATTTCCCATAAGCCCCTCAAAAAGGCTAACTGTGATGATGACACTTTGGTACAATTTAGATGTCTGTTTGGTGGCTCCTGTTAAAGATGCATCAGTGTAAAATGTTCCTGTAGTCACTGTTTCATTGTACTTGTGTATTGTGGAAAATATACCTTTGGAAGGCATGGGGTTGCCAGTACCACAAAAACTGTGTTGTACATAATGTAAAGAGTAAACTGGGGAAATAATGAGCATCTGTGAATAATGAGGTGTCATTTTTTGATGATCTTGAATGGCAAATAACCCAATAGCCTGCGTACCAGAGACATCTGTGATTGTTCTATTACTTGAATAGTCCTGCAGTCTTTTTTTTCCTTTCCTTTTCTTTTCTTTTTTTTTTTTTTTAATGTTTACAATTATCCAGTTTTAGAAGAGAGAGACTTTAATGCCATTGCCTGGTTACTTGTTTTATGCTGTAATCTAGTTTATTTTATGTAAAATGTATATTGAATGCTTTCCTTTTTTATACCTGCCTTAAATAATTTGGCAATCAGAATTAAAAAAGGTTTTTTTTTTTTTTTTTTGTAATTCTTGTCTGTCTCATGTTATTTCTAGCTGGGTGATAGTGATCCTAATTTTTAAAGCAGCTTTTCTTAATATTATGCATGTCCAATGTGGAAGATGTGTTTAACAGATATAAACTTTTCTCATATTATATACACGTTTAACCAAATAGTGTATTTATTTCAGTGGCTATTTACATATTTACAGAGTATTTACTATGTTTA
This sequence comes from Choloepus didactylus, assembly GCF_015220235.1. NCBI lineage: Eukaryota > Metazoa > Chordata > Mammalia > Pilosa > Megalonychidae > Choloepus > Choloepus didactylus. The sequence goes on along the minus strand of NC_051319.1, from coordinate 66,062,074 downwards.
CATCCAAACATGGAACTTAGTGTCATTACAAATTGGTAGATACAGGTATCTGTGATATCCCAAAGAAGTAAATCTTGTGACATTTGAGCAGTAGATAAAACATGTAAAAAGTCAGTCAGCTAGCCATTTATTTGATTTGTCATTAAATTTGTTTACTAGAACATTTTACACCAAAGGTACAGAATTAACTGCTTCATCCATCCATCCATCCATTCATTCATTCCAACAAATACTTACTGGTCACCTACTTTATGTCTGGCCCTGTACTAGGTTCTAGTGTATAGCAATGAGCAAAGCAGACAAAAATCCCTGTTCCCATACAGTTTGTGTTTTCTAGTAGGGGGATGGAGTGAACATTTAATAAAATATAAAGATGAAATACAGAGTATGTTAGATGATTGATAAATGCTATGGAGGAAAATGAAGCAAGAGAAGGGGCATAGGGAATGTATGTGGGAATCTGTAAATGTAAATAGAATGGTCAGGGAAGGCCTTGCTAAAGGAGGTGAGGAAGGGGTCCATGCACCTTATCTGGGAGAAGAGTGTTCAGACAGATGGAGAAGCCAATGCATTGGGAGTATGTCTGCTGAGTTTATACTAGTTGATTTCAGTGATTCATTCCAGCTGTAAATTTTTATGATTTTACTGCAATTGCTAATGACAGTTCCACCACTTGGTTTACACTAAAAAGTTCTTTAGGTTGACAGATTTGTCTTATTGGCTAAATTTGGCTAATTCTCCCACTTAGGGGCCTTTGCTTCATAAGTGAATAGAATTTTGCAATCAAAAAGAAATGCTCCCTCTGACTACTTTTGAAAGACCACCTTCAATTGTTGAATTTGCTGCTCGTCCTACAGGTCTATTCCATAATCTTAATGGATTTCTATGGAAGGATATGTTTCTCCTAATTTTTAATTTCATTTTCTTTTAAACTTCACCCATGTTGTCTTTTACAAAAAGCACTGAGTTTGGTATTTATTCTTACACATATGAGTATTTCACATGCTTTACATCATTATTTTAAGCTATCAGAGTTATTCGGTTCTTACTTCACATCTTGATGTACCCTTGAAGACTTGATGTTATTTCACTGGAGATCTCTTATACCAGCTAAACATGTTTTCTCTGTTCACAATATGGTTGAAAGTATGTCTGTTGTTTAATGATTGCCTACATGCTACTCGGGTTCTTGCTTGAATTGACCAACTCCTTAGTTGTGGAAACATGGGAGAACAAGGCCGTCTTGTGCTTTCACCACTGAATCATCAGATTCCTGTTGTGGCTGGGTAATCACAAGAATTCCTGATGACTTCTCTGCTTTTAGTAATAGATCTTCTAAATCATGCTAAAGCCAGTCTTACCTTCCAGGTACAAAATGGCTGGATATATGCTTATTAGGCATGAGGCTTTTAATCATTTCTAGTTAGGCTGCTAAACAGATAGGGTTATATGTAGATGCGTTAGACCATACTGAACTCTGCTACTGTAATAAACAAGAATGTTGATAAATACAGAGAGATATATGACCAAATGCGCAATGCGATTTGAATGGTTTACCACTAGGTTTTTAATGGAACACTATCCGCGACTGGTTTATGTTAATCACTAAATGAAGTTTTTTTTCCTTCCCCTTACTGTTACAGTGTTGTCTTTGCTGATGACAACATGGATCACCAAAGGTCAGAGTTTGTTTATATTTCTTGTGCCATTTCTCTAGCTAAGTACGTAGTACCGAATGGTAAATTAAAGATTCCCAAAAGACAGGCATACTTGGCTCCCTTAAGTTACTATGATGAATCTGCCATTAATATGGTTCTAATTGTTTTACTTTTATAGACATAAAATCAGTCCCCTTAGTGACTAATAATAGGCTTTATTGATTTTACTAAACATTATTCATTCCAGGCCTGCACATATCAGCTTGTCCTGAACATATGCAAAAAGCCTGCAGTGCTGATACAGTGCAAATTAACTTCACGGATAAATGGGAGTGAAGAGTTATTTACAGCTGTGTAGTTCCACTGAACACAATTTTAAAAACAAGGTAATGGCCTCCATATAGAACCATTTATTCCTAGATTAGGATCTTAGATGGCTTTTTCATAGAAACTTGCCACTGATGTTCAGTCCAGGTCATTAACACTTCCGTGGTAAGAAGGCAGGACTTAATAGATTTAGTGTGGTTTCAGGCCAAGTGTCTGTGCGTAACCAGAATGAATAACTGATTGATACAGGATAAAACAGCAGTTTAAATGAGAATTGCTGGTCATTTCATTCCAACCCTGACTGAAAAAGAGACAAAACGGGCAAAACCCTTACTGCTTTTGTCACTAACCATGGTCATCCATACCCTGCTCTCTGCAGAAGCCTGAGTCATAAAAGTGGTTTACTTTAGGAGAGGAAAAGAAGAGTGAAGCCCCCAGTCAGACTATTAGCAGTGCCTCTGGCGAGGGTTTTTGTTTTGTTTTTCTTAACTAAATCATCCTCTAAGGCATGGGTTTTCAGCCTCAGCACATTGACTTTTGTTTGTTTATTTGTTTCACTCATATATTCTAATTTGTTAACAAAAAAGCAGTCTGGTGGGTACTATTACTTGAACTCTATAGATCAACAAATGTAAAAAGTGACAGAATAGGGTTTTTATTGATCCTGAAATCCACTCCTACTCACCATAATAAAGGGAAAAAAAAGAAATATTCTTCACTCACATGTTGTAGGATCTGTTTTTGAAAAACTGTTCCAACCTGAAACGTTTTTCCAAAGTTTTAACAGTGGCTGATGACCTGCAGTCATTTAAACACAAAACTGTGCCAACAATAGCCCTGCAGGTTATGATGTTTAGAGAATAGATGCAGATATAAATGTTGCATATTATCATCACCAGATTCAACTTTTCCTTCAAAGATTCCTTAGCATATTTCTCTGCTTCTTCCCTTACATCTTTTGGAACAATTTCATGTCTTCCTTTAGTTAATTCATGAACCCAGCTGCCTCTAGTTCAAAAGCTTTGTCCTTAACTTTATGACATACTATGTACATTATTTTTCAACCTCTTTAACAACATCACAGTAGGTCATTTCTTTGATCTGAAGCTTTTCTATTTCTGTTGTGCAGCCTGCCTTTCTTTACCAATGGCCTTGCCCCAGTAGCCATGCGAAATAGCTGATAGATCAATCATGTAGAGTTGTGCACTGTCCTTCATGCTATGAGACACTAACATGAAACTGCAGCCGAAAGGTCTAACCTGTTGAGTGTATACACAGGTACATACATGGACACTGTCTGCAAGATGTTTTAGTGGAATATTATAGCCAAAGTTAGATCTAAACTTGGAAGCTTCTTTTGCTATGTCTGCTAAAGAATGAGCATCTGCCAACAAACCTGCTACCACCATTCCAACATGCCAATCAACATTAAAAAGTCATTTGTTAGAACTGTCTTCATAAAGTTTAGAAAGGACTAATTTTTTAATTCAATTTTATTGAGATATATTCACATACTATACAATCATCCAAAGTGTATAATCAGTTGTTCACTATACCATCATATAATTGTTCACTATACCATCATATAATTGTGCATTCATCACCTCAATCTATTTTTTGAACATTTTCCTTGTACCAGAAAAAGTAAAAATAAGAGTAAAAAATAAAAGTAAAAAAGAAACCCAAATCACCCCCCCACCTTATTTTTCATTTAGTTTTTTGTCCCCATTTTTCTACTCATCCATCCATACACTGGATAAAGGGAGTGTGATCCACAAGGCTTTCAGAATCACATTGTCACCCCTTGTAAGCTACATTGCTATACAATCATCTTCAAGAGTCAAGTCTACTGGGTTGCAGTTTGATAGTTTCAGGTATTCTAGCTATTCCAATGCATTAAAACCTTAAAAGGGTTATCTATATAGTGCATAAGAATGCCCACCAGAGTGACCTCTCAACTCCATTTGGAATCTCAGCCACTGAAACTTTATTTTGTTTCATTTTGCATCCCCCTTTTGTTCAAGAAGATGTTCTCAATCCCACGATGTCAGGTCCAGATTCATCCCCATGAGTCATATCCTGCATTGCCAGGGAGATTTACACCCCGGGGAGTCAGACCCCACGTTGGGGGAGGGGGAAGGAAGCGAGTTCACCTGCCGAGTTGGCTTAGCTAAAGAGAGAGAGGGCCACATCTGAGCAACAAAAAGGCACTTGGGGAGACTCTTAGGCACAATTACAAGCAGATTTAGCCTCTCCTTTGCAGAAAGGACTAATTTTTCTACCCTGAAGACAATGCCGTCTTTATGTCTGGTTCCAATAGCTGTCACCATTTTCCACAACTTTCAATTCTTCCATCAGGAGAGAATGTAGAGGCTGCTCTGCCATACTTGGTGCCAATAAAGCTCATCATTTAAAACTACTGGGACATGTATGGCTTTAAGGCCTTGCTATTAACATTTTTGACTGAATAATTCCTTGTTGTGTGGGGACTGTCATGTGGATAGTAGGATGTTTAGTGACACCCCTGGCCTCTACCCACCAGATGCCAGTAAGCACCCCCACCCCCAGATTTCAAGTTGTGGCAACGAACTGGTTATGTGAAATTTAGATCTCCTGTCTAGTCCCTGTCCCACAGATGCATTGCTGAATTCTCTTGTTCTTTCTTTGTTGCTTTAAAAATAAGGAAGCCATCAACAGTTTCTTGTAACCCCATGAAAATATAATGGGGATGCTCTGATGAACACAAATAAAGCTGGACCAGACCTTCCAGTTTTCTAAAGAAAGTTGGATGATTTTAACATAATAATCAGCAGTTTTTATAGAGAGAACATGAATTCCATTTAAAAACCATGTCTGAGGGCTGAATTCAGCTTACAGAACACCAATGGGAACATATGCTTTATATATGTTGTTTTTAAAGTTTCACACTAGCCCTTTAAAATATGTATTATTTTCCCCTGGAATGAAAGCTTTCAAATGGAGAAACTGAAAAAAGCGGTAATTCTTAGCAAGTTGTAAGGGTTAAACTCAGATTTCTTCCCACAGAGAAGGTTTGATATATAGGAACAAACTTTGGGAGATTCTCAGATATCCAATACATTTCAGCAAAGATTTTTTTCCCACTTAAACACTGAAAATAAAATGAAAGGAAGCATGCCCAACTTGAAGATATGGAAGAAATAATGATCTCCAGGGCCATCAGGAGCCCAAGGTACAATGCCCGTGGGTGTGTGCAGGCCAGAGGCCAGCCTTACAGCCCCATGAGGCTATAGCTTGGCCCTGCCCACCTGGCATCCTACTCTCTTCATGAAGTGGAAAGTAGGTGCCAGGTGGAACAGAACGCCTTACCTGAGTCCATAACAAACATTGCTAATCATTGTAGCTCTCTCTAGCTGCACAAGAGTGAGTCCTTACTCCATTCTCGGCCCAGCTCTGCAAGGCAGCCACTGCTAATAGATCAAAGTTGACATGCAAAATGAAGCCTGTGTGATGACTGAGTTCTTAAGGAACTGAGTTCTTGAGGAACTGACTCATGATCTATCTTCTCACCCACTGTACTCTGGTGGTAAGGCCAAGATGAGGGCATCAGTCTCTCCGTATTTTTAGGCCAGGAATCATAACATGGCACTATGCTTCCTTCCCACTGTTGGGAATTTTGCAAGTTATTTACCTGCATTTTAAAGCAAACGTTTCTCCTTTAGTTAGGGGAACCAGAATCATTACTTATTTGGCCCCATCTTTCTACTGATTTATGGAGGTGTTTTTGTTTTCTCTTTTACATCTATCGTTCCCAGTCACTTGATCTGGAAAATGTCTCAGTAGACAACACTAATTGCTTCTCGGCTTTTGGATATTATCAAATGTAGTAGACAATACTAGATTTGTTTTCTAGATTATTACTTCAGTAGACAAAAAGGGACTTTCCTAGCATTTTAATTTTCAGTAGCACATCATTTAAAACAAGTATGAATTATCCTTCCCAACCCTCCCTGCACACAAAACCACCGTTACTCTCAGTTACTGAAATGGAATGTTTTTATAGATTGGGGGTAAGTTTGAAGCCAAACAATGGGGAGTCATGGGTGAGAGGCAGTAATCAGTTGGCAACCTGAGGAAATTAGGCTACAAACACCGAGAATAGATATTTACCAATTCCTAGTCTCTTTAAATGGACTTACCCCTAGGCTTGGAGGAGGGAAAATCCATATGCCAATGTCCTGATATCCATCCAGATCTACAGATTTGCACATTCTGCCTGTCTTGTAGCAGAGAAATAATATAAGCCAATAATTACTGAGTATAGGGTTGGTAAGAGGCTTAAAGAAGATAATGTATATGAGGTCATGTAACAACCCATTCACGTTAATGATGAAACTGGCCAAGGATCATACTGCTAATAAGTGGCCGAACCCTTGTTTCATTCATTCAATATTAACTAACATTGTGCTGTGGAGAAGACTGTTCTGGATGTTTCAACTTAGAACTACCATTGATCACATTCCAAATACTCACTCCAAAATCAGATACCAAGACAAGTAAGAGAGCTTCCCACTGCCCTCACCGTAGCCTCATACGTCCTGCTCCCCATCAAAGAATGGGATTCGCCTACCTTATTATTGGGTATTCCCCAAATTATCTAGCAGATCACCAATTTCTGAGCTTTCTATATAAAGGGCTAACTGTACTTGAAGTTTAGGGCCAGAGGATGATTAATTTTTATGGTCCTGTCATCTTTCTCTAAGTACATATTGAGTTCTACCATTTGTAAACTATTCTATAAGGCACTGAGGATTCAAAGATAATTAAAACATAGTCCATAATATGAAGGAGCACATGTTTTTTATGGTCCCCAAAATATAGAACTCTTCCTATATAGTAAGTTCTTGATATATGGAGTATTCTGATTGCCTTAGGAAAAACTATGAAAAATAAATAGTTTATAGAAACTGTGAAGAAAATTTCCAAGACAGGAGCACTATAACAAAGGAAATAAAATTCTTGGCTGGGTTCATTGCTGCCCCAGTATTGCCATATGATATGTGAACTTGTATGTTCACTTTTATTTTATAATGAAACTTTTCAAACATATCAAAATACCTAGAGTAACAGAAACACTCATGCTTTTGTTTCCACATCCATAAAAAGATGGCAATATTTGTCACCAGTTGATTTCATTTAAAGATGGTCTGAAAGAGATTGTTTGAACCCTTCTGGAAATTGGACCTGTGTGTGTGTATGTGTATGTATATATGTTTTCCTTTAGGAAAAGGCTGTCATTGAGTAACTTAACTTATTTCATATTTCATCGTCTTCATATCTGTTCTATAAACAGTGGAAAAATTAAGGTAGAAACTAAAAAGGTAGAGCCTATCTTCATGCGTGTCTATAAATCAGTGAGAAGCTGAGGACTTTCTTTGGTTATTCCAAAGAAAATCACCCTACAGTTGGCTGAAGGCTGTGGTCTGAATCAATGTGCATCAGTGATTGATTTAATTTGTCTGAAATGTCTTACTTTTACACTTTACCTAAATGGTATAAATCCCATTTACATTACATGTGCATGTGAGATAGGTAGACTGCAACTACCTATCTCATTTGCTCTTTTAAAAAATAGCACTTTTTTCTTCTTTGCTGAATTTATTAACATACTCTGCAGTGCACCCATGTGCGATAGGCCCTGTGTGTGTTTTAAGTTCTGTGACTAAGTTGGGATTTCCTCTTAATTACGATGCCCAACCTTTGAGCCAATGGCCGTTTTAGTCCTAGGCTAACTACTTAGTAAGTTGCCCATCTACTGATTTAACTCCCCATCCAGAAATCGTTTAACTGAACCGAACCTGCTTACAATATGTGGGGTCTGACATTGAGAACTATGTCCCAGGTCCTGTAGGTGATAAGGATACATCATAAACCAGAAGGAAATCATAGGAAAAAGAAAAATACCTACCTATTCTATAGGTATTTTGTAGCAAGCAAAAAAAAAAAAAAAAGAAAGAAAGAAAAGTAAAGGAAAAAAAGAAAAAGTCTTTCAGCGAAGTTCTAGTGATCCTGCCGTGAACACCCTCCAGTCCCTGACAGGCCTTGAGAAAGGCTGAGCTCTTGCAGGGGCTCCAATCACACACCATTCAGCTTAGACTGGGAGTTGCTGCTCCTGGAGGTCAATGGCCACCCTCCAGCAAGGGTGCCACAGTATCTTCTACCTGCAGAACTGCTCCACCGAGCCTTTGCGTCACAGATCTGTCTGAGCCTTGTTCAGACCCAGTGTGCTCCAGGGGATCTCCTTCAACTGACAATTTCTAAACATTAGCTTTGCACTTGGCATATCATAGGAGAAATGAGCCAACACATTCTTTCTTTTCATCCCAAGATGCCCAAACTAGCACCTCTGCCTCTTGACACTGTTGTATTGGATTACTTCTCCCCAACCACTGAAGTTCCTGGGCATATCCAGGATGCTCAGCAGTGGGCTAGTTTTATGTAATTCCTTATACTTGCAGAATATTTTCTTGCCTCTGGACCTTTTTACATAAACATTCTGTGTCTGCAATCTCTGTCCCAGTCAGACTTTTTGCCCACCAGATTAATTTAGATCATCCTTCATATTTCAGTTCTTCTCAGTGTATCTATCCTTTCCTAACCTATTTTAAATAAGCTTAATGATGTGCCCATATTGGTAATTCTCACAGAACCCTGGGCATACTGCTTATATGTATTGATCTGTCTGTTCCCCCACTAGATTATAACCTTCTTAAGGGTGGATGTGGTATCTTACTTATCTTTATAAATAGCTCATAGTATTGTGCCTGACATACTCATTTGTTTGTTGAATGAATAAATTTATTAGTGCATCACAACCCAAGCAATCAAAACCCCTTTGTAAAAGGAATCCAGGAACCCTGTTTTGAATGCAGGTTGATTATAGTATGAGAGAAAGAAAAGGACTGTATGCTGAGCTTCCCATCTAAAGTTGCTCCTTTCAGAATCACAGCCCTGCACAAGTGCCTGTAATGGGTGGAACTTAGGTCACCTGCCTAGACACAAAGGAGTGTGGAGGAGTTTCCAGGGTTCTTTCTTGGGTGCTGGAACTCATAAGATTATAAATTTCCTAAACATAGATGTGATCATAAAGGGCTAGACAACCAGAAACCATAGCACGTGTACCCCAGAGAGATCTGCTCTTTGTGGAAGGTCTTTGAGTACATAAATGATAACCATCAACACTGACTTCAAAAAGTCATGGCTGTACACACCTTGGCAGGCGAATTCACCGCTCTCCCCACTACATGGACCTGACTCCCAGGGGTGTAAATCTCCCTGGCAGTGCAGGATATGACTCCCAGTGATGAACCTGGACCCAGCATCATGGGATTGAGGAAATCTTCTTGACCAAGAGGGGGAAGCAGAATGAAACAAAACAAAGTTTCAGTGGCTGAGAGATTTCAAATGGAGTCGAGAGGTCACCCTTTTTAGGTTTTAGTGTATTGGAATAGCTAGAAGTAAATATCTGAAACTATCAAACTGCAATGATTGTATAACTATGTAGCTTACATGGGGTGATGGTGTGATTGTGAAAACCTTGTGGATCACACTCCCTTTACCCAGTGTATGGATGGATGAGTAGAAATCTGGGGACAAAACTAAATGAAAAATAGAGTGTGTGTGGGGGGGGGTGTGATTTGGGTGTTCTTTTTTACTTCTATTTTTTATTCCTATTTTTATTCTTTCTGGTGTAAGGAAAATATTCAAAAATAGATTGGGGGTAATGAATGCACAACTATAAGATGGTACTGTGAACAGTTGATTATACACCATGGATGATTGTATGGTATGTGAATTAAAAAAAAAGTCATGGCTGTAAACCTGTTTAAACCTGAAACCAGAGGCCACCTGTACATGTTCGCTATTGCTACTGTAACAAATTACTATAAATTTAGTGGCTTAAAATTTATTATCCTACAGTTCTGGTAGTCAGAAGTCCAAAATGAGTCTTCTTGAGCAAAAATCAAGGTGTTGACAGGGCTGTGCTTCTTCAGGAGGCTCTAGGGCAGAATCCATTTCCTTGACTTTTCCAGCTTCTAGAGGCTGCCTGCTTTCCTGGGCTCGTGGCTATCTTCAAAGCCAGCAGCGTCAGGCTGAGTTCTTGTCACTCTGCTGTCTCTCTGGTTCCTCGTTTTCAGCCCCCATCTTCCATTTATAAGGACCCTCATGATTACATTGGGCCCACCTGGGTAATCTGGTATAATTTCCTCATCTCAAAGTCAGTTGATTAGCAAACTTAATTCCATGTTTGGAATGTAACAATATATTCCACAGGCTCCAAAGATTAGGATCTGGTCATTTTAGAGGGCCTTTGTTCTACTTTCACACCATGCCAAACAAGTCCCTTTCTTCTTTGGTAATAATAATACAATCAGCCAGCACATATATTTACTATGCACTCAATATTGTTCTAAGCACTTCACGTAAAACAACCCACTTGATTCTCCCAGCAACCCAAGGAGTTAGGTTCTATTACTAGTCCCACTTTAGAGTAGAGGAAACTGAGGCACAGAGCTAAAGTAATTTGCCAAAGTTCATGCAGTTATGTATGTGACAGGGGCAGGATTCACAACCACTAGACAGAAAAGGGGCCATAAACCCTCTAGGCAAAAGGCAAGACCTGGCCAGCTTTTCTTTGATAAAGTATTTCTTTCTTTCCAATGTGTCTCTGGTTGCCTATGGGACAAGGCCCTGTGAAGGCTGCCCTGAGCCAGGCAGAAACCCATTGTTATACTTCGCAGTTGAGACCCAGGATCCTGAGCGCTCCTCAAGGCATTGCTGAGATTGCTCCAGAGGTTGCTGGAGGTTTCACGGGTTTCTTTTGTCATGGTGGCCTTTGCTACTTTCAATACCCTTCTGATAGCTGAAGCTCAGAATACAAGAGTTGGACTTGGTGGGAACCGATGCTGAGGTAGCAGATGGGGAAGGCTGATGCTTTTGTGATTCTGGCAGAGACTGTCATGGGATCCCACAAAGGGTCATTCCTATGTTCTGACCAAGAGTCTCAAATTTAGGCTTTTAATTCTCTCCAAATGAGATTGTACTTATTGTTTCAGAGGATTTCTGAAAAGAGTAGAAAAGGAGGACATTCAAACTACAACTTTAAACTTGTTTCCCATTACCAGATCCTACTCTGGTGAATTTTGTGTGTATTTAGGGAAAGGGGTGGGGAAGGAGAAATGTAAAACACACTTACTTGCAAATGTTTAAACTATACTCAAATTTCCATAACCTTGTATTGGAATTGCTTCCTTATTTAAATATAGCAAGAGTCCCCCTCCCTCCAAATGAATGGCTGAGAATTTTTTTTTGGCTTCTGAGAAACCTTTGTTCCAGATGGTGTATGCTGGGGGCAGGATATGCTAATTCATTCAGAAATTCTTCCTAATAAAGGTAGCAGGGGGCTGTGGCTCAAGGCATCCTCGGTCCCATTCAATCATTAAAGAACTGTAGTTAGAAAGACAAGGTGGTAAAAAAGAAAAAAAGAAAAGAAAAGAAAAGCCCAATGCTTAAAAAAAAAAAAAAGAAAGAAAGAGAAGGTGGTCCCATCTCCCCACTACTTTCCAAAAATGGTGGCCCCACTACCTACCCCATCCTCCTAGCTCAGATCCAGAATCTTCCAAGGTCTATTTTTAGGGTGGTAGTTGGCAGGTGGGGGAGGAGGGAAGGAATACCCAGCCTAGTAGGGATGATCTTTCAGCAAGATGGAAAGGGAGGGTGCCCTGAGCAAGGTTGGATGTTTTCAGCTGCATGTAACAGAAACCACGATTCAAACTGCCTTGAACCACAAGGAAATGTATTCTCGATCATAACAGGAAGCCAAGAACAGGGTGCTCGCTCTGCTTCTCCACAATATTCCTTGTTGTGCCCTCTGCTTTATGCCCCATGTGATGACACAGCAGTTCCAGGAGACATCCAGAGCCATCAGTGTCCAGGGAGAAGATTTCCTCTTCTTGTGTCTCTCTCCTAGAAGGGAAGAAGCCTTTCTTGGACACCTCTGGCAGGCACCCTGTCATGTCTCCTTCGCCAAAACCAGGTTACCTGCTCACTCCTTCATCATTGGCAAGAAGGATGAGAGTGCCAGGACCTTCTCAGGCTAAGGAGGATGAGACTCAGCCCTGAGTCATGCATGGGAAGGATGGGTCATGGCTCAGACTCAGAGTTTTGTTAGGAAGAAAGATGGAGGTGGGGTGGGGAGATTAAGATGTTGTAGTCAAAGCCATAAACCTTTCCTAGAGGCCACAGTGGGACTTGGTAAATTCTTCTAGCATCCTCTGCTGTTCTCCTGAGGTATACACAGGGTGGGGTGTGGGTGAAAGATAGCCAGTTGCTTGCACTCAAGCAAAACTCAGTAAGACCTTGAGTTGCAACTGATTCTTTCTTAGAAAATCTGGTGACACACAGAATTAGGGTGTTGAGACCTTCATGTCCTTGGGCTACACGGAATAGCAAATGGAATCCAAAGGAATTAAGTAATCTACCATATTTCATTTTCCTTTCATCCGCAATACAGCCAAGAGGACTTTACTGGTGGGAAAAAATGTGTCACTCTCCACCCCAACTGACAAACACAGCATTACACACTCCTTTCCTCTGCAGTTTCCTCAGAAAGAAAGAAGGGTCATAACTCCTTCCCAAAGCAAGTAGCCTTCACTCTTGAGGGAAGGGGAGCTCAGGATAATTTTTACTGGAATATGGACAGAATGAGGAGAGGTGGGAGATGGGGGACTGAAATGTCAGGAAGTGCATGTGTTGCGCACGGAAACACTGAAAACGGAAAGAAAAAGGGCAAGTTAACCCACACATACAGGGAGAATCTCACAACACGAACAAAGATGTTCCCTCAAAGAGAAAGTGACAGCAGGCTTTATCCTGGAGTCATTGCCTTAGAATCATTGAAAGCTTTAGCCTGAGAAAGTCTCCAGTCTGCTGAAAACAGCCTTGCTGTTCTTGCTGGAGGGGAGAGAGTAAGTTGGCCATCCCTAGCCTAGTTCCAATTGGGTGAGGGCATAGTCTTCTTTGCCCTTGCCTCCCTCTGCACTCTCAGGGAGAGCAGAACCTGTCTGCTAGGAGAAAGGTAAAGGAATGGCCCCATTTTCCTGCCCCTCCATCAACCTTCCTTAGATTTCAGTGTACACAGGACTAACATGCCTCAGAGTGGAAGATGAAAAACCAGACGATTCGACGTGGAGGTTCCTGATTTGCTGAGGGATGGGATTAAATTTCTTCAAAAGAAGGAACTTTATAAGTGGGTGATGACAGGAAGAATTCATTCCGGAAATATGTCTTGAGGACCTATTAAGGACCAGGCCTTGCTGGGGATGGAGAGCTAAGTGCTGCAGCCAGACTCTGTCCTCACAGCCCTGCTCCACACGACTGCCCTCCCCGCTGTGGATAAGCCAGGGGCCTCTGTAGCACTGAGCAGATGAGCAGACATACTGCTGGTTAGAAAGAGCCACTGGGAAGATGAACACTCACCCCGGGGAATCTGCATCGGAAGCTCACAAACCTTCAGGCCCAATGTGCTCAGCCTTGGAAATCCCCGGATGCCTATGTGTCTGTCCCCCAAACTCCCACCATCTCCTCAGTGATAAAATACACAGAGACAGGCAATCAAAGACAGATTTTATGGCAACAGTTTGGTGAACAGACATTCTATCCGTCAGGGCTGACTGCAGGCTGAGGGCAGGAGCAGGGGTGAGTCAGGGAAGGGCCCCAGCAGGCAGCTCAGGGAGGCCCTTGAACTGGGCAGCTCTGGGAGCTCTCGATAGTGCCTGGAGGTAGAAAGCCTTGGTGACCCCTTCCTGAGCCTCTCCCAGACTGTCAGGATCATCATCAGAAGGAGTGGCAGAGCACGGTCAGGGGCAAAATAGGGCCACCTAACTGAGGAAAGCCACCAAGTGCCTACGAGTATCCAACCTGTAAGTGTTTGTATCATGAGGTTCCTCACCCTAGGGCAGTGCAGCTTCTGGAAACCTGATGTGACAGTCCATGAGGCAGGGGGATGTTCTGTGACTAAAGCTGGTGGGTGAGATGTGCTGAGGACATGGACGTGAGCAAGCAGTGTTCCCGAGGTCAGCTAGAGGGGCTTCCTTTTCAACATTCTGGTGGTAGAAATTGATCAGTTAGTATCAAATATGAAATATGATATTCTCCTGGAGAACCAAGTATCTCTAATCTTGTCTTACTCCATGGGCCTCTGAGGCTGCCTCTGAATGTTTTGTCTACTCCCAGATGCAAGCAGGGCTCAGCTGTGTACTTCCTGCTTACCAGTGAATGCCATCATGTCATGGTTAAGGAACTTTAAGTTGTAAATAACTGAGACTAATTCAAAGGAACGTAAGCAGAACAGGCATATTTAATGCAACGACAGAGGGGCTCTTATAGGAATAAGGGTGGGAAGTGTGTACCGGCTGCATGGGGGCTGCACCAGGGCTTGTAAAGTCTTATGAAACCCAGGCAGCAGCTTCTCTCTCTCTCTCTCTCTCTCTCTCTCTCTCTCTCTCTCTCTCTCTCTCTCAATTACTCTGGTTCTCCAAACACATGGCCTCCTCCAACTGTCAGTATTGGCTGGCACCTCTTAGGTCCAATTATAAATTCCCAGGAGGGAGGATGAACGAGGTCCAGCTTGGGCCCAGTGAGACCCAAGGGTGATGTGGTACAGTGTGAGCACGGTTGCCAGAGCACACCCTTACTGGGAGGAGTGGGTAGGAACAGGCCGCCAAGCTGGCTCCTGGGTTTGGCTTCTTTTGGCCAGCCCTACCTAAGTGCAATCTAAGCTGTGTCCAAGGAATATTTATAACAGGAACAGAAGCCTATTCAAACTAGCTTAGTTACTAAGAGGGTTTATTGGAAGCTTATAAGAGGCAGTCTCATAATACCTGAGGATGGCAAGGGAATTAGAGACAGGTCAAAGTGACTGTGTCTGGGAAGTCCTTGAGTCTCTCTGGAGTGTCACATAATCTCCTCCCCCTCTCTCTCTTGGTGACTGATCCATTCACTTGCTTCTGTTGATGAACTGGCTCCTTCCACCTACTCCTGGCTTCCCTGCATTTGTAATTGAATGTGGCTTAAAATTGCTATGGAAGTGACCCTGGCCCATTTTTCACCAGACTCTTGGTTTGCACTCCAAATTCCTGTCACAGATAAGATGATTTTTATTCCCAAAATAGCCAAATGTGGCTGAGCTAGACTTGGAAGCTGTGGGGCAGAATTTTAGAGAACTGAAGATTGTCCTCCTAGAGGGTATGGGTGAAAGAGATCCTCAAAGAAAGGAGGTAAGTCAATGGCATCTCTACTCTATCCTGACATGATTCACTCACTTGACAAATATTTACTGAGTGCCTGTTGATAGGGTAAATGCTGTCCCAGGTGCTGGAGGTAGAATAGTAAAGAAAAGATTTCATGACCCTGCCCTCAAGGAGCTTACATTCTAGTGAGAGGAGACAAATATAAGCAAATACAAAGGCAAAAATATAATATGTCAGGTGGTAATAAACAATATAGGGGGAAGCAAAGTAGGGAAAGGAGATAAGAAGCCCAGGGAGGAAGGGGAGGTTTCCATTTTTTTTACAGGAGATTCAAGGAAAAGAGACAAGAAGGAAATGAGGGAGCAAGTTACATAGATGTCTGGAGAGTAGTGTTTCAGGCAGAAGGAGCAGCAAGTGGAAAGGTCTTGAGGTAAGAATGAGCTTGGGAATTACTTCTGGGGAAGATGGTGGAGAAGGGAGCTCCAGGACTGAGTCCTTCCACCAAAACAACTAGTAAACAAACAGGAACTGTCTGAAACAACTATTTTGAAACTCCAGAGGCCAGAACACTGTATAACTTCCAGACAAGAGCAGAAAGAAGAGGCTGATAAATTACAGTAAGGAACTCTAAATGCTCTCTCTGCAGAGGCTACTGGAACCCATTCCCCCTGCTGCAGCAGGCTGCCATGGGGCCCAGGCACTGGTGAAGCTACTGGTGATAGAAAGGAATAAAAAGGGATAAAAATCCTCTTCCCCAAGAATAGGGGTGAGGACAGCTGATTGCTGATCATAGCTTTTGATTAGCAAATTTGGATCACAAGCTTTGGTCTTGAGGGCAGCTATTGTTTCAACCTTCCCTGACAAAGGTGACAGCAGATCTTATTTCAACTGTCCTCAGACAAGGGCAGAGCTGGTGGAGGCTTAAAGAAATAGCACTTCCTCAGGGATGTGGGAATGGGGGCACTTGGCTGAAGGGCTGCATTTGCTAGGCAGACCAGAAAAGCTCAGCATTGGGGAATCACCAGAGAAACTTTTGGAGCCCTTCCTGATCCCCTCCCCAGAGCACTTTAGAGCCGGTGTGCACCCCCTTCATAGGTCCCTGGCCCTGGTTTGGCTGGGAAAGACTAACTTGGGAACATTCTCTCCAGGGTGATCCTCCTCCCAGAACTTGTCCTCCAGGATAAAGCAGTTTGAGACAGTGAAAGGAGTGTAAAAAACTATTGAGACAGACAATCTGGGACAGAGTCTGCTGGCATAAAAGACCTGAGAGAGAGTGATTTGTTTCCTGGGAAACAGAGAGGACAACCAAACTCCTGTAAATAGGGAAACTCCAAGACAACTAACAAGCAAAAGCCCAGGACAAGACAGAGACCCGAAAAGACAGGCAAAACCCTGTACATTGCATTCGCCTTGGGGAAACCTTCCTAATAGGAGCAATGAAGCTCAAGAAAATCTCTGTCTTATCACCAGCTGTTTACAAAATCAAGAAGCAGACATGTCAGGGAATAAGTCACAGAGTTAACATTTTTAAGTATTAAAATGTACAGTAGGTAACAAAAGATTACAAAACAAACAAAGAAACAGAAAATGATGGCCCATCCAAAGGAAGAGAATAAAAATACAGAAAAAACCAATGAAGAAGAATGTGGACATACTGAATAAAGCCTTTAAAAAAATGTTCTTAAAAATGCTCAAGGAGACAAAGGAAAGTACAGAGAAAGAAGGATAGCAAGAAAGCAATGAATGAACAATGTGAGAGTCTAAGTGAAGAGAAAGAAATTTAAAAAGGGAACTGTTCTAGTTTGCTAATGCTGCTGGAATGCAAAACACCAGAAGTGGATTGGCTTTTATAAAAGGGGGTTTATTTGGTTACACAATTACAGTCTTAAGTCCATAATGTGTCCAAGGTAACACATCAGCAATTGGATACTTTCACTGGAGGATGGCCAACAGTGTCCGGAAACCTCTGTTAGCTGGGAAGGCACATGGCTGGCATCTGCTCCAAAGTTCTGGTTTCAAAATGGCTTTCTCCCAGGACATTCCTCTCTAGGCTGCAGTTCCTCAAAAACATCACTCTTAGTTGCACTTGGGGTATTTGTTCTCTCTCAGCTTCTCTGGAGCAAGATTCTGCTTTCAATGGCCATCTTCAAACTGTCTCTCATCTGCTGCTCCTGTGCTTTCTTCAAAATGTCCCTCTTGGCTGTAGCTCCTCTTCAAAAGTTCACTCTCAGCTGCACTGAGTTCCCTCTGTCCGTCAGCTCATTTATATGGCTCCAGTGACTCAACTTAGACCCACCCCGAATGGGCGGAGCAACAGCTCCATGGAAATTATCCAATCAAAGACATCACCCCCAGCTGGGTGAGGTGCATTCCAAAGAAACACTCGAAAAATTACAATCTAATCAACACTGATAACGTCTGCCCACACAAGATTACATCAAAGATAATGGTGTTTGGGGGGACATAATACATTCAAACTGGCACAGGAACCAAACAGAACTACTGGAGACGAAGACCACAATGAATGAAATGAAAAATGCCCAGAAGGGTTTCAAGAGCACATTGGAGCTGGTAGAAGAAAGAATCAGTGAACTTGAAGAGAAAGCACTTGTAATGAGTCAGACTGAGGATAAAAGAAATATAAAAAGTGAAAATAGCCCAAGACCCCTCTGGGGCACCACCAAGCACACCAATATACACATTATGGGAGTCCCAGAAGGAGAAGAAAGAGATAAAAGGGCAGAAGGAATAGTCAAAGAAATAATGACAGAGAACATATCAAACTTAGCAAAAGATGTGAATATGCACACCCAAGAAGCTCAGAGAACACCAAATAGGATAAACATCGGGAAAAATACACCCCATCATATACTGATTACATGAGGACAAAGGAAAGGGTTCTGAAAGCTACAAGAGTCTCAATTAGATTGCATTCTGATTTCTCAGCAGAAACCATGGAGGCAAGAAGGCAGTGGGTGGAAATACTTAAAGTGCTATAGGAGGACAATGGTCAGCCAATAATTTTACATCCAGTGAGTCTTTCACTCAGAAATGAGGGAGAGATTAAGACATTTTCAGATTAACAAAAGCTAAGTAGTTCATCACCAATAGACCAGACTGACTAGCAATGCTAAAAGGAGTTCTTCAGACTGAAAGGGAAGAACACTAGATAGTGGTTCAAAGCAGCATAAAGAAAGAAAGACCTGAAGTAAATGTAATCATTTGGATAATTATAAATGCCACTGTTATTGTATTTTCTCATATGTAACTCCACTTCTTACTTCACACAGGTGCTAAAACACAAACGCATAAAAAATAATCATAAATCTAGGTTTTTGGACATAAAATGTACAAACATGTAAGTGATAACAAGTACAAAAAATGGTAGGGGGATAGAGGGGATAAGAAAAGTATATGATGTGCATGCTACTGAAGTTAATTTGGTATCAAACCAAATATGATTGCTATATATTTAGGATCTTATATTTCAACTCCATGGTAACCACAGTGAAAAGAGATGAAAAATATATCCAGATAGAAGTGAGCAGACACTCTATATGGTACAACACAAAAAAGCAAATAAATATAAAAGAAGACTTTAATGGAAGTGAGGGACAAAAAAGGTATAAGACTTACAAATGCTCAATAGCAAAATGGCAAAAGAAAGTACTGTATTATCAGCAGTGACTTTAAATGTAAATGGATTAAACTATCCATTCACAAGGCAGAGATTGGCAAAATGGTTAGAAAAGCTGTCTGCAAGAGACTCACCTTAAAGTCAAAGATACAAGTAGTTGAAGTTGAAAAGATGGAAAAATATATACCATGTGTGCCAGTTTGAATGTATTATGTCCCCCCAAATGCCATTATCTTTGATGTAATCTTCTGTGGGCAGATGTATCAGTGTTGATTAGATGTGATTCTTTGAGCATTTCCATGGAGATGCGTCCCACCCAGCTGTGGGTGATGACTCTGATTGGATAGTTTCCATGGAGGTGTGGCCCTTCCTATGCAGCATGGGCCTTGATTAGTTTACTGAAGCACTATATAAGCTCAGACAGAAGGAGCGAGCTTGCTACAGCCAAGAGGGACACTTTGAAGAATTCACAGGAGCTGAGAGAGGAACTGCAGTTTACAGAGACATTTTGGAAACAGCCTTTGAAAGCAGACTTTTGCCCTGCAGAAGCTAAGAGAGGACGAATGCCCCAAGAGCAAATGAGAGTAACATTTTGGAGAGAAGCTGAAGCCTAGAGAGGAACGTCCTGGGAGAAAGCCATTTTGAAACCAGAACTCTGGAGCAGATGTCAGCCACATGCCTTCCCAGCTCACAGAGGTTTTCTGGACACCACTGGCCATCCTCCAGTGAAGGCACCCAATTGTTGATGTGTTACCTTGGATTCTTTATGGCCTTAAGACTGTAACTGTGCAACCAAATTAACCCCCTTTTATAAAAGCCAATCCGTTTCTGGTGTTTTGCATTCCAGCAGCATTAGCAAACTAGACACCATGCAAGTAGTAACAAAAAGAGAGCTGTGGTGGCTACACTAATATTGGATAAAATAGACTTTAAGTCAAAAACAGTTACAAGGGACAATGACGGTCATTACATACTGATAAATGGGACAATTCAACAGGAAGATGTAACAATTATAAATATATATGCACCTAATAGGAGAGCCTAAAATATATGAAGCAAATACTGACAGATTTGAAGGGAGAAATTGATGGTTCTACATAATAGTAGAAAATTTTAACACACCATTCTCAATAATAAATAGAGCATCTACTCAGAATATCAATAAGGAATTATAGGACTTGACTGATACACTAAAACAACCAGACCTAACACATATACACAGAACACTTCATCCAGTGAAAACAGAATGCATATTCTTCTGTAGTGCACATGGATCATTCTCCAGGATAGACCATATGTTGGGTCAGAAAACAAGTCTAATAAATTCAAAAATATTGAAAACATACAATGTACCTTCTGAGACCACAAGGGAATGAAGATAGAAGTCAATAACAGAGGGCAAAATAGAAAATTCATGAATATGTGGAAATTAAACAATGTACACTTAAAACAACCAGTGGGTTCAAGAGGAAACTAGATGCAAAATTAGGAAATATCTTGAAGCAAATGAAAATGCCACATACCCAAACTTCTGGGATGCAGCGAAAACAGTGTTAAGAGGGAAATTTATAGCTCTAAACGCTTACATTAAAAGAAGAAAGACTCCAAATTGGAGGCCTAACTTCAAAACTGAAAGAATTAGAAAAAGAAGTAAAAACTAAACTCAAAGCAAGCAGATGGAATGAAATAACAAAGATTACAGCAGAGATAAATGAAATAGAAAACAAAAAACAACAGAGAGAAAAAAATCAGAAGTTGATTCTTTGAGATCAATAAAATCAACAAATATTTAGCTACACTAACAAAGGAAAAAAGAAAGAGGATGCAAACAACAAAAATCAGAAATGAAAAGAGAGACATTACTACCAACCCCACTACAATAAAAAGGACTGTAAGAGGACACTATGAATAACTGTTAGAGAATAAAATAAATAACCTAGATGAAAAAGACAAATTCTTAGAAACATACAAACTGCATATATTGACTCAAGAAGAAATAGAAAATCTCAACAAACAAATTACTAGTAGAGATTGAATCAGTAATCAAAAACCTTCCAACAAAGTAAAGCACAGGACCAGATAAATTCATGGGTGAATTCAACCAAAGATTCCAAGAAGACATAACTCCAATTCTGTTCCCACGCTTCCAAAAAAATTGAACAGAGGGAATACTCCTTAACTCATTCTTATGAGGCCAACATCACCCTTGTACAAAGCCAGATAAAGATACCACAAGAAAAGAAAATTACAGACCAATATCTCTTATGAACATAGATGAAAATTCCTCAATAAAATACTAGCAAACTGAATCCAACAGCCTATTAAAAGAATTATACACCATGATCAAGAGGGCTTTATAACTGGTATGCAAGGTTGAATCAACATAAGAAAATCAATTAATATAATACACCACATTAACAGAACGAAGGGAAAAAACCCACATGACCATTTCAACTGATGCAAAAGAGGCATTTGACTAAATACAGCACACAATCTTGATAAAAAACAAAACAAAACACTTAGAACACTAGTAATAGAAGGAAACTCTGTCAACATGATAAAGTTCACATATGAAAACCCCCCAACCCCCCAACTAACATCCTACCTAATGTTGAAAGACTGAAACCTTTCCCTCTGAGATCAGGAACAAGACAAGAATGCCCTCTGTCACCACTGTTACTCAACATTTGTACTGGAAGTTCTTGCCAGAGCAATTAAGAAAGAAAAAGAAATAAGGCATTCAAATTGGAAAGGAAGAGGGAAAACTTTCCCTATTGCAGATGATATGATCCTATATACAGAAAATCCTGAAATATCCACAACCAAGCTCCTAGAGCTACTAAATGAATTCAGCAAAGCAGCAGGGTATAAGGTTAACATCCAAAAATCAGTAGCATTTCTATACATAAATAACAAACAATCAGAAGAAGAAATCAAGAAAAAAATTCCACTCACAATAGTGACAAAAAGAATCAAATCTAAGAATAAATCTAACCAAGAGTATAAAGAACTTGTACACAGAAACCTACAAAGTATTGCTAAAACAAATCAAAGAAGACCTAAATAAATGGAAGGGCATTCCATGGTCATGGATTGGAAGGCTGAATATGGTTAGGATGTCAATACCCAAAGCAATTTATAGATTCAATGCAATCCCAATCAAAATTCCAATAACCTTCTTTATGGAAATGGAAAAGCCAATCATCAAATTTATATGCAAGAGTAAGGAGCCCTGAATAGCTAAAGCCATCTCTAAAAAGAATGAAGTTGGTGGACTCACTTCTATACCTTAAAACTTATTATAAAGCCACAATAGTCAAAACTGCATGGTACTGACACAAGTACAGACATATAAAGATCAATGGAATCAAATTGAGAGCTCAGAAATCACCCCCTCACATTTGTGGCCAAATGATTTTTTACAAGGTAGCAAAGACCACTCAATTGGGAAAGAATAGTCTCTTCAACAAATAGTGCTGGGAAAATTGGATATCCATTTGCAAAATAAAAAATAAAATATAAAAGGGGTCCCCTACTTCACACCATATAGAAAAGTCAACTCAAAATCATTCAAAGATCTTAATATAAGAGCTAGAACTATCAAAGGTCTTGAAGAAAATGTAGCAGACCATATTCAGGACCTTGTGTTAGGCAATGGTTTCTTAGAATTTATACCCAAAGCACAAGAAAGAAAAGAAAAATATATAAATGGAGCCTCATTAAAATGAAAAACTTTTGAGCCTCAAAGGATTTTATCATGAAAGTAAAATAACAACCCACACAATGGGAGAAAATATTTGGAAACCACACATCCAATAAAAGATTCATATCCAGAAAATACAAAGAAATCCTTCAAACAAAAGGCAAACAACTCAATTTAAAAATAAGCAAAATAAGCCTACTTATAATTGTGCCTAGAAGTTCCCCCAGAGAGCCTCTTTGTTGCTCAGATGTGGCCCCTGTCTCTCTTTAAGCCCACTTGGCAGGTGAACTCACTGCCCTTCCCTCTACGTGGGACATGACACCCAGGGGTGTAAATCCCCCTGGCAATGTGGAAAATGACTCCCAGGGATGAGCTGGACCCAGCACTTGGGATTGAGAGGAACTTCTTGACCAGAAGGGGGAGAAGAGATGAAACAAAGTAAGGTTCCAGCGGCTGAGAGATTTCAAATGGAGTCAAGAGGTCACTCTGGGAGGGTATTTTTATGTGCTATATAGATATCATCTTTTAGTTTTTAGTGTCATGAAATGGCTAGAGGGAAATACCTGAAGCTGTCAAACTGTAACCCAGTGACCTTGATTCCTGAAGACGATTGTATAACTATGTAGCTTGCACAGTATGATTGTGTGATTGTGAAAACTTTGTGGCTCACACTCCCTTTATCCAGTGTATGGGCAGATGAGTGGAAAAATGGGGACAAACATTAGATGAAGAATAGGGTGGACTGGAGGGGATGGAAAGATTTAGGTGTTCTTTTTGGCTTTTATTTTTATTTTGGAGTAAGGAAAAGGGTCAAAAATTGATACTGGTGATGAACACACAAATATATAATGGTGCTTTGAATAATTGATTGTACACTATGGATGCCTGTAGGATGTGTGAATATATCTCAATTAAACTGTGTCAAAAAAAGTGAATGAACAGTGGGGGTGGTAGAAGGGGAATGGGATGTTTTGGATGTTCTTTTTTATTTTAATCTTTATTTTATTTTTTGGAGTAATGAAAATGTTCAAAGATTGTGGTGATGAAAGCACAACTATATGGTGATATTGTGAACAACTGATTGTACACTTTGAATGATTGTATGTTATGTGATTATACCTCAATAAAATTGCATTAAAATATGCAAAAGACTTGCACTGACATTTCTCCAAAGAACATATAGAAATGGCCAGAAAGCACATGAAAAGATGTTCAACATCATTAGCTGTCTGGGAAATTCAAATAAAAACCACTATGAGATACCTTTTTCCTCCCTTTAGAATGGCTGCTATTAAATAAACAGAAAATACCAAGTTTTGGAGAGCATGTAGAGAAATAGGAACACTCATTCATTGTTTGTGGCAATGTAAAATGGTGCAGCCGCTGTGGAAGACAGCTTGGCAGTTCCCCACAAAGCTGTGTATAGAACAACAATATGACCTCGCAATCCCACTGCTAGATGTATACCCCAAAGAACTGAAAACAGAGACTCGAACAGGTATTTTCACAATTGCCAAAAGATGGAAGCAACCCAAGTGTCCATCAACTGATGAATGGGTAAATAAAATGTGGTATATACATACAGTGGACTATTATTCAGCTGTAAAAGGGAACGACGTCTTGATACCTGCAACAACATGGATGAACCTTGAAGGCATCGTGTTGAGTGAAATAAGCCAGACACAAAAGGACAAATATTTTATGATCTCACTGTTTTGAAACAGAATAAGCAAATTCGTAGAGTCAGAATCTAGACGATAGGCTACCAGAGGATGAAGTGGGGATAGGAATGGGAAGTTAAGGCTTAAAATATGCAGTTCCTATTTGGAATGGTAGAACTATTTGGTCATGGGTGGTGGTGATGGTAGCACAACATTGTGAACGCAATTAACAGCACTGAAATATATATCAGAATGCAATTAAAAGGGAAAATGTTAGGTTGTATATATGGTAACAGTAAAATTTCTTTAAAAAAATTCATGGAGCTACAGTACATAGTGTACCATAAAAAAATTTTTTTAAATTTTTTAAAAGAAGAAGGTGCTTGGAGTGTTTGAGAAAGAGCAAGGAGGCCATTACAGCTGAGTACAAGTGAGATGCAGAATGATAGATGAGGTATCACGTGGGAAATGACCTCCAGGCTAACTGCTGGAGGTAGAACACTTAGGCTGGGGTACAAGTAAATGGAAGGTCCCTGCCAACTGAATTCTGTTACACAGAGTCTATGTCCTGTGTGTCTCTCTGCTTTATCAGCCTTCCTGACTGCTGGTCTGGTTACGAGGGCTGAAGTAGAGGGTACAGAAGATGAAAGATGCATGGCGTCAGCACGCTTTTGCTCTGTTGGAGAGCCTGGCCAAGAACTGCATTTGCTTGATGAGCAGCTATGGACTTTATTTGCATATCTAGGGCCAGAGAGCAGGTGGGGCTCTGCATGCATGTCACCAATGAGTAGCAGAAATAAGACCTCATGGATACTGAGTGTCTCATAGCCTCATGTATATTTAGCATGCAATGAATATTCACTGTTTCATGTCTTTCACATATATTTAGTATACAATGAATATTTAGTATTTACTTGGTTCTTCCTTTCCTTTCTGTCTATATTCACACATATATGAACTACTTCTTTATCTAACATATCTCTCAGATAAATAATTTAATTATCTATGCTTAACACATCTAATGATTTGCTTCAATCCCCTTTGTTTTCCTGTCTTCTGTAGCAGAATTGAATATTCTCAATGCAGCAAATGCACATGGCGAGGTCCAAGAGATGTATGGGTGTGTTTGTGCCAGGAAGGAAGCATATTATTAGGGTTTGATAAGCTATTGTACGAACTTTGCTTTCACTCTGAAGGGGAAGGAGCTCTCTCTTTAGATGAACCTAAACCTTCACCACATGCATGGAAGGTGTTAGGAAAGGCAGGAGTAGGGAAAATGAGAGAAGTAGATGCTGGCAAGTTCTTTGTAGAAGGGTGGACATAGTATAGTATAAAATGTGCTGAGGATGTGGTTTATGGTAGGATGGGATAATAGACACCAATTTCACTTTGTTTGCCTACCAGTTATTTCAATCTTGTCATGGTGGCAGGGGAACAGGAAAGTATGGGATGAAGCTCCAACCCCAGGATGTTAAGGGATGAGCTGGGTACAGAGTGGACGGGGGACAGCCTGGGAAACAGATACAGCCAGCTCTGGAAGGAAGTTAAATGGGAGAAGCTTGCAAGGTAGGAGGAGATAAATTAATACCTGTAAGGTTCAGAGGAACTGCTGCTTTTTAACTAAATCATTCAATTTTTGCAATAAGCTTGATATCCTCCGATTAGATATCCTATTTTCAGTTGTTCCTTAAGCATTTTCTTATGGGAAATAAGGCGGTTTGAATGGATTTTGAGTGATACAATTTTATATGCTTAAAGCATGCCATTTCCACGATTTGAGTTAGCTGGGGCAGAATTTGCTACTTTGATCAAAATGTTGCAATGTTTGTACATGAATTGAACAGGCACAGCATTTTCAGTTGATATATAACCCTGAAAGCCAATTTAAGTTCTACTGTAAAATAATCATTTGAAAATGTTTTTGTGGAATATAATGGGTTTCACTCTTTCATGAGTCACTCCTGTTAAGGAGAACAAAGAGATTTGTGGGAATGGGGTATTCTACTCTCAGGTCCTAGAAGACAGAACTCACTGGTTCATTCTGTTTCTTTTTGAATTGGTGAATACTTTTCTTAAAGAAACATATATCATAAGACTTGCGAAATTACTGTAACATACTACCAATATTTCTGAAAAGTAAAATTAACACATGATAAAACATTGCTTGGTCAGCAAATGTGGGATGTTATTGCCTTAAATATACCTTGACACACTGGTAATCCATATAGAAAAAAGTTAGCCTGACTCCTATGTAACACCTTAAGACAAAATAAATTTCAAACAGATCAAATATTTAACAAGAGTATCAGGGTACTAGAAGAGAGCATGGATGAATTTATTTATAATCTAGAAGTGGGAGAGGTGTTTCTGTGCATAGCATGAAATTTTTAGAAGTCGTAAAGGAAAAGAATACTTTGACAATGTAAAAAATTTTTAAAGTTGCATTGGAATTAATATCATAAAAGTCAAATAACAAACAAAAAAGTGGGGGAAATACTTGCAAAATATAGCTCAGACAAATTGCCAATTTTTATACACAAATTATTTTTTTAAAACATTGAGCCAGCAGCCTCATAGAAAAAAATGGGTAAATGATGTAAACAATTGGTTAACAGAAAAGGAACTACAATGACTGATAGAAATATGAAAACATGCTTGTATTTTGAATTAAAATGATAGAAAACAATTTCTCACCTATCAGTCTCATAAATATTATAGATTGGTGAGGGTATAGGTCAAGGTTCCCATAGCGGTGGTAAAAGATATCTTAGAAGCAAATTTGGCACTGCTTGTCACAAATATAAATGCATAAAGTAACTTCGTTTTAAGAAATTTAACCTACAGCTGTACTTAGTCATGTACACAGGAACACTACATGAAATGTTCATTGCATCATTTTAAACAACTGAAAACAAATGTTCATCAGTGTGGTGCGGCAGTGATATAGACACAATAAACTGCTTTGAAAAGGATGAAATAAATCTTTACTTACAAAATATCATGTCACAACGTAGTGTTGACAAATGAATTTGCTGGACACCATGTATAAGGAATAGGAGTTCAATCTCATTTCCGTAAACAAATGTGTACTCATTTATAGATGTGTGTGTTGTATGTTCATATGTGTGTGTGCATGTGTTTGTGCAGTGTGTTTGTATTTGGGTAGATAAACCTGGAAAAAAGCCTCTCAAACTGTTAACAGTGGTCACTTCTGAAGAATGGGAAATGGAAAGAAGTGACCTAGAGGAGGAAGGGACTTTTATTTCTAATTAATGTAATTCTGATCTATTTCATTTTTTAAAATGATAGACATAAATAACTTAAAAAATAAAGACATTTCTCTTACCAAGAATATGCGGTAGGATATCCACCTATCTTATCTCTCTTATCACTAACACCATCTCTGTTTAATTTAACTAATATACATATGTATATATTAAATGAGGAGGGAATGTTTGTTAGCTAGTTATGGAATCTTTCACAGTGATGTGAACTGCTTTGAATATTATTAGGTAGAGTTTGTCCTTGGCTATTTGTGGATAATGTTTTATTTTAGCATAGCATTATGTGCATACTCCTGCAAGCTTAATGAGGAAAGTGCTCAAATTGAGTAGCAAACAAATAAATGTCTTTATTAATAAGATGTGAAGTACCCTCTTATGGTACTTAATATCCTAGCATTAAAAAAGACATATCAATTGTGAAAAAATCTATATAAAGTTCTTTATTAGATATCTCATCTCATTTTGAAGTAATGGAAAGAGTTTCATTTTAAGAAACCCAGCTATGATGGTTAGGAGTAAGTAATGGACTCACCTGCCCTGTGGGCTGCCATTTTGAAAAGGGGGTTTAGAATCTGTTTTAGTTTCCTTGGCTGCTCAAGCAAATACCATTCAATGGGTTGGCTTAAACAATGGAAATGTATTAACTCACAGTTTCGAGGCAAAGAAAAAGTCCAAATCAAGGCATTGACAAGGCAATGCTTCCTTTCTGAAGACTGGTATTCTGGGATTGGTTGCTGGTGATCTTTGGTCTTTTGCTCCTCTGTTACCTGGCCTCTCTCTTCTTTTCCAGGTTCCATTAAGCTTCAGCATTTTTCTTCCTGTGGCTTTCCTTCTGTCTGAATTTCATTCTGCTTATAAAGGACTCCAGTAATAAGATTAAGACCCATCCTGATTGAGTTGGGACGTACCTTAACTGAGATAACCTCATCAAAAAGTCCTACTTACCATGGGTTCACAACCACAGGAATGGATTGTGTTTAAGAACATGTTTTTCTTGCATACATATCTCTTCATGGTTTGGAAGACTAAATATTGTTCTGATATCAATTTTATCTGAAGTAATTTACAGATTCAATGCAATCCCAATAAAAATTCCAACAACTCTCTGCAGAAATAGAAAAGGCAATCATTCATCAAATTTATATGGAGAGATCCAAGATGGCAGCATAGAGAGGAGTGGAAGCTAAGGGTCCCCCTGGAACAACTGGAAAAAAAAAACCAGAAACAACTAGTAAATAATCCGGAATAACTGCAGGGGACAAACGTGACCATCCACTCATCCTACACTAACCTGAATTGGGAGGATTGCCCGAGATCACAGCATAAAATCTGTAAGTAAGAACTGCGGATCCAAATCGGGAGACCCCTCCCCCACAGCCCAAGCTACAAAGCCTTGTGGTGCCAGAGAGAAGCTTTCTCCAAGCAAGCAAATATAGCTCAGCTAAGCTCCAACTGGAGTTTTAATTAGTGAGTGTGAACTGCTCACTACAAGGTATGAATCCCCAACAAGTAGACAGAGGCTTTGGGTGATGACTGACCTTGGAGAGCTGGAGGGTTGCCTCAATCTAGCTCTGTTCCTTTTTCGACTCAGTGGAGAAAGCCTCACCCATTTTCAGTTCCCAGTTCTGTGACCCAGACAGGGATGTGGCACAGGCAGAGAGAGACCACTGAAATGCTAATGACCTCCCCCTAAGGTGTCTATCTTCTCTAAGAGGAAAGGGGTGGGGCCCAGCTCTACCTGCCTTTCATTCAGAACTTACACCAGTCAAGAATTATAGGCTAATCTTTGCATCAGGCAGAGAGCGCCCCTGCACTGCCCGGCAGCCTGGGGCTTCCCTTGAGGGATGACACACACTAGTGACATAGCACAGCCTTCCCTCAGCAGAGGTCCACAGCTAAGAAGGGGGACCCGCTCAGAAAACCCAGGGACGCTTCATCAATGCTGGTGGTTTGTGGGTCAGCAACAGAGAAAATCTAGGGCAAAACTGAAATGAAGGCTTAGACTCTTGCAACAGCCTTGAATCTCCAGGAACACCTGGGAGGTTTGAATATTAAAGCTGCCCTGCCTGCTTAACCACCCAGACACATGCCCCACATTCAGGGCGGACAGCTTCAACAGCAAACTCAAACAGTTCACCAACTGAACTCCACAAAAATCATTTCCCCACACACCACAGAGACAGAGTTGGGGAGAACTGACTTGAGGGGTATAGGTGACTCGCAGACGCCATCTGCTGGTTAGTTGGAGAAAGTGTATGACACCAACTTGTATTTCTGAAAAATTAGATTGGTTTTTTTTTTTTTTTTTTTTTACAACTTGAAAGAACCCTATCAAGCAAAGCAAATGCCAAGAAGCCAAAAACAACAGAAAATCTTAATGCATATGATGAAACCAGACAATATGGAGAACCTGATCCCAAACACCCAAATCAAAATATCAG
This sequence comes from Choloepus didactylus, assembly GCF_015220235.1. Lineage (NCBI taxonomy): Eukaryota > Metazoa > Chordata > Mammalia > Pilosa > Megalonychidae > Choloepus > Choloepus didactylus. The sequence continues at coordinate 66,032,074 of NC_051319.1, read as the reverse complement.
AAGAGACACAGTAGTTGGCACAATTAATCAAACAATTACAATTGAGGAACGAAAACATGGCACAGGATATAAAAGACACGAAGAAGACCATGGAGCAGGATAAAAGGGACATAAAGAAGACCCTAAAAGAGCATAAAGGAGAAATTGCAAGATTAAATAAAAAAATAGAAGATCTTATGGAAATAAAAGAAACTGTTGGCCAAATTAAAAAGACTCTGGATACTCATAATACAAGATTAGAGGAAGTTGAACAATGACTCAGTGTCCTAGAGGTCCACAGAACAGAAAATGAAAGAACAAAATAAAGAATGGAGAAAAAAATTGAAAAAAATCGAAAAAGATCTCAAGGATATGATAGATAAAATAAAACATCCAAATTTAAGACTCATTGGTGTCCCAGAAGGGGAATAGAAGGGTAAAGGTCTAGAAAGAGTACTCAAAGAAATTGTTGGGGAAACTTCCCAAACCTTCTACACAATATAAATACACAAAGCATAAATGCCCAGCGAACTCCAAATAGAATAAATCCAAATAAACCCACTCCAAGACATATTCTGATCAGACTCTCAAATACTGAAGAGAAGGAGCAAGTTCTGAGAGCAGCAAGAGAAAAGCAATTCACCACATACAAAGGAAACAACATAAAACTAAGTTGTGATTACTCAGCAGCCACCATGGAGGTGAGAAGGCAGTGGCATGACATATTTAAAAGTCTGAGAGAGAAAAATTTCCAACCAAGAATACTTTATCCAGCAAAACTCTCCTTCAAATTTGAGGGAGAGCTTAAAATTTTCACAGACAAACAAATGCTGAGAGAGTTTGCCAATAAATGACCTGCCCTACTTCAGATACTAAAGGGAGCCCTACCGACACAGAAACAAAGAAAGGAGAAAGAGATACAGAGAATTTTAATAGACATATATAGAACCTTACATCCCAAATCACCAGGACACTCATTTTTCTCTAGTGATCATGGATCTTTCTCCAGAATGGACCATATGCTGGGACATAAAACAAGCCTCAATAAATTAAAAAAAAAACCAACAATTGAACATATTCAAAGCACAATCTCTGGCAATGGAATATAAATAGAAGTCAATAATTTTTGAATTGTAACTCCACTATTTACTTCCTACATGATATAAAATACACAAACTCTAATGACAAATCAGTGGTTTTGAACTCAATATAAAATATTTAATTTTTGACAAGAGCTATGTAAAGGTGGGGGAATGGAGGAGTATAGGTACATAGTTTATGTGTCCTATTAAAATTAAGTTGGTATCAGAGAAAAACAAGATTGTTATGGTTTTAAGAGTTTAATTTTAAGCCCCACAGTAAACACAAAGAAATTATCAGAGAATATGACCATAGAGATGAAAAGTAGAGTATGGGTTAAGAGAAATGGGGGAAGGGGCAATGGGGAGTTAAGAAATGAGTGTAGGGTTGCTGTTTGAGGTGAAGGGAAATTTCTAGTAATGGATGGTGGGAAGGTGATAGCATTACAACATTCTAAATGTGATTAATCCCACTAATGGAATGCTAGGGAGGGAGTGGAATGGGAAGATTTAGGCTGTATATATGTTTCCACAATTGAGAAAAAAAAAAAAAAGATGGTCTAAATAGATGACAGTTGAATGCCAAGGATGACCCTAGATGGGATCTGAGGATGGAGGACAAGAGGCTCAAAGGGACACAGTTGAGACATAAGGAAGAAGAAATATAGAATGTAAGCTTTGTATCATTGTTGAATCTCTTTACTTCTTAGCTGTGCTTCATGGGACTGCATAAAAGAATGTTCTTGTTCATGAGAATTGTATATGTGAATTATAGTGTTTGTTCAAGGATGTGTGCAGCTAGCTCTCATATGTTCAGAAGACAGAGCAATAGATGATGGATGATAGATAGGGAGAGAGGGAGAGAGGGAGGGAGGGTAAGAAATAGCGGTGTGACAACATGTTAAAGTTAGTGGATCGGGCTATTGAGGGGGTCAGGGAGTGCTGGAGTTCTGTGTATAGGGTTTGTATTGTTTTTGCAACTGTTCCTATAACTTTGAATTTATTTCAAAATAAAATGTAAAAAAAAAATTATATGAAAGGGTAAGGGGTCTGAGTAGACATCATCTTGATAAAGAAGAACAAAGTTGGAGGACTCACATTTCCTCATGTCAAAACTTATTACAAAGCCACAGTAATCAAAATAGCATGATACTAGCACAGGGACAGACATATAGAATAATGGAATTGAATTGAGGGTTCAGAAACAAAGCCTCACATCTATAGCCAACTGATTTTTGACAATGGTGTAAAGTCCATTCAATGGGGAAAGAATTGTTTCTTCAACAAGTAGTGCTGGGAAAACTGGACATTTATATGCAAAAGAATGAAAGTGGACCCCTATCTCACACCATATACAAAATTTAACTCAAAAAGGATCAAAGACCTAAATATAAGAACCAAAATCCTAAAACTCCTAGAAGAAAACATAGTAAGCATCTTCAGGGCCTTGTGCTTGGCAATGGTTTCTTAGGCTTTGCACCCAAAACACAAGCAACAAAAAGAAAAACAGATAGATGGGACTTCAGGAATATTTAATACTTTGTGCATCAAAAGACTTCATCTTGAAAGTAAAAAGACAATATAGAGAATGGGAGAAAATATTTGGAAACCACGTATCTGATAAGGGTTTAATATCCATTATACATAAAGAAATCCTACAACTCAACAATAAAAAGACAAAGAACCCAATTTAAAAATGGGCAAAAGACTTGAATAGACATTTCTCCAAAGAAGATACACAAATGACCAAAAAACACATGAAAAGATGCTCCACATCATTAGCCATTAGGGAAATGCAAATCAAAACCACAGTGAGGTACCATTTCACTCCCACTAGAATGGCTACTGTTGAAAAAAAATTACAAGTATTGGAGAGGATGTGGAGAAATAGGAGCACTTGTTCATTGTTGATGGCAATGTAAAATGGTGCAGCTGCTGTGGAAAACAGGTTGATGTTTCCTCAGAAAGTTAAATAAAGAATTGACATATAACCCAGCATTCCCACTTCCAAGTATATACCCCAAAAGAATTGAAAGAACTTGAACAGATATTTGCACCCCAATGTTCATAGTAATATTATTCACAGTTGCCAAAAGATGGAAGTAAATCAAGTGGCCATCAACCAATGAATGGATAAGCAAAATGTGATATGCATATACAATGGAATATTATTCAGTCATAAAATGGAATAGAGTTCTGAAACATACAAAAACACGGATGAACCTTGAAAACATCATGTTGAGTGAAATAAGCCAGACAGAAAAGGACAAATATTTTATGATCTCTCTGATATGAAATAATTAAAATAGGTAAACTTTTAGAGTCAGAAATTAGAATACAGGCTATGAAGGGCTGTGGAGTGGGTAGGGAATGGGGAGTTGTGGCTTAACTGGTACAGTTTCTGTTTTGAGTGGTAGAAAATTTTGGTAATGGAGGATGGTGAAGATAGCACAACATTGTGAATGTAATTAGCACCATTGAATTCTATATTTGAATGTGGTTAACAGAGGAAAATTTAGGGTATATATGTTACCAGAATAAAACAACAGCAACATAGAACTTCAGTACAGGGATGAACCCTAATGTAAACTATGGACTATACTTAGCAGTACAAGTATAATAAAATTCTTCAATCAATTGTAACAAAGGTACTACACTAATGTAAAGTGTTCCTTAGGAACTCTGTGTTTTCTGTATGATTTTTCTGTAAACCTTTAACTTTTATAGAGATAAAAAATTATATATTTAAAAAAACTCATTTCTCCTTTTTCCTTGCTAGCATCATTGATGAAATTACCTTATGTTTTCCTTCTTCCCCTTGTATTCTCCTCCTATAACTTTAGCATTATTTCTGATACTTTGTTATGTTAATTATGTTTTCAATTTTGCCACTTTAAAAAATATATGTATAAACATATTTATTAACATTTGTTTTTTCTCACCTATTACAAAGGATATTCTGTATCTTCTTGTCCCCTTCTCCTCTCAATTTTATTTTATTATTTTTACTTCTATTATAAAGAATAAGGGCATTTTCCATGCCTTTAAAAATCTCATTGTAAATGGCTTGATGTTTTTGCCTAGCTGTGTAGAGGATAATTTCTTCATATTAAAATTTCCATAACTTTATTAGATTTTGTCTCAGTTTAATTTTCCCTGATATGTGATAGGCTCTTTAAATGTTGGTACAAGACTTCACTTATATCAGGAATGTTTTATTATAGATCATTTAAGAATACTGGATCTACTCTATTTTATCTTTTATAGGTGGGAATCCAATTACGTGTATGCTGGATATCCTTTGGGTTCTATATCTATTGAATAAACTTTGTCTTTTCTATCAATTATTTTCTTTCTAGTTCATTTCAAATGTCTTCTTTATGTCTATCTCATTTTGTTAGTTTATTTTATTTCTATATTCAGTGTTCATTTTTGGGTTTTCTACAGATTTTGTTTTCCCCTATTGCTCCATTTTATTTTTATTCATTTGTCTAATTTTGTTTTCTTATATTCACTTCATGAGTTCTCTCAGCACATATGTTTTTGTTGTTTCTTTTTAAATAATGGATGATATTTTAAAATTATGCTACTGTATTTTTTGGAAAAAGATGAGAAAACGGGGCTTCATATTAGTCTGTCACAGTAATAATGACATAGTTTCTGTTTTCGAGTCTTCTACACATTTCCTAATGATTTTTTTTATTAAATTCAGTTTTATTGAAATACATTCACACACTGTACAATTATCCATGGTATACAATCCACTGTCCACAGTATGATAACATAGTTATGCATTCATCACCATAATCTATCTCTGAACATTTTCCTTACATCGAAAGAACCAGAACAAGAATACAAAATAAAAGTGAAAAAAGAACACCCAAATCATCCCCCCTCCCACCCCATTTGTCCTTCAGTTTTTATCCCCATTTTTCTACTTATCCATACACTAGATAAAAGGGGTGTGATCCACAAGGTCTTCACAATCACACTGTCACCCCCTGTAATCTACATTATTGTATAATTGTCTTCAGGAGTCCAGACTGCTGGGTTGGAGTTTGGTAGTTTCAGGTATTTACTTCTAGCTATTCCAATACGTTAAAGCCTAAGAGGTGTTACGTATATAGTGCATAAGAATGTCCACCAGAGTGACCTGTCGACTCCATTTGAAATCTCTCAGCCACTGAAACTATTTCGTTTCATTTTGCATCCCCCTTTTGGTCAAGAAGATACTCTCAGTCCCATGATGCCGGGTCCACATTCATCCCCGGGAGTCATATTCTGCATTGCCAGGGAGATTTACAACCCTGGGAGTCGGGTCCCACGTAGGGGGGAGGGCAGCGAGTTCACCTGTTGAGATGGCTCAGTTAGAGAGAGAGAGGGCCACATCTGAGCAACAAAGAGGTACTCAGGGGGAGACTCTTAGGCACAATTATATGCAAGCTTAGCCTCTCCTTTGCAGTAACGAGCTTCATAAGGGCAAGTCCCATGATTGAGGGCTCAGCACATCAAACCGCCAGTCCCAATGTTTGTGACAACACACCAGTCCAGGTGAGGATGTCCAACACATCTGCACCTTCCCCCAGATCCTCGGGGCTGGGGAGGGGTAGGCTGTAAATATATTTTTTATTATCTGCCCAAATTACTCTGGGATGTGTCACTATTTCACTCCAGCCTATACTAACCTACCGTATCTCACTTCCTATTCAAAGTTCCATGGAATTGTGGTGTTTGAACAAATCAACTGTAGAGTTGTACCGTTTAGAAAATTTAGATCCTGTACCAAATAGATATGTATTCCCTTGGTCTCATACGGAAGTTGAAGTTTTAAAACACAATCAGTTTCAACCTTTACCCTTTGGCCTGGCTTGCCATGGTCTTAACCAGACCTGCTTCATTCATATCACTAATTGAAGTCTGGGCTCTTTTTCAGCTTTTTTTTTTTTTTTTTTTTTTAACAGTGGCTGTATGCACTAATACTGACATTCATATTTGCCGAGCTCTAGCTCTGAGTTTCAGGTGTCTCAGAGATATGCATTGTTCCGGAGACCAATCAGGTTATACGTGTCAGCACATATTTTAGCCCCTCATAGCTATTTGGTCTTATCTGAGATTTGTGCTTCTATTTTTATTTTGTAGTTTTCCTTTATGAAGGTAATTGTTTCATTATGCTTTTAAAAATATCATGGTAAAATTTTTTATTACAAATTTCCTCTACTCTATGGCAATATTTTTCTGATGAGTGTTTTTACCTGTTGCTAAATTTTTATGCTTTTTGGTTGTTTTTTAACAACATTGTGCTAACTGTATTATTCAGAAATGAATGGATGTGCCACCGATTTACAGGATGTTTTAATTAGAGGTGAGGAATACAGCAAAATAAAATCAGCAGCTTTGAGCTCATGGTTCTTTCCTTTGCTGCCTTAGAGTCATTTTGCTTAAAATATGGTATCTCTGTGCCATATAGTCATGCTTCCTTTTCTTCTCTGAACCTAATAATATCCAGGTGGCTTCTGCTACCATTTCTTCCCTTTCTTGCACACAGGCTTCTGCCAGCAAGATACACTTTCCTCCTCAAATGAACTCTTCTGCATCAGAATGCATACTCTCTGCACATTTTCTCTCTGCTTTTTCATACACACCCTCACATCACTACCCGATCTTAGTTCTGTGTCATTTCAGCCCATCTCACAGCAAATTCCTCTTTAGCTTTTCAGTTTGTAGTTGGATCCCTTTCATTCTGAGTTTATTTGTGCTTATGCCGCCTGGGATCCACTGCCAGCTTGGTTCTTTCAACCCTTCCTGGGCTGTTCTCTGCTGCTTCCAACACAACTTCTATTGGGTCTCTGTCTGATCTCAGCTATTTTGGTTAGCATTTACAGTAGGAAGTTTGCAGTGTTCTTGTATCCAATGTTTAGGAAAATATTTTATTTTTCTATAGTCCTTGTTGCTCATTACAGCTTCCAGGAAGAGAAGAGATATTCTGAATCAAATTGTCACTTTGTTCATATTAGAAATTCTTATTCTCATACTTTAAATATTTGATTTCTATTATGCAATTTTTCTACCACACAAATATATAGAATTAAATTATTATTTTAAAAACTAATTTAAGCAAAGCATAAGAATAAGGGAAATAAAATCACCCCTATTACTCCTCCCAACTCTTAAAGAAATAGCCATTGTTCATTCTTTGGTATATATCCTTTTAGATATTTCTCTATGGATGTAGACTGAAATTTGTATTATATATTTTTAAAATTTTACCTTTATTCTTGTTTCTTCTTGTTGTTAATACTTATTTTAGTTTCCCAGCTGCTAAAAAATAAAAAAAAGCCATACAATTGGTTGGCTTTAAACAATGAGAATTTATTGGCTCCTAGTTTTAGGTCTAGAAGTCCAAACTCTAGGCATCAGCAAAGCAATGCTTTCACCTTGAAGATTGGAGGGTTCTGTCTGTTGGTGATCTGTGGTCCTTGGCTTTTCTATCACATGGAAATGCACATGGTGATGTCTTCTCCTTTCTTCCCCAGGTTCCATCGACTTCCTGCTTCTGGCTTTTCCCCTTGGCTTCTCCTTCTGTGTCCAGTTTCCTTTGCTTATAAGGACTTCAGCCATGTTGGATTAGGCCCACCCTCATTCAGCTTGGGTGCACCTTAGCTAATCACATGTTCAAAGATCCTATTTACAAATGGGTTGACATCTTAAGACCCAGAGTTGGGACCTGAACATCCCTTTTGTGGGCATATATGAAATAAGTCATATATAAAATGTCATATATGAAATAAGATTAAGTAAAATCTTTATTTATTTTTGGCAGCCTATATCTTCATGCTGAGTCTCTAAACCAGACTCATTACGTAGCCCAGTCTCAGAACACTCATTTTTTAAATGCCAAATAAAGAATGACAGACATCAGTCTTAGGTCACTATGTTAGTCATCTAATTGAAAGGTTGACTCTCGACAATCTGTCATTTGGAAAAAAAATTCATTTGGCACAGTTTGAATTTTCAGAGTTCATTCATCCACAAAAAGGATAAAAAATAGCTGCATAAAGGTAATTCTTCACAAATGGACTTGCTTGAATAAAAAGGAAGATTGGAAAGAAAACAAAACCTAAAATGAGTGTTACAATTAGAAATGAGATGGGAGTAATTCTAAGAGTGCCTTTTACTTTAGAAAGATTTTCTCATTTTCCTGTTACTGGATGGGCTCTAGGAATGCAGGAACTCTTCTGAAATAGCAGTCAATATTTTGCATTATATGGTTAAACACTGGAGGAAATGTCTTTAGATCCCAAAGATATTACTGAATGAAGAAGTTTATGAAGGATGAACAAGAAGTTTACAACTTTATTCTTTCTTACTGTTGTAGTCATTTGTTGTTCCTGCCTAGCATTCATTCATTTCACCTCCTTTTGGCAACAGTGCCTCCATGATGCTCCATGGTGTGCTCCATTTGCTCCTCCTTCACTTTCAGGCCAGGTGGTACAGGCAGGGAGCACCACTCTTGTGCCAGGTGGAGCACAGGCTCAGGTGTGGTTAATCAACATATTCCACCCTCCTGGCCACGGGGATTGGAATAGGCAAGTTACTTGCTCTGAGCTTGTGAAATTTAGGTCTGAGAATTTGCTGAGAACTATTGGGAAAGAAGCACCATCTTTTCAGTGGAGTTGCTAAACAGATAAAATATAAATCTGGTCTGACAGGGGCCTTCATGTGGTGAGGGCTTTCCCTAAAATGAAGCTAACAGGAAATAAAGTTGAGCCAAGTGATGGAGGGAGACAGTCCTGATAACTTTTTGAGCCCCTAAGTCCAGTAGTGTCTACAATGGCTTATTTCTGAGGTTTTCAGTTATCTGAATTAATAAACACCCCCACTTATTTTTTAAAATGTTTTGTTTGTTTACAAAGCCAATCTAAATTAGGATTTCTGTCACCTGGAACTGAATGGGTCCTGGCTGACATCTCTGCTTTCCCCCCTTGCAAGGTGCTATTACTTACTATTTGTATACATTTGGTTTTTGACTATCTGCAGAAAAAGCATCTGCACAATTTGGTGCAGGAGAGCAATGTACTGAGAGACGTAATTTGCCATTTTGCATATTAAGTCTTTATTTTAATAGCTAAGTAGACCTCATCTGTAATATAGCTTATATTTTGTTTTTGGCCTACTAGGGTTTGCTGCTGGGAAAAAATGTCTTCCTGCCCAAAATGACTAATGTGAATTAAGCTTCATCTGATGTTTGAACGAGAGCACATGGATGTGTTTATTGATCCTGTGACCTAAACAGGAGAGTAGAAAAAACAAAATTATTGGAGGGCTCCCAATTGTGGCCTCAATAGTTTTTTTTATTTCTTTCATTGGACAGTGAGTAAGAAAGAGTGCTTATTTTATTTAGCCCAGTGAAGTTAGGAGAGAGGACAGAGAATCATTCTGAAGAATCTGCTAATAGTTGTAACAAAGTGGGTTCTCTTACCTAAGGTTCAGTCACCACAAAGATGGAAAAATTTTTATATATGCTGAAGTACTTAAGTTATTTTTTAAACCAATACCATATTCACACTAATGCTTGCTTGTATAAAATATTGACTGTAAACATGATCCTTTTAGTCCTTATGGAAAATTGTCTATTTTAATTGTCAGATGGGTTCTAACAGTTTCCCAACCCCTCTTACGGAACAAGTAATAAAAGGATAGCCAAACCCAAACTATACAGTTATTTTATAACTGGCACTAACAAATTTCGCCAATTACAGAGTCCATTCTGTAAGCAATGAATGTGTGGCTCCCAATTAATCTAGTGCACCTTTAGGCAAGGTCTAAATCAGCTGGATACAGCTAAAGCAATTTGCACTCAGCTAAAAGCAAATTGAAAAATAAGTGTTCCACGCTGCTGCCTATCTTTCCAAGCCAAAGACACAATCAGTATTCTGGCAGCAGTCCTCTGTCATGTTATTTGCAGCTATCAATTTTAATTATAACAATTATTGATTAGTTAGGAAAGTGAATAATCTAAAGCTCAGATGAATAACTCCGCTGCTTTAGGTCTCCTTCCTGCCTCTCAAGAGGAGTCCTTGCTGTGAGTGCTACTTGAACACTGTCCTGTCCTTACTCATCTCTGGCTCCACATTCCACACCCCCCTCCCTGTCCCCCCTCCACACACACACCTGTTTTAGTTTTGCAATTTTGCTCAAAGATTGCTAAAATCTGAAATAAAGTTTGGTCAGCACTTTATTTCTAATCAGGGAATTATTTAGAGAAAATTAAAGAAAATATACCTTGATTTGAGTTTTTGAGATTCGTTAAATTAGTTTTCCTCAGTTGGGAGAAGAAGAAGTGAGAAAAGAGTTCAACAGAGAGAAAGGAAAATAGAGCTATAAGAAAGAGAAAGAAAAAAAGGTCACTATGTTGTTAGACCAAGCAATCAAGACAGTGGGGTATAGTGGAGAAAAAAGTGGAATTTGGAGTTAAAAGGTGTGAAAGAATCTTTGCCTTAACACTTATTAGCTTTGTGATCTTGGGGAAATCAAGTACATTGCTGAGCCTTTATCTTCTAATCTGTGAAACAGAGGTGATGGATTGTGGCTGCTGTTCTCACAAACTTTGGGGACTGACGGTTTGACATGCTGAGCCCTCTGTCTTGGGGCTTGCCGCTATGAAGCTTGTTACTGCAAAGGAGAGGCTTAAACCTGCTTACAACTGTGCCTAAGAGTCTCCCCGAGTGCCTTGTTGTTGCTCAGATGTGGCCCTCTCTCTGTAACTAAGCCACCTTGGCGGGTGATCTCACTGCCCTTCCCCCTACATGGGACCTGACTCCCAGGGTGTAAATCTTCCTGGCAACGCAGGATACAACTCCCGGGGATGAATCTGGACCCAGCATTGTGGGATTGAGAACATCTTGACCAAAAGGGGGATGCAAAATGAAACGAAATACAGTTTCAGTGGCTGAGAGATTCCAAATGGAGTCAAGAGGTCACTCTGGTGGACATCCTTACACATTATACAGGTAACACTGTTTAGGTTTTAATGTATTGGAATAGCTAGAAATAAATACCTGAAACTACCAAACTCCAACAGAGTAGCCTTGACTCTTTTTTTTTTTTTTTCCAATTTGGAATATTTATTGTATCTCTTAATGCATTTCTTAACATTCATAGTGCTCTTTAATTAAGAATATAAGGTCATCTACTTAAGTTTTGCCACTCAAGGTTTGAAATATTCTTAAAATTGTATTATCCCAAAGTAACTGACTGGAATGATGAGCAAGTGAGTATGCAAATATAACCACAATTAATAACATGAAGTTTTTTAAATCAAAACTCTAACATTGAGACATATTACTCTCATGGACCTGGCACCTTGTAAGAAAGGTCCTTTTTATCAGTACTGGAGAGCATGCTCTCAACCATGCAGTCAGCCAGAAAGGCTAATTGATATATGGAGTGGGCTAGTCACAAAGAAGCTTCTCTCCCCTGCCTCTAATACCTGTACATGACCTAACTGTAACTATCCCTGAAGACAAAGTGAGTTTCAGTGACAACCATTACCTAAAAACATGCATAAATTCCTATACCTAGTGCCAGAGGAACAATGTATTACACTCTGTTAAGGCCATCACCCTTGGGCAATAAGATACCTCTGGGGAAAGTTCCTTATAAAATCTAATCTACCATGTTTCATTGACTTCAAATCCTGGATTTGTTCATCATTATTTCATCTATATGGATAAGGCTGAATCAAAAGTCCTCTGTTAAAGGAAGTAGCCTTGACAGAAGAAAAACATTGTTCTGTAGAAAAAATTATTCAATATTTAGAATATTTTCAGGGTAGAAATAAGAGAGCCTGAAAAGAATCTTTTTTATAATCTCTTCGGTCTTTGTGAATATATACACCACAAATTTGTGATAAATTACCCCACAGCCTCTTTTGGCTTAAGAGGAGGTATTATACAAATAGCCTACAGACCTCAATAACACAGAGGAAGGATCTAAAGGACACTTCTGGACACACAAAAATACTGCAATGTTTTAAAATGAGAAAACCGCCTCAGAAGATCAGTTAGATTTCTAGCCTTCTTCCTATAAGAAGCCTTAGTCTTTAGCAAAGCACAGACGGTTGGTTTGTTTATAGAGACAACTTCTTGGTAGAATGTCAGCACCAATAGACCATATATCCTTTAGTCTTGCCACTAACCAGTTACTCGTCTCACTCATGGACATTCCTACTTCCTTCTCAGGAGTTCTAGGAAATTACAAAGAAGAGTGGGAGGAAGGGATATTCTAGGAAAACCAGATTTAATCACAAAATCAGAGGCCCTGATGTTGGAAGCACAACACTGTTGATGGAATTAATACCACAGGATTGTACATTTAAAAATGGTTAAGATGGAAAATTTTATGATATATATATATATATATATATATATATATATATATATATATATAAATATAGCCACAATAAAAACGTTTTTAATCAGAGGCCACAAAAGAGAGTCAGAGGAAGCTGAAGGAAAAAAATCTTTAAGACAGCATCTTTTTTCCATCACAAATTCATGTATGTATTTGTAGTTTTCTCACAGTACTAGTGAAATGCTGCCTCAGGCATACTTATACTCTGGGTGAGGTATTATTTTTCTCCCTCATCACTTTTTTTTTTTTTTTCTTTTTACAATTTATGATTTGGTTAGGAGGGAAAACCTATCAATGAAACTCTTCCTAAGGGACCGTCTTGTTAAAGCGGCATTTAATTTAACATATATGCTACGGAAGGTGAAGATAAATCCAATGTGAGCACCAATTGTAAAGAAAGCCATCTTAGCACATATGAAACAAATAAGAAAATATGTTTTCCTTTTGTTTTACATTACAATGCCATAGCATGCTTGAGAGAACAAAGAAAAACAGCAGTAAAAATCCTAAAATACAAGAAGAAAACTAGTCAAAAACTGCTGTTAAATATATAATTATTATTACTGACTTCCTTTCAATGAAATCCCATGTAGTTAAAATGAAAAAAAAAAAAACACATGTCCTGGGACAAATGTCTACTCCATATTTCAAGCTGTGATCTGCTGCATTGGCATGAGTTTTGGTGAAACTGCAAATCAGTGTTCTTCCGTATGTCATCCACTGTCAGGCCTTCCCAGAGTTCAATCAGAGTCAGCCCCTTCTTCTTGTCCACGTCAAACACTGCCTTCTCAGTAATGATGCGGTTGACACATTGCTTTCCAGTCAGTGGCAATGTACATTTCTCCATGATTTTATGTGCATCTCCCTTTGCAGAATGTTCCATGGTGATGACCACCTTGGTTTTGGCACTGGACACTAAACCCATAGCACCTCCCATTCCTTTCACCATCTTCCCAGGTATCATCCAGTTAGCCAGGTCACCATATCAGGAAACCTGCATTGCTCCTAGCATTGTCAGATTGACATGTCCTCCTCTAATCATTGCAAATGATTCATTGCTGGAGAAAAAAGATGCTCCTGGAAGAACAGTAACTGTTTCTTTGCCTGCATTGATTAGATCTGCATCAACTTCATTTTCTAATGGATATGGGCCCAAACCCAGGATTCCATTTTCACTTTGAAGATGAACAGTCATATTTGGGCTGATATAGTTGCTGGCCAGAAGAGGGATACCTATGCCCAAATTAGCATACATGCCATCCTCAAATTCAAGAGCTGCCCACTTGATGATACGTTCTCTTACATTATCTCCAGGTTTACCAGATTCGGTTTTTCCGTCTCCTTCTTTCTGGACTGACAAACGCTCAATTCTTTTCTCATATTTTTCTCCCTTTATAAGACGATGAACATAAATCTTAGGAATATGGATCTCCTCTGGGGCAAATGATCCAATATCCACAATTTCTTCAACCTCTACCACTGTGGTTTCTGCAGCTTTGTACATAGGCAAGTTGAAATTCCTTGCACTTTCCTGAAAATCACGTTTCCTGCTCGGTCTGCTTTCCAAGCTTTCACTAAAGCAAAATCCCCTGTAATTGCTTCCTCCAAGATAAAATGTTGACCACTGAACTCCCTCACCTCTCTTGGCTTACTGGCAATGGCAATGCTGCCATCCTTGTTGTATTTGATCGGTGCCCCTCCTTCTTGTACCAGGGTCCCATACCCTATGCTGGTGTAAAACGCAGGAACACCAGCCCCACCGGCACGAATCCTCTCTGCAAGTGTGCCCTGAGGTGTCAACTCTACTTCTAATTCACCAGATAAGTATTGTCGTTCAAATTCTGCGTTTTCTCCCACATAAGAAGAGATCATGCGTTTTATCTGCCTGGATTGAAGCAAAAGGCCCAAGCCAAAGTTGTCAACTCCTGCATTGTTGCTGACTGCAGTTAGCCCTTTGACTCCAGTCTTTAGTAAAGCTTTTATAAGGTTTTCTGGAATTCCACATAACCCGAAACCACCAACCAGAATCTTTGCACCATCAGAGATGTCTTTTACAGCTTCTGTTGAATCTGTATAAAATTTGGTATGGAGACCAGTGCTGGTTGAAAAGTTGCTAACACATCCCTTGGACAGAGCGGGTCCGCTGCAAGCAGCCCCAAAGCCGCAGGCAGAGGCGCAATGCTGAAGCCCCGAGGAGAGGAGTTTGAGAGCCGCCATCTTCGAGACCCCGCCGCAGGAGAAGCTAGCCTTGACTCTTGAAGACGATTGTATAACAATGTAGATTACAAGGGGTGACAGTGTGATTGGGAAAACTTTGTGGATCGCACTCCCTTTATCCCGTGTGTGGATGGATGAGTAGAAAAATGGGGACAAAAGCGAAATGAAAAATAGGGTGGGATGGGGGGGATGATTTGGGTGTTCGTTTTTATTTTTATTTTTTATTCTTATTCTGATTCTTCCTGGTATAAGGAAAATGTTCAGAAATAGATTGGGTTGATGAATGCACAACTATATGATGGTATTGTGAACAATTGATTGTACACCATGGTTGAGCGTATGGTATGTGAATTGATCTCAATAAAACTGAATTTTTTTAAAAAAATAGAGGTGAGAATAACAAAATGAGAATAATGGTGTCTCAACTTTCTTTATCAGAAAGTTTTATTTTTTTAAGTGGAAAGGGGTGGGAGTGGGGAGACAATTAAATGATTTGCTCTATTTGAAAAGGTTCTGCAAGATGGTTATAAATGTTATTTCAAGCTCTCCCAAACAAGGTCTTTCAGATGTGTTCAATTAATCGCATTCTCCTCTGTCTCAATTTTCTCCTGTTAGATTCTGCATAAAGAAAGCCCCAGAGAGGTAGGCAGATATAGAGATGATAGATATGAACATAAATAAATTCATATCTCAGTTTATGAATTAGATGCACGCTAGCAAATTTGGCTATAAAGTGAATTTCTGTAAAGCAAATCCCATTTCCCTATTGATGTCTATTATAAAATCAGATATATATCCATGGAAAGGAATTTCCCAAGATACTAAGTCAAAAATTGTCATAGGTCAGCAGCAGTTACTTTGAAGCATGTTCAGAATTTTGAAGTATTTGGCATGATTTTTACTACTCTGTGATTCATCTGGAACCTATCTTTGCAGAAAAGATTGGTTAATGCTTAAGAAGGATAAATTGCTCTTAGAACTAAGCAAGCTTTCTCCTCTTGTCTAGGGTTTCTCACATCCCTGGACCCGAGTTATTGAATACAGCTAATCGGTGCTGAGGTCTAGCATGCAAAGTAGTCCAGTTTCTTGAATGTCAGAGGAGGTCACAGGAAGTGGATAAATTCTGTGCTTCATAACTTCCTTAACCTACAAATTCAGAATATTGAGTTTCTCAAAAGAAGGCTATATTTGTGATCCAGCATGAATTCCACAATTGCAGTCCTGGGGGTGGAATTCTGTGAAGTTCCAGAATAGAAGATAATCCAGGAACTACGGCAAGGTCAGAGGCTTGTTATTCTTAGCTCTTACAGATGATCAGTTAAAACCACAAACAATTAATAAAGTACACTTGTTTATTCTTGCAAAAAGAATCATATATTTGGAGAAGCATACTTGTAGGACAAACTTCATGGAGAAAGTAGCCCAATAGTTTTGTGACAATCAATTTCTTTATAGATTTCTTAGAAATGACTTCAAATTGGGTGAAGTACAATCTACTTTTATTTTTCTCTCAATCTAATTTAGGGAAAGGCATGATGTACATACAGAGCTCGCTCTGTATCAGAGAATGTCAGTTTTTAAAAAATGTGATCATATAATTCTAGCAAGTCTGTCACCTTTTTTCAAGGGAATCTCTGTATTACCTTAGTAAACACTTAAATAAACACCATAGTAAATAAAGGTCTACAATAATGACATGAACAGAAATTTTTAACTATTCCAGAGTCATTCTTCTTCAAGCATATTATTTGGATGTGCAAGATTAGTCATATTAGACATGTTTTAGAGTATCAGGTTCTGTTCTAAAGGATCCCATTATATTTTGCATTTGAATCTTTGCTTTAATATATATTATAAAACACACAGTGTCATGTTTCAGTATCCAGCACTCAAAATGCTTTGAAGATTTAGCACATGTCAATCAGTTGAAATTCTTTCTATGAATGGAATGAGCATAAAGATTTTGTTAATTGATAAAAGGTTACTCATCAAGAGGTGCCCTTGGATCAGGAATGCCCTTAGGTTATAGTTACATTTAAAACTCATATAACGTTCACCAAAGAATATGTGAGTGATTTGATAGAATCTGTTGAAAAATGTCTATATTGTATCTCATAGAAAGGAGAAAAGCCATAATACATAATAGAAGAAGCATGAGATTTGGTGTCAGAAAAACTCTGGTTATACCCTGAACCTGCCCCCTCAATTCTGTGTCCTGGGGCAAATTACTTAATATCATCAAGCATCATTTCGCTCATCTATAAAATGGGTTAATAAAACAAAATGGGTATTAAAAGGAATTAAATAAGATAATGAGTTGGAAAGTGCATAATAGGTGCTCAATAAATAAAATTTTCTCCTTTCCTTTCCCTTTCCTGTCTCAAAATCACCTCAAAGGGGTGCATAAGAGAACTGGGATCCCTAGACCGCAAATGGACTACATTTACAAACTTCTGATCTCTCTGTACTCAAAATTAGTTTGGAAATAAATAGAAAATGAGCTGGAATAATTTCATATAAAAAAATCAAAATCTTTATTGCCAGAGAGCCTTTGTATAACCCAACACTTTTGAAATCTGAAGCTTTGGCCCACACATTTGGTTACACAAAGACTCTCTTGTAATCTTTTACAGAATCACAGAATCTCAATGTTAGAAGAGATTTTAAGTATCATGTGGCCCAATTGCTTTATCATTAAATGGTGTCCTTTATCATTAAACCTCACCTTTATCATTAAACCATGTCCTATCTTAGCTTAAGAAGAGAACAGACCTCTAGGAAGTGATCATTGGAATGAAATTTCACCCATGGAGCAGAACAGTGAGCTATAACCCAGGTGATCTTATCAGATATGTTTGTTTTGCAATGGGCTCCATCTACAAGACTTTGGGGTCCCTTGGTAAGTTAAGGTAGCATAGCCCCCCTTATCTTAAATAATTACTTTTATACCAGCTCTAGGGGACAAGGATGGCTGCCCAGCATCTCCCCCCAGGACAGCTTGCCACCCGGGCCATCTCTCATTGGTCTAGGCCATTTGCTATCCTTTCCTTTTGGTCCTTAATTGTTCTGGATCTACATTTTCTCAGCTAACAGGATAATTTGTAATATCAATTCATAAGATATTATTGATTACCTCCTCTCAAAATTATAGTGAACCCATCAACAGAAATGAAATAATAGGGCTATCTGGGACTGAGACAACCATATGGGGGAAATATTTTGGGACAAGGCGACATTAAGAAGAAACCCCCTCCCCTCCATCATACCTCCTACCTGTTTTTGTGATCAGTGTGTACAAGTGTTCGTGTATGCCAGAAACAGAGAATATCTCTTTCATCTTACAAGATTGCTCAATGCGATTGAAATGCTGATATAGCATGTGCTTTTAAATATCCTGGTAAAGCACAAGTCCGATCATATTGACTTCTAAATGCCTCAGCAGTTCAAGGTTTCTATAAGGGAAAAAAACAGTTCAACTGCTTCATGCTTAAACCTGGCACATTTTTATGTGGCTGACAACAGGTAGCAAAGTCCTGCTGGGTGAACCGCTGTGTCAGGGGGAGCTGGGAATTGTCATCATTCTCAATGCAAAGCTCTGCTTTTCTTAAGCAAATGCCTGAGTAGCTTGATGGGGTATTCATTTAGAAACACCAAGCAGAACTATAGAATATCTGTGTGCAGACGAGCTCAATCCGATGCTGTGAAAATTTGGACAAATTATTTAGTAAAGTGGATTCCTGAAGCGATTGTGCTGTTGTTATCTATGCCAATTCCCCGACACTGCTGTTCCTGTGGAAACTGAGACTTTTGGCTGTCTTCTACCCAGTCATGAAGAGCATGAAGAGAAAACCAGAAATATTTTAATTGAATTTTTCCTGGTCCTACTAGTTACTATTAGTTTTATGTAATGTTTATCCAGATTGAAAAAAAAATCAATAAAAAATACTTTGGCCCGCACCCCTCCCTGCCAGGCTCAGTCCCGTGGGAGGAGGGGCTGTCAGCTCCGGGAAGGAGAAGGGAGAACTGCAGTGGCAGCCCTTATCAAAAACTCATTCTACTGATCCAAATTCCAACCATAGATAGACTGAGACCAGACACCAGAGAATCTGAGAGCAGCCAGCCGAGCAGAGAGGAGACAGGCATAGAAAAAAACAACACAAAAAACTCCAAAATAAAACCGGAGGATTTTTGGAGGTCTGGTGAACATAGAAAGGGGAAGGGCAGAGCTCAGGCCCTGAGGCTCATATGCAAATCCCGAAGAAAAGCTAATCTCTCTGCCCTGTGGACCTTTCCTTAATGGCCCTAATTGCTTTGTCTCTTAGCATTTCAATAGCCCATTAGATCTCTGAGGAGGGCCCTTTTTTTTAATCCTTTTTTCTTTTTCTAAAACAATTACTCTAAGAAGCCCAATACAGAAAGCTTCAAAGACTTGCAATTTGGGCAGGTCAAGACAAGAGCAGAACTAAGAGAGCTCTGAGACAAAAGGCAATAATCCAGTGGCTGAGAAAATTCACTAAACACCACAACTTCCCAAGAAAAGGGGGGTGTCCGCTCACAGCCATTATCCTGTTGGACAGGAAACACTCCTGCCCATCGCCAGCCCCATAGCCCAGAGCTGCCCCAGAAACCCAGTGTGATGGAAGCACTTCAAATAACAGGCACACACCACAAAACTGGGCGTGGACATTAGCCTTCCCTGCAACCTCAGCTGATTGTCCCAGAGTTGGGAAGGTGGAGCAGTGTGAATTAACAAAGACCCATTCAGTCATCATTTCAGCAGACTGGGAGCCTCCCTACAGAGCCCAGCAGCCCAGAACTGCCCTGGGGGAATGGCACTCACCTGTGACATAGCACAGTCATCCCTCAACAGAGGACCCGGGGTGCACAGCCTGGAAGAGGGGCCCACTTGCAAGTCTCAGGAGCCATACGCCAATACCAAGGACTTGTGGGTCAGTGGCAGAGACAAACTGTGGCAGGACTGAACTGAAGGATTAGACTATTGCAGCAGCTTTAAAACTCTAGGATCACCAGGGAGATTTGATTGTTAGAGCTACACCCCCCTCCCTGACTGCCCAGAAACATGCCCCATATACAGGGCAGGCAACACCAACTACACACGCAAGCTTGGTACACCAATTGGACCCCACAAGACTCACTCCCCCACTCACCAAAAAGGCTAAGCAGGGGAGAACTGGCTTGTGGAGAACAGGTGGCTCGTGGACGCCACCTGCTGGTTAGTTAGAGAAAGTGTACTCCACGAAGCTGTAGATCTGATAAATTATAGAGGTAAGGACATCAATTGGTCTACAAATCCTAAAAGAACCCTATCAAGTTAAGCAAATGCCAAGAGGCTAAAAACAACAGAAAATTATAAAGCGTATGAAAAAACCAGACGATATGGATAACCCAAGCCCAAGCACCCAAATCAAAAGATCAGAAGAGACACAGCACCTAGAGCAGCTACTCAAAGAACTAAAGATGAACAATGAGACCATAGTACGGGATACAAAGGATATCAAGAAGACCCTAGAAGAGCATAAAGAAGACATTGCAAGACTAATAAAAAAATGGATGATCTTATGGAAATTAAAGAAACTGTTGACCAAATTAAAAAGATTCTGGACACTCATAGTACAAGACTAGAGGAAGTTGAACAACGAATCAGTGACCTTGAAGATGACAGAATGGAAAATGAAAGCATAAAAGAAAGAATGGGGAAAAAAATTGAAAAACTCGAAAAGGACCTCAGGGATATGATAGATAATATGAAACGTCCAAATATAAGACTCATTGGTGTTTCAGAAGGGGAAGAAAAGGGTAAAGGTCTAGGAAGAGTATTCAAAGAAATTGTTGGGGAAAACTTCCCAAATCTTCTAAACAACATAAATACACAAATCATAAATGCTCAGCGAACTCCAAATAGAATAAATCCAAATAAACCCACTCCGAGACATATTCTGATCACACTGTCAAACACAGAAGAGAAGGAGCAAGTTCTGAAAGCAGCAAGAGAAAAGCAACTCACCACATACAAAGGAAACAGCACAAGATTAAGTAGTGACTACTCAGCAGCCACCATGGAGGCAAGAAGGCAGTGGCACGATATATTTAAAATTCTGAGTGAGAAAAATTTCCAGCCAAGAATACTTTATCCAGCAAAGCTCTCCTTCAAATTTGAGGGAGAGCTTAAATTTTTCACAGAGAAACAAATGCTGAGAGAATTTGCTAACAAGAGACCTGCCCTACTGGAGATACTAAAGGGAGCCCTACAGACAGAGAAACAAAGAAAGGACAGAGAGACTTGGAGAAAGGTTCAGTACTAAAGAGATTCGGTATGGGTACAATAAAGGATATTAATAGAGAGAGGGAAAAATATGGCAAACATAAACCAAAGGATAAGATGGCTGATTCAAGAAATGCCTTCACGGTTATAACGTTGAATGTAAATGGATTAAACTCCCCAATTAAAAGATATAGATTCGCAGAATGGATCAAAAAAAATGAACCATCAATATGTTGCATACAAGAGACTCATCTTAGACATAGGGACACAAAGAAACTGAAAGTGAAAGGATGGAAAAAAATATTTCATGCAAGCCACAGCCAAAAGAAAGCAGGTGTAGCAATATTAATCTCAGATAAAATAGACTTCAAATGCAGGGATGTTTTGAGAGACAAAGAAGGCCACTACATACTAATAAAAGGGGCAATTCAGCAAGAAGAAATAACAATCATAAATGTCTATGCACCCAATCAAGGTGCCACAAAATACACGAGAGAAACACTGGCAAAACTAAAGGAAGCAATTGATGTTTCCACAATAATTGTGGGAGACTTCAACACATCACTCTCTCTTATAGATAGATCAACCAGACAGAAGACCAATAAGGAAATTGAAAACCTAAACAATCTGATAAATGAATTAGATTTAACAGACATATACAGGACATTACATCCCAAATCACCAGGATACACATACTTTTCTAGTGCTCATGGAACTTTCTCCAGAATAGATCATATGCTGGGACATAAAACAAGCCTCAATAAATTTAAAAAGATTGAAATTATTCAAAGCACATTCTCTGACCACAATGGAATACAATTAGAAGTCAATAACCATCAGAGACTTAGAAAATTCACAAATACCTGGAGGTTAAACAACACACTCCTAAACAATCAGTGGGTTAACGAAGAAATAGCAAGAGAAATTGCTAAATATATAGAGACGAATGAAAATGAGAACACAACATACCAAAACCTATGAGATGCAGCAAAAGCAGTGCTAAGGGGGAAATTTATAGCACTAAACACATATATTAAAAAGGAAGAAAGAGCCAAAATCAAAGAACTAATGGATCAACTGCAGAAGCTAGAAAATGAACAGCAAACCAATCCTAAACCAAGTAGAAGAAAAGAAATAACAAGGATTAAAGCAGAAATAAATGACATAGAGAACAAAAAAACAATAGAGAGGATAAATATCACCAAAAGTTGGTTCTTTGAGAAGATCAACAAGATTGACAAGCCCCTAGCTAGACTGACAAAATCAAAAAGAGAGAAGACCCATATAAACAAAATAATGAATGAAAAAGGTGACATAACTGCAGATCCTGAAGAAATTAAAAAAATTATAAGAGGATATTATGAACAACTGTATGGCAACAAACTGGATAATGTAGAAGAAATGGACAATTTCCTGGAAACATATGAACAACCTAGACTGACCAGAGAAGAAACAGAAGACCTCAACCAACCCATCACAAGCAAAGAGATCCAATCAGTCATCAAAAATCTTCCCACAAATAAATGCCCAGGGCCAGATGGCTTCACAGGGGAATTCTACCAAACTTTCCAGAAAGAACTGACACCAATCTTACTCAAACTCTTTCAAAACATTGAAGAAAATGGAACACTACCTAACTCATTTTATGAAGCTAACATCAATCTAATACCAAAACCAGGCAAAGATGCTACAAAAAAGGAAAACTACCGGCCAGTCTCCCTAATGAATATAGATGCAAAAATCCTCAACAAAATACTTGCAAATCGAATCCAAAGACACATTAAAAAAATCATGCACCATGACCAAGTGGGGTTCATTCCAGGCATGCAAGGATGGTTCAACATAAGAAAATCAATCAATGTATTACAACACATTAACAAGTCAAAAGGGAAAAATCAGTTGATCATCTCAATAGATGCTGAAAAAGCATTTGACAAAATCCAACATCCCTTTTTGATAAAAACACTTCAGAAGGTAGGAATTGAAGGAAACTTCCTCAACATGATAAAGAGCATATATGAAAACCCACAGCCAGCATAGTACTCAATGGTGAGAGACTGAAAGCCTTCCCTCTAAGATCAGGAACAAGACAAGGATGCCTGCTGTCACCACTGTTATTCAACATTGTGCTAGAAGTGCTACCCAGGGCAATCCAGCAAGACAAAGAAATAAAAGGCATCCAAATTGGAAAAGAAGTAAAACTGTCATTGTTTGCAGATGATATGATCTTGTATCTAGAAAACCCTGAGAAATCGACGATACAGCTACTAGAGCTAATAAACAAATTTAGCAAAGTAGCGGGATACAAGAGTAATGCACATAAGTCAGTAATGTTTCTATATGCTAGAAATGAACAAACTGAAGAGACACTCAAGAAAAAGATACCATTTTCAATAGCAACTAAAAAAATCAAGTACCTGGGAATAAACTTAACCAAAGATGTAAAAGACCTATACAAAGAAAACTACATAACTCTACTAAAAGAAATAGAAGGGGAACTTAAAAGATGGAAAAATATTCCATGTTCATGGATAGGAAGGCTAAGTGTCATTAAGATGTCAATTCTACCCAAACTCATCTACAGATTCAATGCAATCCCAATCAAAATTCCAACAACCTACTTTGCAGACTTGGAAAAGCTAGTTATCAAATTTATTTGGAAATGGAAGATGCCTCGAATTGCTAAAGACACTCTAAAAAAGAAAAATGAAGTGGGAGGACTTACACTCTCTGACTTTGAAGCTTATTATAAAGCCACAGTTGCCAAAACAGCATGGTACTGGCACAAAGATAGACATATAGATCAATGGAATCGAATTGAGAATTCAGAGATAGACCCTCAGATCTATGGCCGACTGATCTTTGATAAGGCCCCCAAAGTCACTGAACTGAGTCATAATGGTCTTTTCAACAAATGGGGCTGGGAGAGTTGGATATCCATATCCAAAAGAATGAAAGAGGACCCCTACCTCAACCCCTACAAAAAAATTAACTCAAAATGGACCAAAGATCTGAATATAAAAGAAAGTACCATAAAACTCCTAGAAGATAATGTAGGAAAACATCTTCAAGACCTTGTATTAGGCGGCCACTTCCTAGACTTTACACCCAAAGCACAAGCAACAAAAGAGAAAATAGATAAATGGGAACTCCTCAAGCTTAGAAGTTTCTGCACCTCAAAGGAATTTCTCAAAAAGGTAAAGAGGCAGCCAACTCAATGGGAAAAAATTTTTGGAAACCATGTATCTGACAAAAGACTGATATCTTGCATATATAAAGAAATCCTACAACTCAATGACAATAGTACAGACAGCCCAATTATAAAATGGGCAAAAGATATGAAAAGACAGTTCTCTGAAGAGGAAATACAAATGGCCAAGAAACACATGAAAAAATGTTCAGCTTCACTAGCTATTAGAGAGATGCAAATTAAGACCACAATGAGATACCTTCTAACACCAATTAGAATGGCTGCCATTAAACAAACAGGAAACTACAAATGCTGGAGGGGATGTGGAGAAATTGGAAATCTTATTCATTGTTGGTGGGACTGTATAATGGTTCAGCCACTCTGGAAGTCAGTCTGGCAGTTCCTTAGAAAACTAGATATAGAGTTACCATTCCATCCAGCGATTGCACTTCTCGGTATATTCCCAGAAGATCGGAAAGCAGTGACACGAACAGATATCTGCAAGCCAATGTTCATAGCAGCATTATTCACAATTGCCAAGAGATGGAAACAACCCAAATGTCCTTCAACAGATGAGTGGATAAATAAAATGTGGTATATACACACGATGGAATACTACACGGCAGTAAGAAGGAACGATCTCGTGAAACATATAACAACATGGATGAACCTTGAAGACATAATGCTGAGCGAAATAAGCCAGGCACAAAAAGGGAAATATTATATGCTACTACTAATGTGAACTTTGAAAAATGTAAACAAATGGTTTATAATGTAGAATGTAGGGGAACTAGCAATAGAGAGCAATTAAGGAAGGGGGAACAATAATCCAAGAAGAACAGATAAGCTATTTAACGTTCTGGGGATGCCCAGGAATGACTATGGTCTGTTAATTTCTGATGGATATAGTAGGAACAAGCTCACAGAAATGTTGCTATATTAGGTAACTTTCTTGGGGTAAAGTAGGAACATACTGGAAGTTAAGCAGTTATCTTAGGTTAGTTGTCGTTTTCTTACTCCCTTGTTATGGTCTCTTTGAAATGTTCTTTTATTGTATGTTTGTTTTCTTTTTAACTTTTTTTTCATACAGTTGATTTAAAAAAGAAGGGAAAGTTAAAAAAAAAAGAAAAACAAGGAAAAAAAGATGTAGTGCCCCCTTGAGGAGCCTGTGGAGAATGCAGGGGTATTCGCCTACCCCACCTCCATGGTTGCTAACATGACCACAGACATAGGGGACTGGTGGTTTGATGGGTTGAGCCCTCTACCACAGGTTTTACCCTTGGGAAGACGGTTGCTGCAAAGGAGAGGCTAGGCCTCCCTATGGTTGTGCCTAAGAGCCTCCTCCCGAATGCCTCTTTGTTGCTCAGATGTGGCCCTCTCTCTCTGGCTAAGCCAACTTGAAAGGTGAAATCACTGCCCTCCCCCCGACATGGGATCAGACACCCAGGGGAGTGAATCTCCCTG
This sequence comes from Choloepus didactylus, assembly GCF_015220235.1. Classification (NCBI taxonomy): domain Eukaryota; kingdom Metazoa; phylum Chordata; class Mammalia; order Pilosa; family Megalonychidae; genus Choloepus; species Choloepus didactylus. Next base: position 66,006,450 of record NC_051319.1, on the reverse strand, counting down.
GCAACGTGGAATATGACTCCCGGGGAGGAATGTAGACCCGGCATCGTGGGACGGAGAACATCTTCTTGACCAAAAGGGGGATGTGAAAGGAAATGAAATAAGCTTCAGTGGCAGAGAGATCCCAAAAGGAGCCGAGAGGTCACTCTGGTGGGCACTCTTATGCACACTTTAGACAACCCTTTTTAGGTTCTAAAGAATTGGGGTAGCTGGTGGTGGATACCTGAAACTATCAAACTACAACCCAGAACCCATGAATCTCGAAGACAGTTGTATAAAAATGTAGCTTATGAGGGGTGACAATGGGATTGGGAAAGCCATAAGGACCACACTCCACTTTGTCTAGTTCATGGATGGATGAGTAGAAAAATAGGGGAAGGAAACAAACAGACAAAGGTACCCAGTGTTCTTTTTTACTTCAATTGCTCTTTTTCACTCTAATTATTATTCTTGTTATTTTTGTATGTGTGCTAATGAAGGTGTCAGGGATTGATTTAGGTGATGAATGTACAACTATGTAATGGTACTGTGAACAATTGAAAGTACGATTTGTTTTGTATGACTGCGTGGTGTGTGAATATATCTCAATAAAATGAAGATTAAAAAAACAAACAAACAAACAAAAAAATACTTTGGTCCTGTTTTCTTAATGCGGTATCTGTTCTTCCTTCTATCTCTTTGGGGTCCTTGCCCTCATTTGGTCTATATTGTCAATTCCACCTTCTTTAATGCTCCCTTCCCTTCTTGCATAAATACAATCAGCTCAAGCCCCATTATCCTAAAAAAATCTCATTAGCACAACCACTTTATCCCTTAAGGCAATGCAATTTTTTTCCTGACCATTGTTTTTAATTCATGAGGTCAAGCTGAACATAAAAGAAGCCTGTAACACTGAAATACAGAAATAAGCTGTTTTGTGGAATTCTTACTGCAGAACAACACAAACCTGCAGAGGTCTCTCCCGCTACGGGGCGGGTGGGAGTGTGGGGGTGGAAAGATGATATTAATAACTGGGGTTGGTGGGGGAGTGAAATGAACAAGTGGGAACATGCTGTCTCCCTTCTCTTCACCATCAAATTTCTCATGCTTTCTATTGCTCTTGCCTCTTCTTCCTTGCAGATACTCTATCCTTAACGTTTTGAAATCCGGCTTATTCCCTCACCTTTCTACCCAGACTGCTCGCTCCAAGCTGACCCTTGGCCTGATGACCGACAGATTGGATGATATTCCTCTGAAGCACATATCCCTGACCTTCTGCCACTGCCAGCAAGTCACTCCTCCCTTGACTTCTGAGACATGGTCCAATTCTAATCGCTTTGTTTTTTGAACCCTTCTATCTCCTTTGTGTCTCTTCTTACTCCTTTGACCCCAAACATGATTTTTTTCCCTAGGCCATGTCCCTCTTCTGCTCTTCAGTTTTCTTCCATTTTCCGGACTTCAACTGTATACTCTGTTGCCATTCGCAATCCGGTATTTCTGTATTGACCCTCTAAGTTTCAGACCTCTGTCTAACCACCTCCTAATGATATCCAGGTACCTCCACTTGGATGTCTCTGTCAGAGTTTTAAATTTAATAAATCAAAAAACCCACTGTTCTTTTCTTTTTTTTTTTTTTTTGTCATGGATTCCTTGTGTCTTTTGATCTCCACTCAAATCTTGGAGTCTTTTTGATTCTTTCTCCTAAAAGATCAGAAATCTGTTAAGTCCTGTAACTTCTCCCTTGCAATTTCTCTTGTTATCAACCTCTTACATTCTTGTCATCACTCTAGTTCCGGTTCATTCCCTTTTGCTTTTACTGAAATCATGTCCTGAATCATTTCTCTGCTTCCTAGTTCTCTCACTCCAGGGCACTCTACAGACTATGGTAGAGACTCTCTTATCCAAATTTGTAGTTTGCGGGTTACAAATAATTTTTTTAAAAGTCATTTAAAACAGGGTGTCATGAACAGTGGAACACGTGTAACCTTAAATGTTTTCTCTTCATTTAAAGCACAAAAATGTGTATTCACCTTACACTTTTGCTCTCCTAACTGGTTTTCTACATGATCTTTGTTGCATGAATATCTCACCTGTGTGCTTTAAGTGGAGCAGGAACTTAAAGAAACTTTTATCGCAATCTGAAAACAAAATCTTCCTACATTTTATGTTATCCTCCCAATCACTTACGATTTTCTCACCCATCCTTAATTGGACAGCATTAAAAAAATTTTTCAATTTAAAGCTTTTGGTCAAGAATGTCAGCTTTAATTGGAAATTTATAGCCCTTCTGAAAGATAGTGTATAACATTATTAATAAAATTACCTAACCTTGCTAAAAAAAAAAAATCTCAACTTTCAAAGAAAATACAAATCTCTTTCTTTTGCCACTTTTATGTGATCAACTTATTTAAATATTAAATAAATTCTATAATCATACTAACAAAGACAGCTGGTATAAACAGCTTTGGGAGCAAACACAACTTACTCTTGGTAAGTAATCAATTGTTGGGAGCACAGTGTTCAGATAGTCTATCTAGAAAGGAACCGATTAGCAATGCACTATCTGTGTGTGCTGGCCTAGAGTCAGGGCCAGGAAAACGTCAGCTAGTCAGGGATTTTGTTATTTGGGAGTCAGATAATAGAGCATCTACGGTAATGTCAAAATGCCAAGAGTGAGATAATGTTGTTTCTGAAATCGTAAAGTGTATCACTCACAGTCTAGGGAGATACCTGACCTCATGAGAACCTTTCTTTGAGGTAGAGACCGGGGGAGTGCTATTGGATTAGTACCCTGTCATGCTACCAGTAACTTCTGGCTTGGTACTAGCCTGACATGTGGCATAGAAAATGCTACAGGGTCATTTCCAATATACATATTTTAAATAGAGGCTTTAAAAATTCATATATGCAACAATAACAAAAAAAAAACAAAATGAAAACATTAGTACACATTGGATTTTAATGTAGAATTTCCATAGCAACATATTTCTTATTGTTCAGTGCTCAGTAATTTAGAGGCTGATTTGCTCATGAAACAACTGGGTAATATTCAGATTTAGATTATAGGAACCTCATTCTTACATAAAATATTATGATCTTGAGCTTTTCAATCTAGCATGAGTAATGCCTACTCTGGGAATTGATGTCAAATTCCCTAACTAGAGTCACTCCTGGAGAGCAAAAATAATTTAGTGTGGAAAAAATATCATAAAAGAAATTGAGTGTACTAATTCATGGATTAAAACGTAAGTTAAAAAACTTTCTGACTCACAGTTCAACTGTGAACTGATTTCACTTAGTCTCATTCCCTATGAGTGCTGGCACTGCCGAAACCCAGAATCATTTTCCTTTAACATTTAAAAATCTGTTACTAGGTCCAAAGTCAGCCCAATACCATCTTGAGATTCTTGAAAAATTGCTCTCCTTCCAAAGTCAAGCCCACTCATTTAGCATAGTTTCCAAAATTTCATTGGGTGTCGGACTATCAGAGATTCAGATTGCACCGACATGCAGAAAGTTGGCTCTGTGAATTCCTGTAGGATCCTTAGACTGTGCCTGGAAAAGCCCACTGGGACTGCCCCTTGGACCTGTGTCAGTGTGCTGTCGCTGGGAGTTCAGAAACATTTTACAATGCAGCCCTGAACTCGGGTGCACGGATGACTTGTTTTTCCAAAAGGAAGAAAGGCCAGCATTACTATGTAAGCAGAGGAAGTTGACATGATCTCAATCATGGGTCTTTCTTCTATTTGTGTCGGGGAATCAGCCCCTGCAGAACAGCAAGCCTTTCTTTTGACCACACATGGCTGTCTGCCTGATTTTTCTCATTCTTAACCTTTGCCTCCTCCTTGGAATGAAGTGGGAAATACTGCCGAGACTGCATTCTTTCTGTATATCTCCCTTATGATAATCACGAGGAGATTATCTGCACACCCAGAAAATAATTCTAGCTCACAAGTCCAGGTCTGAACAGCCAACTATGAATAGGAAGAGGTTACACATAAAAATGGGTTCAAGGAAGGATATTTGTTTCTGTCTTATACAAAATTCATGGAAGCAACCTAGTTAACTGTTGTCTAATTTAAATTAATGGCAAAATATCTTATAAATAATAAAAGTCCCTAAAGGAAAACTTTCATTTAATAGTACTAATTGCCTCTGAATCAGTCCTTCCCTTTAAAACTGCTTTACTATAACAGAACATTAATTATTGAGTAATATTTAAATCCTTGTGAAGTAAGTAATAATTTAATTTGCTATGTTTTATTTGGTGATGCTTTATTTTCTTATTATTCTAGTTGCTGTGCATATTGCATAATTATAAATAATTCTATAGATAGGATTATTCTGAGAAATAGAGATAATACTTTGACTACTTACAGCCAACAACTGGGTACTCATTCTGTCATGCAACTCACAAGACATTTAAGAATGTCATTAACATCATTGATGGACTGATTGGTCAGAAAACATTTTACTTTTATTGCTTTACTTGAAAAGAGAGTGAAATAGCTCTGTTCCTAAATGAATGGTGCTCCTTTTAGCTTGTAGCAGTGATTTTCACTGTATTCTATTACTGACTTCCTATTTTCATTCCCAAGTGAGGAAAAAGAAGACAGATGCCATATTCTACATAAGCATTGGAGGATAGAATACACAGGGTGGGAGTTTGATGATCCATATACTAGAACTACAACTCAAGGAACTGTTACACATATATCCTTATTCCCTTTCTCTACCCTTTTCTGATTGCACCGTCATATAGAAACCAAAGAGGACAAACTCATCATGGAACTCATTTTTCATTCTTTGCTACTGTGGCGTTGGCATTGTAAAGTCATCTGTGAACCTCCTGGCATTCCGAGCCTCCATGAGATCTTCAGGAAAGAAATTGCTCAGGGCCACTTGCTTGTTTCTTCAAATGTCTTAAATGGACTATTAGCTTCCTTTTAGAGATCTGCTTTTATTAGTTTTTTTTCCTCGTAGTTTGATAATTATAACAAGATAATAGTATTTTAGAAGATTTAAAATAGAAGAAAAACCTACCCCTTTAATAAAATTATTCCAACACAATTGGTATTATTTTTTATATATTATCTTCCAGTCTCTTTTATGTGAATCTTTTTTACATCATTTGTAATCATGGTGTATATTTTGGGTCTTTTTTTTTTTTTTGCACATAATGGAAAAATACGCATGTTCCCATATAGTCTTCATACTTATGCTTTTAAATAGCTGCAGAGTAGTCTATGAAGGAGATGGTCCATTGTTTATTATAAGAATTGCTCTTATTTTTTAAAATTCAGTTTTCTGTTATTTCACAAGTATAAGTAACACTAAAATAATCATATTAATTTATACCATTTTCTCCTCATTTTTCAAAATGTCCTTAGCCTAGAGATCCAGAAGAGGGTATACTGGGTCAATGGATATGAACATTTTATGGCTCTTAATACACAATGCCAAATTGTTCTCCAAAATGTCTGTGTCAATTTATATTGCCAGTAATGACGGATGAAAATTCCAACTTCAGTGTAATCCAGCTCCAACTCCTTATATCTACTCAATGTTGTAATCTAGTACCAGCCAATTCTATGCTCTGTGAAGAAGAGGTTTCTGGTTGCAAGAATCAGTTTTAAGAGATTATTAGGATTGAAAATTAATATCTTCCTCTGTTAAGGATAACTGAATACCACATTATGCCTAGATGTGATACTTTAAATTCTTTGTCTTTATTGTGTTTCTATTGCTTACTCATGTTTCAAAGGTATGTGTTATTTTATTCTTAAAGATATATGGATAAAGTCCTATTTTTATAGAAAAGTTATTCAATTATGGAAATGTGTCAGACTCCAACTCAGCTGATTATATCACTATCTGTTCAAAACTCTTCATGACACTCCATTACTTACAAAGTAAATTCTGAACTCTTTATTCCAGCTTTTCAAGTCCTTCATTCCCTAGCCCCAAACTTCCTTCCATCCTTATCTCTCATTACAAGTTCTTCACACTCCAGTCAATCTGCGGTACTTGCTGGTCCCCAAATAGTCCCCACACTTTCCTGTCCTTGCTCATGCTTTCTCCTGCTGTCTATCGTGGCTTTGCCTTTCCCAGCAAAATTCTATCTGGATTTCAAGGTGTTTAGAGTGATGGCCTCCAGCAGCCTTCCCTGATTCCCGACATGCTTCTCCTCCCAAGCGCCTGTAATTTCTTTCTCCTCTGGATCATGGTAAAATTTTTGCTTCTCTGTTAGAGCATTTATCATATTCTATCTCATAGTCAATACTGATGAACTTGTCAAATCCCATTAAGCTGTAGTATTTTTGGGGGTGGTGTAACATCTTATTCATTTTTAAAAATTGCCCATAGTATTTAGCAATGTGCCTTACATATAGTAGTTTCTCAATAGATATGTATTTGATTGTTAAAATATAATGGTTGAGCCCAAGAGACCTGAAGTGGAGTCATCATTCACCATTCGGTAGCAGCTATAGCACACAGGCATCACCTCAAGAGGAAATCACTAGATATCTATGCTCTCAGGGTAACTGATATGAATAATTCTTACTCCCAAGTGTCTTAAGGTCTTTAAGTCCCTTCAGAATCACCTATGGTAAAATGATGCTGTCTTAGACACTTTCAGAACACACAGTTACTGATATATGGTTAGGTTACTTCAGTTAGGGGATTCATTGTAAAGATCCATAAGGAAATAAAAAATCATTTGTAATAATCTCATTTACCACACAGTCAGGGCTCCTGGAGAACCAGATCTTTGGCTCTGTTGGCCTAGGTTCCTCGTCCCCTTAGGACAGGCTTCTGGTGCTCCAACTCCAGAACTTTCTCAGCTTCTTTTGGTCTTTGCTGCCACTGTTCTCATCAAGACTGACTTTCTCATTCAAGTGGAATATTTGATTGGTCAGCCAGTCCCAACCAATTAGTGTACTCCAGCCATCTATGGGTTGACCATGGTCTACAAGGCTACCAAATGATGGAGCTTACAGTCTGGGGTCCCCCTTGTGTCCAGGAAATATGGCCCAGACATCTGTATTGGGGTGGCTGTGACAATTGTACAAATTCTGGCTACTTTTTCCATAAGGAAATGTATTTGTGACCAACAGGGCATTATACCTCATAAATACGTTTAGTATTTTGATATTAGATTATTTTCTAATTTTATAAAGTTGGTAATTGTCGGAAATAAAGCGGTACCTGTAAGGGAATAAACGCTCTCTCGGTTCTGGAGGAGAAAAGAATTTATTTACGATCTTGCAAGATGGGGCGTCCAGCCAAACACGCGGAAGGCTGGCGCCCCCGAGGAAGAGAATGGCGATGTTTAAATCTCCTACTCCTAATTCGCAAGTCCCTCCCCTGTTTCCCCATTGACTGGGTACTACAGAGGTTACAGCCTATCCGAGAACACTAACTAATTCATCTTTTGAGATTTTAATTTGTACAGCCAATCCCAGAGAGCCAACTAGCTCATTATTGAGATTTTGAACTGATTAGCCAATGCCCCCCCCCCAAATTTTTATTTTTTTGCTGTGAGTTCCCGCCTCTGATACTACCTCATGTCTCTTTACATCAGGCAGATTCTCTCTTCTCTTTGTCTGGGGCTTGTTTAAACTGGTTTTGCCTCCATTTCCCTTATTCCATGCTGTCTCTATGTGAAAACGAAACTTATTCCTTTCTTACAGATTCCCTCCTCTTTCTTTTTTAAACACTTTTAGTTTTCACATTTTAGATTCTCAAATTTGCTAAGGGCTTTTTCACATTCCTTATTATACGGATCTTTTTAATTTTTGATTCTAGTGGTTTTGATGGGTTTTTGAACTAGCCTTTGAGCACACGGGATTATGTAGCACCCAGCTGTTATAAACATTTTGGCTGGAATGATAAGGAAAATTAAAATAGATGTTGCAATTCCTTTCCATTTCTCGAACCAATTTTCCAACCATTCTATGAGTGGGTTGTTAATGCTAGAATTCTTTTCTAGTTTCTGAAATAAGGCTGTTAAGCCTTGTAGGGCTTTGGTGATAGTTCCATTAGGCGCGGTATTATAGGGGATGAATGTGCGACAATTTCCCCCAACTATAGCACAGACGCCTCCTTTTTCAGCTAGCATCATGTCTAGGGCCATTCTGTTTTCCCATGCCATTCGGCTAGTGGCATCTAACTGTTCTGCTATTTCTTTAATGACATCCCTGGTATAGTTGATAAATTTTAGCTGATGATTGACATTTTTATTGATGGTGACCCACCAGAATAAGGACGATTTAAATTCTGCAGCTACTTGATTTTTAGCTTTAAACTCATTAGGAACTTTCTGGGGAACCCCTATACTATCTACAAACATTTTTTTATTGAAGGAACTAGGTACACTTTGTACATTTTTCTTTTCTCCTTTGCCTTGGGTTGGTACTTTTTTATTACTTTCAAATGCCAGGGTAAATGAGATAGCCAATTGAACCAGAGCACAGGTTCCTCCCCACCTTTCAGGTAGTGTTGCCCAGAGGATGCCCTTCCCACAGTACCACCAGAGGTCTGCTCGGGGTATAGTTAGGCTGGAGAAGTTGCCAGTACTATCCTTGCTCACATTCCACACCTGTGTACACAGAGCCATGGTATCAAGATCCTGGAGCCCTTCTTCCCATCTGGAGAGACAGGCAGAGTGGTTTCCGGGACCAAGGTGAGAATCTGGTATGGCTTTGACACTTCCCTCCTGGACTGGAGGGAAAAGGGAGGACAACGTACTACAACTTTCACCAGGAGTAGCATTTTGAAAGAGGAGTGTTATACATTTAAACTCCCTTTCATGCTTTTTCATCCCCAAGGGGAAGGGCATAATCTGAACAGTGGGTTGTTTGGTTGTACAAGCATAACAGTCACTTCTGTTTAGACTCTGGATGGTATGTTTGCCCCATTCTACCCAGGCATTTGTATTTCCATAACCTGTCTCTATTTCTGTGGTTTGCTTTAAGTCTTTGGCCTTAAGTGTTCTAATGACCTTGGGGTCAATTTGAACTGGAGAGTTAAATTCCAGCCAAGTTTCCCTTAATGGTTTTTCCTCCAACCTGGGTAAGACCCATCCCTCATACTGTGTGGTCCACCACGCAGTGTTCCAAGAATAACAGGGGTTAGGTGTCTCATAAGTTATACTCTCAAATGTTCGCCCCCCAACAATCTTGCTTTCTATTTGAACAGTCTGCTTACATAAATGCTTATATTCCTCACTCAGTTGTTGCTGACGTTTTAGATTTTTACAGCTCATTACTTGACAAACATCAAATTGTACAGTTTGAGACTTTAAGCCTTTGACTACACTTATAACCAGCTTAGCAGAACCTGTTACTCCTTGAATATAGAACATTATGATCAGTATAAGCAATTTCATCATTAAGCTATACACAGAGCACAATGCAAACATAGGGTTTAATCCAGCCCTTCCTCCCTCCTAGTATGTTCTTTCAACTGTTGCCTATTTAAAGTGATCCTTAGGGGATCTGAGGTAGGAGTCACTTTCCAGGATTCAGGTTGAGTTGCTGGATACTTATCGTCTGGTTCAGGCACCAGTCCCTTCACTCGTGTGTAATGAGTCCAGCCTCTTTCTGCCGTTCGGACTGCCGTCTCAGTTGTCAGCAAGACCTGATAGGGTCCTTCCCAGATCGGTTGAAGTTTGGATTCTTTCCACGACTGGATCAGAACCCAGCTGCCAGGCTGATGTCGATGGGCAGCAAATTCAAGAGGCGGGGTCTGAGCCAGCAGTCCACGGTGCCTGAGAGATGATAAAGTAGAAGACAAGGCCAGTATATAATTCTTAAGAAAAAGATCTTTTGTGTCTAGGGAGGGGAGCTCTCCAGTCCACCTGGGGAAAGGCAAACCAAAAAGCATTTCATAAGGGGAAATTCCCAGTTCTTTTCTAGGGGCAGTCCTGATTCTTAGTAGAGCTATAGGTAAGCACTTGATCCAAGGTAACTTTGTTTCCAAAACTAATTTAGAAAGATGTTTCTTTATGGTTTGATTCATTCTTTCCACTCTCCCAGAGGATGGTGGATGCCAGGGAGTGTGGAAGTCCCAAGTGACACCCAGGCTTCTCATGACATTTTGCAACACACGGGAGGTAAAGTGACTGCCATTATCAGAGTCTATATTTTCCACTAACCCATAACGGGGAATGATTTGTTCAAGGATAACTTTAGAAGTTCCCAATGCTGTAGCTGAGGATAGAGGGTAGGCTTCCACCCATCCAGTGAGGTGGTCGACAATTACCAAAATATATTTTAAACGACCGATTGGTGGCATTTCAGTGTAATCAACTTGAATGCTCTGGAATGGTCTCAGGCCCGGCTCTCTTCCCCCTTGTACCTGTTTTCTTAAAATCTTTTTATTAATTTTTTGACAAATTATGCACCGCTCACAGATTTGTTTAGCAACTGTATAAAGGCCTACACATCCAAATTGTCTAAGTACTACATCACACATGGCTTGTACCCCCCAATGACTCCCCTGGTGTAGGACTGCTAATATCTCCCTCATTATTTGTTTATTTAACATTTGTCTGCCATCTGGGAGAAACCATTTCCCCTGATCATTTAAGGTTGCTCCTAACTGTTTCAACTCTTTTACTTCTTTGGCAGAGAATGTAGGGACCCCAAATTCCTTAGGGATAGAGGGTATTAGGATCATTATTTTTAAAGGGGGGTAGAGAGAGGCCTCCTTAGCCTTTTCATCAGCCAACCTATTGCCTTTTGCCTCAAAAGTAGGTCCCTTCTGGTGTCCATTTATATGCACCACTGATATTTCTCTAGGTAAGAGTAGATTGGTTAATACTTGTTTCACCAATTCCCCATGAACCAGTTCTTTTCCTTTGCTATTGATTAATCCCCTTTCTTCCCAGATCTTTCCAAAGGTGTGGACTACCCCAAAGGCATACTTAGAGTCAGTGTATATTGTACCATCCTTTCCTTCTAATAATTTGAGGGCTTGATTTAGTGCATACAATTCACAAGTTTGAGCTGACCACTTATTGGGCAATCGGCTAGCTTCTGGTCGGACTCGAGTTTGGTATTCAATTAGGTCTAAACAGTCATGCTCAGGGGTCTCTACTTGCTCAGGCCCCTTCCAGAGGAAGGAGGCCGGGTTTAGGCTATGATCTGTTGTTAAGACCAAATCATCTTTTTCCATTAGGATTGCTTCATATTTTAAGATTCGAGAATCAGTTAACCATTTCCCTGCCCTTTGAGACAGAATAGTTCTCACTTGATGAGGAGTACTAACTACTAATGCCCCTCCAAAGGTTAATTTCCTGCTTTCTTCTACTAAAAGGGCAGTTGCTGCAATGGCTTGAACACACCCAGGCCACCCCCTAGAGACTGGATCTAAAACCTTCGAAAGGAAAGCCACCGGCCTTCTTTGGCCTCCCCAGATTTGGGTTAGGACCCCCAAAGCTGTTCCCTTATCTACTGTAACAAACAGGTGAAAGGGTTTTTCGAGGGAAGGAAGTGCTAGAACAGGAGCTTGCACCAGTGCCTGCTTGAGTTCATTTAATGCCTTTATTTCCACTTCCTCCCATTCTATCTTGTCAGGCTCTTCCTCTAGTAATTTTTGGTATAGCTCTTTAGTTCGAGATGCAAAAGAATCTATCCACAATCTACAGTACCCTACCAATCCCAGGAATTTTCTTAGCTCTCTTTTTGTTTGAGGAAGAGGCAACTCTACTATGGCCTGGATTCTTTCTGGATGGATTTTTCTTTTTCCTTCACTTATGAGGTGGCCTAGGTACTTAACTTCCCTTGCTACAAATTGCAGTTTACTTTTAGATACCCTTAATCCTTGTTCCCCTAAAAAGTTCAGTAGATTTTTCGTAGCTTGAGCCACCACTTGCCTTTCTTTACCTGATATTAATAGATCATCTACATATTGCAGAAGGGTGATTTCAGGTGGGACTGGAAATTTTTCCAGTACCCTCTCTAACTCTTGCCCAAAGAGATTGGGGGACTCCGTGAAACCCTGAGGTAAGACCGTCCATCTGTATTGCTGCTTTCGCCCATTGAAGGGATCTTCCCACTCAAAGGCAAACAGGTCTCTACTTTCTGGATCAAGGGGACAGGCCCAGAAGGCATCCTTTAAATCTACTACACTAAACCACTTATGATGGAAGGGAATTTTACTCAGGAGAGTGTAAGGATTAGGAACTACAGGGTGTCGAACCTGGACAATTTTATTAATGGCCCTTAGATCCTGCACCATTCTCCAGCTACCATCTGGTTTCTGAATGGGGAGAATGGGAGTATTAAAAGAGGACATACAGGTTTCCAAGAGTCCATCCCGAAGGAGACCCTCAATGATGGGTTGGAGTCCCTGTCTTCCTTTAAGAGGAATAGGATATTGTTTCTGGCACACGACCTCCCCTTCCTTTTTTAACTTGATTTTAATTGGGGGAATTTGCAACCCTCCCCTGTTTCCTTCTTTTACCCATACCTCCTCCTTAATGTCTCTTTCATCTTCTTCAGTGAGCAGGGCCAAAACCTCAATCCGTCCATTCCTTACCTCTAAATCCACTCCCATAGGTATTATTAGGTCTCTTCCTAATAAATTACTCCCAGCTTCTGGGATGTGCAACAAGGGAGCTATGATTTGATTATTTTCCCAACAAATGTTAGTAGGTTCAAGAATGGGAACTTTAAATCCCTCCCCTTTTACCCCTGTGACGGTGAGGGAACTGCCAGAGAGCCTGGCCCCCTTTGGAAGATGATTTACAGAGGAGCAAGCTGCTCCAGTGTCTACCAAGAATGTAATTTCCTCTTGATATGGGCCCACCTTTAAATTTACTAAAGGCTCCCGGTGGGCTTCTGAGATGAGGAGCCTCTGACTCTCCTAGTCTTCAAAATTCATTAGCGGTATAACTCGACCCTCCTTCTGTAAGTCTGGGCACTCCCTTTTGAAATGGCCAGGCTTTTCACAATGATAACACCCTGCAGAGTTCTGCATTTTCCTTGCTCCTTTTTTTAAATCAGCCCAGCCCCCTCCCCTATCTCGCCTCTGTCTGCATCCCCCATTTCCTGTTTCTAATCTTTTCTTGACCAAGTGGTCAACAGTGGCTATCATGACTTTAGCCTGCTGCTTTTGTTTTTCGTCCTCCCTTCTTACAAATACTTTCTGTGCTTCCCTTAATAACTCCTCCAATGGCTTATTCATCCATCCATCTATTTTCTGAATCTTTTTCCGAATATCAGGCCAAGATCCCTTCACATAGCTGACCTTTAACATTCCCTGGGCTATAGGGTCATCAGGGTTCATACCTGAATATTTCCTTACTTGTTCTCTCAATCTTTGTAGATAAGCAGAGGGAGACTCATCTTTCTCTTGATTTACCTCAAAGGCCTTATCCAAATTTTGAGATTTGGGTACCGCCAATTTTATTCCCTCTACAATGAGGTCTCTGAGATCCTTCATTTGTGCCCTATCCTCTTTATCATTATTATCCCAATCAGGGTCAGTATTTGGAAATTTTTGCTCTGCTGCCATCACCCCTTGCCCTGGCGGGTGTTGCCTTTCCCATTCTTTCATAGCAGCCCCTCTTATCATTCCTCTCTCCTCTTTTGTAAAGAGGATGTTTAATATGGACATAAGTTCAGACCACGTGTATAGGCTAGAGCCTAGGAACTGATCTATTTGCTCAGCCAGCCCCATTGGGTCCTCTATTAGCAATTTCATCTCCTTCTTAAAATTTCTTACTTCTGCACTCGTTAATGGGGCATTTACATACCCGACTTCCTTTGGCCCCATAGGCACCTCCCTCAAGGGGTAAAGGGATTTAACGGGGTGATGTTCCCTTACTCTCTTTCCTTCAAGAGTTTTTGGAAATGGAAAATTCTGTACATCCTTTTTGCACTGTATTAATTCTTTCCTCAACCATTGATGGGTCATATCTGGTGGGGCAGTTGGCGCCGATGGGCCTCCTGATTCCCCTGGAACCTGTGCGGACCTTATTAGGTCCTCAGACTCTAACAATCTCTGCCCTGGGGGAGGAGGGGAATAGTAGGGAGGAGGAAGGCTTAATAAGGGGTCCCAGGGTTTAGATTCTACCAACTCATCTTCCAAGTTTGGGTTTTTATCTTTCACAAGGTAAAGGGGAGTTTTTTTGTTCTTTAGCCAGCACGTGGCATAATCAGACTCCTCCTTAGAAAAGGGTTTCTTCTCATTAACATAAATTACAAGGTTGGCACAGAGCCAGTCCTCCTCTGACCCATACTTTGGCCAGAATACGTCTGGTGGTGAAATGCTTTCTTCAGTCCAAATGTAACAACAGTATTTAATCATTTTCTTTTTGTCCTTTCCCTTGGTCCGATTGCTATCGGTCCAATATTTTAACATCCTACCTAGTGGGCTATCTGGAGGGATGTCCCCGAGGGACTCTATAGGTGCCCCCTTTTCTTCTTCCCCGGCCGGCCAACTGCCTCTATTTCCCATCCTGAGTCTTGTCTGGGCTTCTTTCTCTCAGTTCCTTTCGCTTCGTCTGTCTCTGGCCCTTTCCCTCGCGGGAGAAGGGAACCGCAGATTGAGACTCCGCACTCGCTTCGTGCAGTATGTCGCACGTCTCAGTCACACACAAGCAGCTCCAGACTCATCAGGAATTCCCGACCACCAAGGCAATATATTACTTTCCTTACCTTGGTCCGTGCACGGAGTTGCCTGGTCAAACAGAGGCAAGCCCTTTCCCCCTTTTCTCATCCACAACCGGCAGATCCAAGCGTCTGGTCTCGGGCCCTTTAGCTGCCGGAGATGGGCCCCCAATGGCGGAGTCCGAGACCGCTCAATCAGCGGGGCGCGCCTTCCCTTTGTCCACCTCGGGGGTCCCCCTCCGAAGCTTTGGATCCCGGACGAGCCCCCAAGTTGTCGGAAATAAAGCGGTACCTGTAAGGGAATAAACGCTCTCTCGGTTCTGGAGGAGAAAAGAATTTATTTACGATCTTGCAAGATGGGGCGTCCAGCCAAACACGCGGAAGGCTGGCGCCCCCGAGGAAGAGAATGGCGATGTTTAAATCTCCTACTCCTAATTCGCAAGTCCCTCCCCTGTTTCCCCATTGACTGGGTACTACAGAGGTTACAGCCTATCCGAGAACACTAACTAATTCATCTTTTGAGATTTTAATTTGTACAGCCAATCCCAGAGAGCCAACTAGCTCATTATTGAGATTTTGAACTGATTAGCCAATGCCCCCCCCCCAAATTTTTATTTTTTTGCTGTGAGTTCCCGCCTCTGATACTACCTCATGTCTCTTTACATCAGGCAGATTCTCTCTTCTCTTTGTCTGGGGCTTGTTTAAACTGGTTTTGCCTCCATTTCCCTTATTCCATGCTGTCTCTATGTGAAAACGAAACTTATTCCTTTCTTACAGTAATCCATATCAATATTATATGTAAAGTCTAGTAATCTGAATTTTGTATCAGTCAGAACTTTGCATTATCCAGTTGATAGTGGATGCTCTAATGTTAAGTGCTTCCTTTATCACACACTTACCATTGAAAGTCTATCTCCTTTAACCTTCAAAAGAATTCTGTAAGACTTTTTAAATCCCCTTTTCACAGATAAAGAAATTAAGGTTCAGAGAGGTTTATTAATTTATCTAACATCACATAGTTAAAAGGCAGTAGACCAGGCTGTGACCCAAAGTTGGTTAGATCTCAAAGCCTGGACTGAATCACTATCAAGGTGGGAGGCAATGTAGAGTTTGGATATTTAATCAACATTTTTCTCTCTCTAAGAAGGAAGCATATCACAGCTTTATGTTACTTTTAGCTTCTTCACATTTGGGGTGAATTGGGATGTTTGCAGTGAAGTCAAGAGCAGCGGAGCTGAAGGAACACCCACCAACAGTCAGCATTGTCAATACTCCTGCCCATTCCTCTGTGAAAAGTAGCCCTCCTTTCACACCTCTTTTCTTAAATATTAGGAAATGACCCAGAACACCTCTTCAATGAAAAGGAATGTGCACCACAGTGTGACAGAGCTTTATGCTAAAGTGCTTTCTTGAGGGAGCTAACTCCGTGATTAAGCAACCTCACTTTGTGTTTAAGTAGCTTTGCTGAGGACAGCGTGTTCCTCATGCCTCACTGTTGCCTTTATATATGTACACAAAACAATTGCTAGAGATGAACTTAAATTCACAAAACCTAAAGCTTTTTGCAGAAGAAAACTAAAACAATCAGAAGTACTTTTTTTTTTTTTCATTAGAAGCTGAATTGGGTTCACAATTGTGTTTCTGATTCAACTGTAATACATAAAAAAAAAAAATACTAGAGATTCTCCTACAATGTTATATTCCTTTTATCTGGAATTTCAGGTTTCTCTCTTCTGTTTCCTGAGATTTGCAAAGCAGCAAAATCAGCCAGTTTACATTTAAGATGTTTTGATTCTTTTCTCAGACTCTTGCCAGTGTACTTAACACAGAATGATTAAAAGCTGTGTGTTCTGTTAGAACTGTTATAGTGTTTAAACAAGGAAGTCTGTGTTTGTTTAAGAGAATGGGGAAATGGTTATCTTGACAGATTAGACTGAAAAAACAGGACAGCCACAGTCTAGCACAGATGTCCACATTTGCCACTTGGCTGGCTTTTGGAGGTGTTCTAAACAGAACTCGCTTGTGTGCTTGTGCTGAGCTCTGTTTGACACCTGACTGAGGAATGTGATTAAGAGCTACTGCCAGGGCCTGCGTGTCTCTGTGGGCAAATGTTCCCAGGTTTGAAAATTCTCAGAGTCTGTTTAACTATGTCATAATTAAACTAATGGAACACAAGAGGAATTTCTCTAAATGGCTTAAAGACCCTGTTTAAATGCGATTTCATCTCACATCACACACAGTTCCTGTGGCTTCACTGCAAAGTCAAAATGAAACAGAGCAGAAGCTGCCGGGAATAGCACATTAATCAATCTCTTAAAAATGTGATCTTAAAAAGTGGATGAGACATCAGTGGCAGCTGTGTTTTTGTGGAAATAGCACTGGACTAAAATTCAGGAAACCTTGATTCTAGACCTAACTCTGACACTTAACTGGCTCTTTGATCTTGCAGGAGTCAACACTTAACTTTTCTAAGATAGTGAAGCTGCTGCTGTTGATGATGGCAGTGGTGGCAGTTCACTGTGATTGAGCCCACACTATGTGCCAGACACAGTGTACTGGCTCAGCAAAGAGATACCTCATCTTATCCTCACAGCAACCCTATAAAGGTGGATACAGTTAGCTTTGCTATTTCCTATTAAGGTTCAGAAAAGCTAAGAACTTTGTACAAAGTCATATAGCTAGTATGTGGTATACCAGCTGGTACGTTTGAACCCAGGGCTGACCATTATACTTTATTGGATCTTGGTTTTCTCAGACAACAGGGTCCCCATGGTAACTTCCAGCTGTGAAATTCAATGATTGTAAAATCTGAATACATCAACATCACTTTAAATATGTCTACATGTAAAAAAAAAAGCAAAGACATTACTTTTGGTTGGTTAGAATCTTGAATACACATAGATGTCTCCTTCTGTTGCCTGGTGCATAGCTTGTCACAAACATCAGTGTAAAATTATTTTATTATAAAATTTATGAAAATATAGAACAGCCTCACTAAGTGGTATTTGTTAATTCAGATCTTGAGAGCTTGAAACTCTGGCATACATGCTTGAGTTTGTGTGTGTGTGTGTGTGTTTTAATAAAGGAAGAGCTTTAAAAAATATTGCATAATTTAGGAGTTTGGGATATGCTTGTCATGTCATATAGGCAATCGCCAATTGCACTCTCCCTGTTTTATTTATGGCTATTAATGTGTACCTTATCTTGTAATATGGGTGATATTTGAATGTAGTCAACTGAATTTATTATTTATTATAATACAGTTTCCTCAGTAATATGCAAAGGGTTCCATAGCCTTATTTTAAATAAATAAGATTTTGATTTATCATTAACATATTCACATGCAGTAACTGAATACTTTACCAAAATGACTGCACAAAAAGCCATGAGTACATGTTTTTTATTGAAAATATAAAATGCAAAGTATTAGAGTAGCTGGTGTCAGTGCATTTCTGCCCTGACTATCTTGTCAAGGTCAGTGGGGTTGCCAGGGAGACCAGCCTGGATTATAACCATGGGCTGTGCTGGTTTATTCCTAAAGACCACCTAGAGTCATCCACTAATACAAAGTCCAGAGGTTGGTTTGAAGAATTAAGCCAGCACCAACTTAGATATATATTTAATAGATAATCAAATAATATGTATTTAATAACCTTTTTTTTTGTTGGCGGGGGGAGAGTTTAAATGATATATGGCAGTGTGTCTCAGCTCCTATCATCCTACCTGAAGATCATCAGCCTGGATGGCTTTATTTTTTACCTTCTTGCCATAATCCTCTTCATTTGTTTCTTCTGGTCCTAACTCTGCTCCTTTGTGGATGTCATTTCTAACATTTAGAACAACCTTTCTTTCCACATCTGCTATTTTCTTCTCCTAACAATCTTCTTTAGAACAAATCTCTTTGGAATTCCAACTCCAACCATCAGTCTCCCCTGGACCCTTATCAAATGATAACAAGAAGTACTCAATGCATTATTTTGTTTACCACAAAAATAAAAGCCTGCTTCTCCAAAAATAGGAACCTATTGTTTTGTCTTATCTCTGTTAGAATGGGAAAATTGACAGATCAGGGTCAGTTCCTTAATCAGGGTCAGTTCCTTATCCCTAACCTGATAGAGTGCCTGGCAATTGATATTAATAGATAACAAAGGAATTTCAGTCTAATTGTTTCTTACAATGTCATTTAATTTCCTTGGTTTGATTTTTCCACAAATTCCTAATGGCAGGAATTTAGTTTCTGATAACATTTGAGGACACCACCTTGTGGCTGTGATCACCATTTTATACATGGCTCAAAAGGTAAATAAACAGAATGAGCTTGAATATTTTGAGTCACGTTTAGGGAAAGTGAGGTCCAAGTCTTTGGAAGCTGTTGGGCCTAAGATGAGTCACATGTCCCCTCTACCACTGAGCATGTTGGGAGAATTCAGGGTAATGATCCGAGACAAGCCACAGAAGGGCAGACTGTATGGCAAGGACATGTGCCGCTTGCCTTGGTATTGGAAATGGTTATGGAGGACATGTGTGTTTATGAAACGCAGGTCTTTTTTTCAGCCTTGCTGTCTAGGCACGTTCCTTCTTTCTGCTGCCTTCCCTTTGGCTCCTGCAGAACTAGTGCTACTCTACCCACCATTGATTGCTCTTCAAAGCTCCAGGCCAAGGGTAATCACCAACATTTAGAGATGAAGAATTTTAGCCAGAGTATCTTTTAAAAAGAGAAGTGTTTCTCACATTTGAGTCTTTTGTGGATCTACCTTTCCAAAATATTAGATCTTAAAAAAAAAGATGTTGACTTACTTTTTTACTTAAATAAATGTATTATAAAAGGAAACAGAACATCACATGCCATAAATAGGAGACTTAAAATATGTGAAGATAAAACAGTGGTTTTTAAACTCAAAAGATCAAAAAGGATCTGAACTTGAGGTCCATTCTCTTTTTCTCAAGAAGGAAATGCTAGAAAGTGTTAGAGAGGAGGTGCTGCTGCCAAACTAAAAATTTCCCTTAATTTATTTGGAAGGATTGAGAGAGAATTGAAAATAGAATAACTTCCTCACTATGTGAGTTAGTGTTATATAATGTTTTGTTCATGAGTTATTTCATCTCACGCAGCTTCAAAAGTATGAGTCCCACACATTGGGAAATGTTTTTAACTGTCATCTGGTCCAGATAGTAGTCGGCAGTGAATTCGAAAGGTCAGTATGGGTTTATTGAATGCCTGCCATGTGCACCACTTGAGCAAGGCACTACGGGAAATACAAATAAAATGTTATAACCTGAACTGTGTGAGTATATAAGAATTTGAGATTTGAGACTAGGACTAAATTTACATATGGATAAATGTGATACAGCCAGTGAGCATCAAGGGATTCAGAGAAAAGGAAAAATCATTCTGAGATGTGGTGGCCATGGAAAAGCTTCATGAGAATTTGTCCAGTGCTTGAAGGGTGTCTATGTTTTAAAATTGCAGGCAAGTGGAAAAAGGACATTCCCAGAGAGAAGGAGTACAAACCAAAGCTTTATTGTGGAGTTAAGCACTGGGCCCATTGGGCACAGGCAAAATTTAGGGATGAGGGAGAATGGATCTGGTTGATTAGGAAAGACTAGGTATAAAGGCTGGATTGGAATTTGATTTTATTGCCAGAAGGGAGACATTAATGGCACTTGAGCTAGTGTTAGCCTTACAAAGAGTGTTAGGAAGATGTACTTGGCCGTCAGATATAGGATGTACCGAAACAAGTACATCCTCAAGTGTAAGCCGTCAAAAGTATATGGTGTAGAGAGGTGAAGAGACCTAAGTTAATGTCTGGGAGAAAGAAAGATTAATTCACAGTCTGTAAAAGCGTAATCATCGGGGCTTGTGGAAGCACAAACAAAAGAGAACTGAAACAGAACTTCACACTTTGGGGCCTGGGGCAAAGGGGAATCAGCAAGGCAAGATGGTCTGGGTGAGGGAGACTTTTGTGTTATTGTTTAAGTTTGATTTGAAGGATTATGTTCAATTTTAGTTGAAGGCAACTAAATTTCATTTTGGTCTGCATATGAAAAGCCAAACCAGAAATGTAAGTCCCCATTCTGTATAAGGTTGACTACTGGAGAAAGGAACTTCTTTCTCCCTCAATATATGGAGAAGAAAAGGAAGAGGAAAGGTATGTAGAATGGATCAGATTCCCAGTTTGTGTCCTGTCCTATACTACGAAATCTGCTTACATTTTGGAATTTAATTCTCATTGCAACCCTGAAAAATAGATCATACACATCCCATTTTACAGATAATGAAACTAAGATGCAGAAGTCCCAGGGAATGTTCAATGTTAGGATAAAGAAGAACAGGACAGAAGTGTCCAGAAAGAGAGAGGGGAAGAGAATCAGGAGAGAGAAACTTCAGGGAAGCCATTGTAGCATAGTATTTCAAGAAGGAGGCACTTTCCTACTGTGCTTTACTGTTTGTTTATTTACAAATGTATAGTTAGTTTTATTTCACCAAAAGTCTTTTTGGGAATTAGATATTATATTGTTTAAAACAATGAGGCAATGCCTAGTGAATTGGACTTATTCATCTTTGACAGTAAAATAATACTAGATTTGGTGACATGACTGATCTTTTGCTCTTTGTTTTTTTTTTTGAAGTATAGACTTTCAGAAGAAATAAAAATGTCACACTTCATTTGGAAGTTTAAAGTGCTCTGAATGAAATCCATATGAGAGAAGGGATATCAAACGGTTTGCAGCTCAAGACTGGCTCATTGACTTTGGTTTCAACCAATTTCAGGGAAGTTACTGTCCAATGTTGGCCACGATGTTAGCATTTTAACATTAGACATCCAGGTTTAATGTAGACACCCAAATTGAAATCAAAATGGAAGGACTTTCTTGAGAACAGTTCTTAGATCCATACTCAGAGATGCCAGTACCTTAGTGAGCAGGATTTCTTTCTTTCTTTCTTTTTTTAAAATATAGTTTTATTGAGATACATCCACATACCCTACAATCATCCACAGTGTACAATCAACTATTCACAGTACCATCATATAGTTGTGCATTCATCACCAGAATCAACTTTTGAACATTTTCCTTACTCCAAAAAATAAAAAATAAATAAAAATAAAAGTAGAAAGGAACATCCAAAACATTCCATCTCCCCACCCCACCCTATTTTTCATTTAGTTTTTGTCCCTTTTTTTCTACTTATCTGTCCATACACTGGACAAAGGGAATGAGCCACGAGGTTTTCACAATCACACAGTCATACCGTGTAAGCCTCATAGTTATGCAATCGACTTCAAGAATCTGGGGTATGGTAGGAACATGTTGGAAGCAATGTAGTTATTTTAGTTTATTTGTTTTTCTTATTCCTTTGTTTTGTTTTGTTTGAAAATTTTTTTTTAATTGTTTTGATAAATAAAGTAAACAAAAAAAAGAAGTCTACTGGGTTGCAGTTTGAGTTTCAGGTATTTACTTCTAGTTATTCCAATACACTAAAAACTAAAAAGGGTTATCTATATGATGCATGAGCATGCCCTCCAGAGTGACCTCTGGACTCCATTTGAAATCTCTCAGCCACTGAAACTTTATTTTGTTTCATTTCTCTTCCTGCTTTTAGTCAAGAAGATTTTCTCTATCCCATGATGCTGGGTCCAGGCTCATCCCCAGGAGTCATGTCCCTTGTTTCCAGGGAGATTTATACCCTGGGAGTCATGTTCCACATAGAGGGGAGGGCAGTGAGTTCAACTGCCGCATGGGCTTAGAGAGAGAGAGAAAGAGGGCCGCATCTGAGCAACAAAGAGATTCTCTAGGGAAGACTCTTAGACACAATTGTAAGAAGGCTTAGCCTCTCCTTTGCAGTAACAAGCTTCATAAGGTCAAGCCCCAAGATTGAGGGTTCATCCTACCAAATTGTTAGTACTCAATATTTGTGAGAATATCAGTAATAACCCAGGTGGGGAAGTCCAACATTTCTGCATTTTTCTCCAGTTCCCCAGGGCGGCCCTGCAAATATATCCTCGTTCTCTGCCTAAATTACTTTGGGATGTATCAGAATTTCACACTAACCTGTACAAACCTACCAGATCTTACTTTCTATTCAAAGTTCCATGTAATTATGGTGCTTGAATAAACTTGACTGTACAAGTTAATTAGTGTGTTGCAGAAAATATAGATCTTACACCTAATAAACATCTCTTCTCTTGGTTTTGCACAGAAGTTAATGTTTTAAAACACAGGCAATATCATCCTTTGCCCTTTGGCCAATTTGCCTCGGTTGTAACCAGATCCTCTTCATTCGTACCTCTAATTGAGGTCTGAACTCTTTTTCAGCTTTTTTAACAGTTGCCGTATGAGGTAATACTGACATTCATAGCTGCCAAGCTCTAGCTCTGAGTTTCAGGTGAGTGAGCAGGATTTCCATCATGGAATCCAGCAGTCTTCATCATTTTAATGAGGGGGTTCCCCTTCCAGGTTCCTGGAAGTATGATACATAAACATGCATTTCAAAAGCATTGGGGGAGGGAGACTAAGGCTGTTTTAGGCCATGCAGGTCAGAAAATAAAGAAAATGAAGAGGGTATGGAGGTCTTGCACCAAGCCTGAAAGTGTGGGACAGTGGACAGCTCCTAGGCATACCTTATTCCCCACCCTGCCCTTAACGAAGTGGAGAGTTCGCTTGAATAATCAAGGAACTGGTCCTCCTGTTTGTGTCTAGAACTGCTTTTACTCCAGGTAGTTTAGCATTACTAGACTTTAATTTACCAAGAATTTAAAACTCACCTTAAACTGTCCTTTAGTGTAGGTAGGTGTGTGTGCATGTGTTCCAGCAGGGTCTGCCCCCCTGGATCTTGGTTACAGCTTTGAAGTGGAATGATGGTTCCATGCACAACAATAAGGAACATGTCCCTCTCTTGCTTTGATTCCCTTTAAATGCTCCCCCTACCTTCTTCCCTGATTCTCTTTCTGCTCCTTGCTGTCTTTTGATGCACCATATCTCAACTGCCCAATAGAAGAGTATTTTAGCAAACATTTTTTATCCAGAATCCTTTGCGCTATTTCTCAGAGGACCCCATTGGCAGAACTGACCCCCTTTTCAGATTTGGGGAATCATAATCTTAAAAATGCATTCATTTATTTAACAAATATTTTGAGTTCCTATCATGTGCCAGGCACTGTATCAGATAATAATAGGGACTTAAATAAGTAGTACCTCCTCAGTACCCTTAAGAAGCCTGGAGTCTAGTGGGAGGAGACAGACAAGTAAACCAATGGTTGGTTACTTTGTTATAATAAGAACCATGATAGATGTACTCATAAAAAGCTGTGGGAACAAGGAAAAGAGGCATCTAAATCAGATGCTCTTAGTTCTTATAGCTCCCTTACCTGCCCTGTCTTCACCTTGATGGCCCTGGGTAGCTAGTACCTCATTAGAAGAGCAGAGCCCGAGTGTAGGGCTGAAACACAGCTGGCACACAATGGTACAGCTGGTCCAGCTGTCAAAATGTTGAAATACTCCTGTTCCAGCTGGTGAATGACCTTCGTGTCCCCTCTGCCTCTGGTGGCCCAGCTCTTTCTCATAGACTCAGCAATTGAAGGCAGATGAAGGAGCCCTCCAGGGCTCTTTAGCCGGTCCATTCTATTTAGTTGTTAACTTGGCCACATAGATTGCAAAATATTTTTAATATTCTCGCTGTGTATTGGACTTGTTGGCTACTGTATCTCCAGCATCCAATATAGAGGCTGCCATATAGCCAGTGCACAATAAGTATCAATTGAATGTTTAATAAATAAATAAATTGCTAGAGGTTGGGATAGGGAGAACAGGTTTCTTGGAGGGAGTAAGACTTCAGCTGAGTTTTGGAAATCTTAATTTTAATTTATTTTCTTATTATGGAAGGAATAATATCATTGAATTTTATGAAAAGTCCAAAAGTTTCAAGGAGAAAATAATAATCAGTTGCAATCCTACCATCTAGAGATCAGATGACCACAATTGAAATTTTGATGTGTTTCCTTTCAGACATTTTCTTATATGTGCATCTACTCCTCTGTATGTGTGTGTTTGTAAAACTCAGCGAAGATTTTCGCATATTAACCCTTAAATGTTCGCAGCTTCCTGGCTTTCCTCAGCTCTCTGAGGAGGACTCCAGGTTTGGCTGCTGGATTCTGGCCCTTTAATGTGCTAATTGAGTTAATGGGAGCTGACAGAAGGGGGAGGAGCCTGGATGGCTGTGCTGATTTACATGAGAAAGGGCCTAGAGTCCCAATCTATTAGCAGTTTGAAACCCAGACTGTGAAGTGGATGAAAGTGAAAAGATGGCCCCGAAAAAATACTGCTTTGGCTGGAATTTGAGGAAGAAGGGCGATATGGGGAAGTAGCTACCATGCCAAGAAAGACACTTAGGATATAGGTCAATACAGAAAATATTTTGGCTGATTTTTTCTATGGCATGGAATATAATCCCCTTTGTCTCCTCTTGAAGATATTTTCATGAAGACATAATGCTTGAAGGCCTTTTTAGAAGTGGATTTATGGTTTTGGATGTGTCAGAGAAAAATTGCACTAGACAATGATAACAGGCAAAGATGACTTAATTCAAAGCTATATGCAATAGAGAAGAAAGAGCAAGAAGGCTATTGTATGTGTGTGTTTGTGTGTGTGTGTGTGAGAGAGAGAGAGCGACCAGGAGTCTATTGCAATAGGGAAGAGAGAAAAGGCTCAACTCTGCTGAAGCAGAAGGCAGGAAAGTTTTTTAAGGACTAGGATGAACTCATGGAAGAGTCCTCCAGGCGTTGGTCAAGCAATGGGGTGTGCCCTTTATGTGATGTTATCTTCTGAGTTTACTGTGGAAGTCATGTGGAATGTGTGTTCTATCTGGATTCTGTAAAGGCCAAGGTGAGAGACGTTAGGAGCCTAGAGAAAAGAGAAAAGGGGAAACTTACCCAAAGTTTAGTCAAGTATAAATTAAGGCCATCTTCAACAGTAACACAAAGGGTGGGGGATTTCTTAGCCTGCACTATTTTCCGGTATCATAGAGTTCAGGTAAAATTCAACACTGTCAGATGGAAGTCTGCTGAGATGCACTTTAAATGGGTAAGAGGGGCCTGTTTGTTCTGATTGCATGTGTGCATGAGTGTGTGTTTATGGGCTTGTGTGCATGTGTGCCTGTAAGGGGAGTGTACTGGTGGTGATAGTTTAAAATTGTTTAGTATTGTTTATTTTATTTTTCTGATCACTTGACATTGGCTTTACTGTCTGAAGCATCTACCTAGCCATCTGCCTGCAGAATGCAGAGAGAAAACTGAGGTAATAATCAACTTTTGACATTCAAAATAGAATTTTGCAGTAAGTCAATAGCCTTTGAAACCAGGATATTTCTTTGAGAAAGATATTTCTAATTTTTTTGTCTCCTTATTTTCACATATCAAAGCCAGACCATGGGGGGTTTCTTAATAGAGGGCCAGACTGGAAGATATGATGACTTTGTTCCAGCCCCAGGGAGTCTGAGGGAAGAAAAATGAGGAGTAAGGAAAAAATAAGGAGAGAAGTGATCAAATGTGTGCCCTGAGGTGAGTTAGAAAAGTGATGCTAACACAACTGGGCTTCCTGCCGACCACTGCTTTGGATCACCATTTGGGATTATGGAGGTAAACGGTCCAGCTGGCTGACTCATATCAATTGGAAGTGAAACCACAGCAAAACAAATGCAGTGGTACAGCTTGCTCCAGCAGAGAGACTCCTGAAGAGCATCTGTCTGGAGCTGTCCTTGGTTCCTACTTGGCAAAACAGGACCAAGAAATGGTTTGGAATGATTGTGGAGATTGTCAAAAAGAGTTCCCAGCATGGGCACAGATTGCCTCTGGCATATAGAGGTAGGGTTGACACCTCAGGCAGGGGTCCATGGGAATTAGTAAGGCCTGAGAGGGTTCTAGAACACCAGCCTTGTCCAAGCTGAGAGAGACCAGGTCACCAGCTCCCCCAAGCTACAGATATACTCATGAAGGGCATCGGGGAAAGTAGCTTCCAGGGTCATCGCTTGAGGTGTTGGAGGCCACAGAGTTGGAGGAAACTGACTCATCTTCTCTGCCGTGAGGTTAGTGAGCCTGACCTCCCTCTTGTTCCTTATATAACGAGCTCCCTATCTGTTAGGTTATCTGAGATACAAGCATTTCTATCCAATCCCATTTTAAGAGCCAGCTTAATTTATAAGAATAGACTAAATGTTAAATCTGATTGGACATTTCATTAATGTTTTCCCAGCTGATGACATCTGGGTGCTAGAGAAGAATAACTCATCCACAGATGAGTTAAAAAGACAGAAATTGCATTTTTTTTCACCACATAACTGAGTTATTTAAAATCATACATACACACACACACATATATGTGCATATTCAGTTAAGATTATCATACAGGGTATATAGAGTTGTTCCCATGAAAGCTCCTTATTGGCAAAGATTAGAAACCCCCTAAGGCTAACTCAGACAACAGGGTAGAGGATAAATTAGGGATCAAGAAGGCAACCTCACAGATGTCCAAGACAGTCAAAAAAGAAGAACCAGGGGTCATGGGAACTAGATCTGAAAATTGAAGACCCAAGGTTATAATCACCACCTCTCAGAGGTCACATGATCTCTCTCATTTCTGCTTCTTTTTCCCTATAAAGCTTGTACTTGGCAGGACATGGTGACTGCCCCCAAATCCACATCAGATTCTTTCAGTTTAGAAGACCCCATCAACCGATAACTTCCTTCTGAATCTTTTACTTCAAGTTCCAATAAGACATCTTTTATGGTGACTAAATATACAAATACAAAAATGTTTTTACATGTGGTACAACAAACGAATGTTAACCTTGCAAAGTGTTGAAAAAGGAATGGTATTGGGGAAAAAATGTAATCAATGCAACTGGAGTCTGGGGTTAACAGTAACATTGTAAGATGCTCCCATTAAATGTAACAAAGGCAACAAAAAAATTCCAATGAAACATCTTTTACACAACTTAACTCAAAATGGATTAAAGTTCTAAGGGAAAATATGAAACTACAAAATTTTAGAAGAAACCGTAAGAGTGAATCATTGCGACCTTGGATTAGGCAGAGAACTCTTAGCTATGACAACAAAAGCACAATTCAAAAAAGAACAAAGTTGATAAATTTTCTTTATCAAAATTAAAAGTTTTTGCCCAGCAAAAGAAAATATTAAACAAATGAAAAGATGAGCCAAACACTGGGAGAAAATATCTACAATATATGTACTGACAAAGATGTGTGTTTTACTTTTCTTGGCTGCTCAAGCAAATACCAAGTAAGGTCGGGGTGGAGGGGCTTAATCGGCGGGGAGGTATTGGCTCATGGTTCTGAGGTTAAGAACAAGTCCAAATCAAGCCAATGCTTTTTTCCTGAAGACCTGTGTTCTGGGGCTGTCTGCTGGTGATCCTTGATCCTGGGCTTCTCTGTCACACAGCAATGCACATGGCAGCCTCTCCTGGCCTCTCCTTTCTCTGCTGCTTCTGTTTACCTTCAGCTTCTTGCTTCCTGTGGCTTTCTTTTTATAAAGGACTCAAGTAATAGGGTTAAGGCCCACCCTGATTGAATTGAGTCATACCTTAACTGAAGTAACCTCTTCAAAAGGACCCATTTAAAATGGGTCCATACCCATAGGAATGGATTAAGTCTAAGAACACATTTTTTGGGGGTACATAGCTCTAAACCACCATGCCTTGTACCCAGAACAAAAAATTCTCAAAACTTAATAATCTGAAAACAAACACCTTTTGTGAATGTAATTAACAGCAATGAATTATGTATGTGTGTGCGGTTTAAAGGGGGAAATTTTAGGTTGTATATATATTACTAGAATAAAGATAAAAAAAAAATAAGACCATACAGCACAAACAGTGAACATTATTGTAAACAATGGACTATAGTTACTAGGACAATTATAAAAATGTGCTTCATGAATTGTGACAAATGTACAATACTAATGAAAGGTCTTAATAATAGGGTGGTATATTGGAACTCTGAATTTTATGCATGATTTTTCTGTAAACATACACCTTCTCTAATAAAAAAAAAAAAAGAAAGAAAGTAAAAGTGGGATGGAGTTTTGGAAATGACTTGCAAATTAACAGACTTGTCCAGGAAACAGTTTTATATTCAAACAGCATTGATTAACATTATGTAATGGGCAGTTTCCTAACTTAATGAAATTTTTTTGTAGGCATCAATTGGAAATGTTGTTAGTGATCCATTTTATCTACTTTATCTGTCAAGTTTAACTAGCATAAGAAGATGAGGATGGAGACAAAGAAATAGGAGAAGGTCTAAATACCACCTGGTCTCAGAAATGTCAGAACCAGCATCCACTTAATCAAGAACTTCTCATGGAGAACCCATTTTGAATCTAATTCTGGGCTAGAAAGTTTGTGTGGCATAAAAACGCATACAAAGTGTCCCGGCCCGCGGGACGTTCAACGGAGGCTCCGAGTCCTGTGAGGGAGAAATGGTATGGGACAAGACACACGAGGAATGACAGCAAGACAGGTTTCTGATCAAGCTGCAAAATTTTATTGAAGAGGCAGGGTATATATACTCTAAGGGTGGAGGGAGTGGCTAGTAAGGACGGGTGGCGATCTAGGATTGGCTGCTGCTGTTGCTAGGGTGGAAGGCAAACGTAGGGGGATTGGCGGTTGCTGTTGCTGGGGGTCTGGGATTGGCGGTAGCTGTTGCTGGGGTGGATGGCCAATGGGCGGCTACTGTTTAGGCGCGAACTAGCTACTGCTTGGGCGGGAACTACTGTTACTTCCGAGAAGAAGGCTAATTATAGCTTAGGCTGTTCTTGCATCAGCCCTGGCGGCCATGTTGCATGTTACCGGTATCGCTGAAGGTGAATATTATATATGCTACCTTAATTGTCCCCAACATCTCCTCCCTTTGTTTTTCAAAAGGATGGAGGAAGAATGCTGATTGAGCATTCCTTTGGCATTAACCTGCTGGGGGAAATAGAGGCCTCATTCCCCAAGTTGTTTGTGGCTCTGTTTTTCTGGGGAGGGGGATTAGTGCAGAGCAAACCCCTATGCAAATGAGGCATACTTCTCAAGGAGCTCAAAAACGGCCTTTGATTGTTTTGGCCCTCCTTTGCAGTGCTTTGCCTTGCACCCAGCGGTACCAATCATAGCATAAGCTAGAAGCATACTTTTGAGTTATATGCTGCTCCCGTAGGAGGGGGATTCTTACCCGTTAGGGTGGGTAGCACTCAAGTAGTCTAGATTCACGCCTTGGTCAGTGAGGTGGAGCCGGTGGTAATGCACTTGAATAGGCCTGCCTAGGGCAGAATCAAGTTGATCCTTAACTAGCTGTATTATTCTTTTTATGGCCCAAGGAGCAAAAGATATTATAAGGATTATGGTTATCAAGGGGCCTAATATAGGGAGGAGGTAAGGGAGGATTCCATTGAACCCCCAGGAGGGACCTCCTTGGGCCTCCTGTTCACGCTTGCGGTCTGCAATTCCTTCTCTAAGCTTGGTCATGGAATCTCTAACTATTCCAGAATAATCAGTGTAAAAGCAACATTCCTTGCCTAATGCAGCACAAAGCCCTCCCTGTTTAAGGAAAAGTAGGTCTAAGCCTCTTCTATTTTGGAGAACAACCTCTGATAGAGATGTAAGGGATTTTTCAAGATGGGTGATAGAGGTTTCAATACGGGCTAAGTCTTCGTCTACTGCATCTCTGAGGTTAGAGAGGCCCTGTTGTTGGAGGGTAAGCGAGGCGATTCCGGTGCCTAGGCCAGCAAAACCTAAAAGAGAAGCAATGGTAACAGCAGTAATAATTTCTCGTTTTTCTCTGTGCGCAGTTGGGAGCTGTGTATCCCAATAGTGATAGAGGTCCTCCTTAGGACGGAAAAGGATATGGGGCAACACAGTCACCAAGACGCATGTTTCTTTTGTTTCAGTGAGGGCTCTTGCTGATACGCAAGGAGTAAGCCCCATGGAAGAGCACAGCCATTTTTCCCCTGTTGGGGTGTCGGAAATAAAGTGGTACCTGTAAGGGAATAAACGCTCTCTCGGTTCTGGAGGAGAAAAGAATTTATTTACGATCTTGCAAGATGGGGCGTCCAGCCAAACACGCGGAAGGCTGGCGCGCCAGAGGAAGAGAATGGCGATGTTTAAATCTCCTACTCCTAATTCGCAAGTCCCTCCCCTGTTTCCCCATTGACTGAGTACTACAGAGGTTACAGCCTATCCGAGAACACTAACTAATTCATCTTTTGAGATTTTAATTTGTACAGCCAATCCCAGAGAGCCAACTAGCTCATTATTGAGATTTTGAACTGATTAGCCAATGCCCCCCCCCAAATTTTTATTTTTTTGCTGTGAGTTCCCGCCTCTGATACTACCTCATGTCTCTTTACATCAGGCAGATTCTCTCTTCTCTTTGTCTGGGGCTTGTTTAAACTGGTTTTGCCTCCATTTCCCTTATTCCATGCTGTCTCTATGTGAAAACGAAACTTATTCCTTTCTTACAGGGGGAATATAGAATTTACCCTGCGATGGAAAGGACGACTGTGCACAGACCTCTTTTAAGGAGGGGGAAACGTTACCAATACAATGCCCAAAGTGGATAACAGATTGCATGGTGAGGCCGATTTTTGTTGTATTCCAAGGACATTGGGGAGGATTGTTTTCGTTAGAAATATTAAATGAGGTATTAAGGGCTATAGCGTCATAAAAAGGGGGATTGACAGAGAAACATAGCCAAAACTGCGAGTAAGGTTAGGCTGGGAGGAGTTTAGGGAGAGAAAGGTGGCTTGGAGTATTGACCAAAGTGAGTTATAGATTGGCTCTATGAAAGAGCTTGAGGGTGACAATGTTGGGTTGGTAGTAGGGGAAGAATTAGCGGGTTTGCGAGAATAGGTAGTTGGGCGCGAGGGAGAGAGCACCACATTTGGCCCTATGGCGGATGGTTTTTGCTGTACTGCTTCTTTTTTTATTAGAATAAGAGATCCCGGGTCGGATCCTGCTAAATAGATTCGGAAGCCCCAAGTTCGACCCATGAGCCAAGAGGTATCAGTAGGGTCTAGTATGGTGAGCATAAGTTTTTTTGGACAGAGGTACCTATTGTACCAGCGGTTGCCTGGGTTCCGGCAAGTATATGGGACCTCTGTAAGATTTAGAAATTTGTCAGGGGCATAGGGTTTCCAGCTAGTGGCCAGTGTTTCACACCCCCAGTATGCACAGTAGTACTCATAGGGGGAATTGCAGTACGGTTTTCCAGGATTTGAGGATGGGCACATGTAATAATTCTGTATATTAAGGCTGCCAGGATAACCAACAGGTTTTGGATTAGGAGGGGGAAACAGATCAGTGGCATTAAAAACAAAAGAGGGGTGTCCTGCAGTGGTATTGCAAAGAATTATTTTGGAATCTTCCCATCGCGCAAGGGTTCATTTCCAAGGCTGGTGGGGGTTGGAATTGCGATTAGGATTGCCATGCGATATACTAGGTAAGAGAAGGCATAAAGCGGCAATTTTGAATGGCAGTAGGCTTAACATGGTTGTATTGATAAAGGCTTATTAAGTCCTTTAAGTTAAGGGAAGGCGGCCAGCAGGGTAATGCACCCCACAATGCACAGGTATGTTATAGCAAGTAAGGCTTTTTCAAATAGATTCCAATCCTTTGGGGCAACAGTAGCTAATCCGGCCGCAAACAGTAGGGCCAGGAGGCCAATGAGCAAGTACCAGAGGCTCATGTGGCGTTAGTAAGGGGGTAAACCTGTAAGCAGGGCTTCTTTGACCATTAGGTGTGCACAGGCTGGGCGTTGGCAGCTGGGCAGGTCACAGAGAAATGGTTGCGCCGTCGACGTCTGGGCAGGCTACAGCAAAGTTGGCGACGTGCTGGAAGAGAGAAAGAAAAAATTTTTTCTCAGGGAGGGGTTTGTTCCCTGGAAAGGTTATTGTCAGAGGAAAGGGGGGATTTGGGGGCTTGTTCTGACAGTGGAGGATTAACATGTCTTATTAGTTTTTCTGGAAGCCAGCGAGGACCCTCTTTTTGTTGGTCATATATGCAAGCAGAGCCTCGTCCCCAGATGATAACGGGGTCGGGTCCGTTCCATTTTGATGTTGAGGGGTCGCGCCACATAACGGTGGCTTGCTGTTAAGTTTTAGTTTTAAGGTGGGCCGATTATGGGATATTGGTTGTGCCCAAAAAATGTCGGAGGATCCAGGACCTTCTGTGGGGCGCTGGAGTTTTTTGAAGTTGGAGTTGACATGCTGAATGGGAAGTATTATAAGTTGTGCTATTCGAGTGCCAGAGGGAATAGGGATAAGATTGTTTGAGGTGGCTGCGATTATTTGTATTTCACCTTTAAAGTCATTATCTAGTACACCTGGGATGACTTGGACTCCGCGCAGGGTGACACTAGCTCTCCCTAGAATGAGGCCAAAGGTATTTGGGGGTAAAGGTCCATAGACTCCTGTAGGTATGAGGAGAGGACTGTTTTCTGGGGTTAGTATTGATTCGGAGGTGGTACAGAGGTCCATCCCTGCGCTTCCTGCTGTTGCTCTCCATAAGTCTGCAACATGGCAGCATGGTTTATGGTGGGGAGAGCTGGTATTGTGACTGAGGATGGTCGAACCAACCGTACTGCCCCTGGGTTCATTCTGGTTGGGGCCTGGGGCCGGCCCCATTGGAAGTTTCCCTGGAGCTTAGGCTTAAGGGGTTGGCCATTTATGTCTGCTCGAGAATGGCATTCAGACGCCCAATGGAACCCCTTTTTACAGCGGAGACAAATAGAGGGCGGCAATAGGAGTTTATTAGTAATGGGTAAAGAGGAACTGGTTTGTGGCACGGGGCAATTTTTTGAAAAATGGCCAGGTTGTTTACAGTTATAGCACGTTGGAGGCTTTGCTTGTGCCGTAAAATTTTTATGCTGCACTGCAAAATTTTGAAGGGCAGCACCAATGGCTATTCCAAGAGTTTGAGTGGGCCCAATGCCAGAACAGAGCTTTATGTAATTATTAAGATTGGTATTATGAAAGGGGCGGATTGCTGCTTGGCAGGCAGCGTTAGCATTTTCATAGGCCAGGTGTTTAATAAAATCACTTTCGTTTTCGCTGGCCCCAAATAGACGCTCAGCCATGTTTTGTAGGTGGCTAAGGAATTCGCTATATGGTTCATCGGGCCCCTGTCTTAATTTAGCAAGAGAGGCAGTGGCGGCACCCTTTTGCGGAAGTTTTTTCCATGCTCTAAGCGCGGCCGTTTGTATTTGCGCTAAGAGACCTGGGGGGAATTGAGCCTGCTTATTATTCTGATGGTAGGGGCTTTGACCTAAAAATTTGTTTAATGTCCAGGTTTTAGAGGTGGCTTTACGGGCATTACGGGTGGCATACTTTTTACAGTGCTCTTCATAATCTGATTTCCATAATAGGAAATCGCCGCCGGACAAGGCAGCTCTGGCTAATTGGGACCAATCGTTAGGAGTGAGTTCCTTTTCACTGAGGCTTTCTAATAAGGTGAGCGTGAAGGGGGCGGTAGCGCCATAATCATTCACTGCCTTTTTTAATTTTTCTAAATATTTTAAACTGAGTTTTTTATATTTAGCTGTTGGGATAGTACTAGCTTCCTCTTGCTCCTCTGCATCAGAACCGGGGGGGTTTGATTGTTTTTCTTCCTCGCTTTCGCTACTAGAATTGCCATTTTTGGAGCCGGCGACACCATTTTGGGAGCCGGCGGTGCCATTTTGAGAATCGGCGGCGCCATTTTGAGGGTCTTGGGTCTGACTACGCGTAACCGGAAAGGCATAGGCACGGCGAGTGCAATGGGGACGCGATGAGCGGGCATTTTCTGGAAGCGCAAGGGCTGCAACGCTTTGAGTTGCCGACCGGAGGTCGGCAAGCAAATTGGCGGCTCGCAGCCGCTCCTGTTTAAAGGTTTCTCTAAAATTATCGGCGTATAGCCGGAGATTTTCTGTGGCTTCTTCTAAAGCGTGGAACTGAGATAAGGATGTGACTGGATAAAAATGAGAATATGATTTGGGAAAATCGGGTGCGTAAGGGGGTGGCCGAAACGGAGGAAGGGAGTTGTTCTCCAAAGAGGGAGAGATTTTAGCCTCCGGTGCCTCCAAAGAGGGAGAAATTTCAGCCTCTGGTTTGATTTTGTGCTGATCGGGCAATAGACTAGCTTGACTGGTTGGGGTATTTGGCCTATCCCTGTTGGGGTTTTTGTTTAAGGGATATTCAGGCATGTTAATAATTACTGAGCTGCATACTGAAGCGGGGCGAGAGTGCTCTCTTAAAGCTTTCTCTCCTATTTTACAGAGATTTTGAATGTCTGGAGCTGAGGAATGAACTTTTAGAATTTCATTAATTAGGTTCCAATAAGAAAAGGCAGTAACCGGGACCTTTTCATGACCGAAGGCCTGGAAGTAATCTTTTAAACAGTCTCCGACTCTTAGCCAGCATTGGTGGTCTATAGTACCCTCTTGAGGGAACCAAGGGCAGGTTTTTAACAAAAAATCAAAAAAATGTGTGAGATCTTTTTTCTTAACTCGAGTTCCTCGTGCCTTGAGTGATTGTTTGACCTGACTAACATATAATTCGTGTTGGGAAGTTACTTGTCCCATGTTAGGGATGGGGGCTTACCTTTTGTTGGCTTCTTTTCTTCTTTCTGTTTCTTCCTTTCGCCGGCACTGATTGACTGCTGAACGGATCTGTCTCGCGACCGAGTTTATTCGCGGTGATCCCTGGTGTGGTTTTCTTTCTTTCTTTGACTGCTGAACGGATCTGTCTCGCGACCGAGTTTATTCGCGGCGATCCCGGGTGCGGTGAGTGTGAGGTACCTCTCTCCTTGAGTGCGGCGTTCCATCTCTCACAGAATTCAGGGCCCCACATTGGGCGCCAGTTTGTCCCGGTTCGTGGGACGTTCAATGGAGGCTCCGAGTCCTGTGAGGGAGGAATGGTATGGGACAAGAGACATGAGGAATGACAGCAAGACAGGTTTCTGATCAAGCTGCAAAATTTTATTGAAGAGGCAGGGTATATATACTCTAAGGGTGGAGGGAGTGGCTAGTAAGGACGGGTGGCGATCTAGGATTGGCTGCTGCTGTTGCTAGGGTGGAAGGCAAACGTAGGGGGATTGGCGGTTGCTGTTGCTGGGGTGGATGGCCAATGGGCGGCTACTGTTTAGGCGCGAACTAGCTACTGCTTGGGCGGGAACTACTGTTACTTCCTTGAAGAAGGCTAATTATAGCTTAGGCTGTTCTTGCATCAGCCCTGGCGGCCATGTTGCATGTTACCGGTATCGCTGAAGGTGAATATTATATATGCTACCTTAATTGTCCCCAACAACAAAGATTAAAACTTCTAGATGCCAAAGAGCTCTCTAGTTAAGGAGCAAAACTAGCATATAGGAAAAAGAGTTGTTCCTATTTTTTGCTTAATATGTCTCTTACAGTCCTTTTCTAAGCCTTGTAAAGTTTATTACATTAAATACAAAAATAACCTATTGAAAGAAAAAAATCTTTGAAGTATCAAGATCTATAAATCTTCTTTGAAATGTGCAAATATGCCTCAGGTACTCTGTACCTTGTTGGTATGAGGCAGAAATGTTACATTTTACTATTATTTATAGTTTTGGAATAGCTTCCTTGATTTTTATAATCAAGTATCTTTGGGCAATTGCTGAGCATCTTGAAAACACTTCAAAATCAACATAACTATATATTCAGTATAAGCACCAAGCAGCAGCAATTAAGCCCGGGGCTACTGGCTGATATTTAGGGATATCAAATCACATTTTCCACACTATGAGAAGCTGTCCAAGCTTCAGTTTACAACATAAAAATGGGTGAATCGATGTTCCATCAGGAAACGAAACTAACGCTGCCTGGCTTCTCTTCCTAGGGAAGAGTCACATAACAAATGCTGCTGGGTTTAATTCTCTTTCAGAAATGATATTCCTAGGTTAAGACTGAGACCAGTGGCAAGATTGTGTTTATGTAAGTGTGTTGTGTGTCGGTCGTAGTGTTTTGGAAGGGGGCAGATGGGAAATTGGGAAGTACCCAACCTCTTTTTATAAGTCCCTTATTGTGGCAAATATTGGAATGTTCTCATACTTCATTTTCTGTGATCAAATGCAGTAATCATCCAGGAGTCTCTTTAAAAGAAAAATAAGGAGATTTTCATTAATTTTCTCTTGTCAAACCTTTCATAACATAAATGCATCACTGGAAGATTAAGGGCCAACTCATGAAAATAAAATAGAATGACTTGAGGTGATTCAGGGAGAAGGGAATGCAGTCATTGTTGGTAAATGAAGGTTAATGATATCTTTGCACCAGTTGCAATGTTGTAGCATGATATTTTGATGAATTATAGCAACACTGCATCATGATTTGTGGTTTATATGCCAAAGAGTCAAAGTGAAGTCATTGTCTGCATTTTATTGTTAGCAAAAGATTTTTTTCCCCGATTAGAGACATCCCCCAACCAAAAAAATCACTTGACTTAAAAAATATATGTTTAGAGTAATAGTTCCCTCAGAGACTTGCGATAACATTGAACGGCTACAAAGTGATAAAAGAGAAAGAGACTGCTGTATTAGTCATCTACATGTGCCAATAGGGAGTGAGGGGGAGGGCTTTAAAATTTTTTAATTTAGATTTATTTACTTTAAAAGTTGTCAATAGAAGTTTTCACATCTCACCTCAAAAGACTGTATAATGTCACTGCTGACAGTACATTTACCCAGAGACTGACTTTATGCTAACAAATATGCTGTTCAGATTGTCAGCAAAACTAAAACGAATGAGCTTAGCACAATTCAAATGGATCTTTGGCATATCATCAATCAATTAAGTGCTTCCTGGCACTCTTAGGTTAATATCAAAGTATACAGTACTACACTATCCATTTTGTTTAGCATTCTTCGCAAGCAGTCCCATAAAACATTCTATAGAGTTTTCTTATACTTCCCTTCTACACTGGAGTGACTCTAACAGCGATAAAACAAAACCTTAGGAGGTGTGACCAGGGATTGTTGGTACAGCTTTCTTTGCCTCTGGGAGAAAGGTGAGTGTCTCTAAAACAAATGAATTCAAGGATAAAAGGCTGAAAGGCAGTGAGAAGTGAAAAAGTGGGGAAATGATGGAGTAAACAGCCAAGAAAGCTCAACTCCTACTCCAGTGATTTAGAGGGAGTCAATCTCAGTGGAAGAGTGAGCAGAGAGAAATGTGGTGGGAGCAACTCTAAGAACCTTCCTGAAAGCTGGAAGGTCATTCTGAAAAAAGAATTACAACCTGGATTCTCATTTATCCCTCATTTGGCTTGCCTCAGTTTACATGCATGAAATATTCAAAACGAAAGTTATCTTGTCATTGAAATTACAGAAATAGTCATTCTTGACATGTATGATTCTATTTTGCAGAGAATAATCCTGAGCTTATATCATCCACTACAATAAAAACTTGTACACCAGAAGGGCGCAAGAAAGCCTAACAGGAGAATGGTGATCACAAACTCTGTTTTCTAGTTTGATTATTATACCTTGTGAATCTGGAGCATGTAAGAATTTCATTCAAATTTTAGCACAACCCTTATTAAAAAGATCCCAAAGGTGAATCACCTATACCAGTGATTCCTAACATGAGCCACCCCCTGTAGATGGGGGTGGGGAACACATTGCAAAGGGGTCCATGGGTCCATGTGATCTCTACATATTATCAGTGGGAAGAATAGTGCTGCTCACATATATCCTGTCTTAAATGTATGTATATGCTATTAAAAGGAAGTAGTAGAAATTCCATTAAAAGTGTAACTGTGTTTGTAAAGTTCTTTTAGCATAGTATGTTTTAAATCAATAGCTACTAGGGC
This sequence comes from Choloepus didactylus, assembly GCF_015220235.1. Taxonomy (NCBI): domain Eukaryota; kingdom Metazoa; phylum Chordata; class Mammalia; order Pilosa; family Megalonychidae; genus Choloepus; species Choloepus didactylus. Next base: position 65,968,000 of record NC_051319.1, on the reverse strand, counting down.
ATGGAAGAAGTTGGTTAACATTTTTTATTTAAAAAAAATAAGAATATTAAAGAATATAAGAATGGCAGCTTATTCATAATTGCCAAAAGCTGAAAACAATTCAAATATCTATCAACAAGAGAATGGATAAATAAATAATGATATAGTCATATAATGGAATACTGCACAGGAATAAAAATGAGCCCACTACTAATGATATGTGCAGCATGGATGAATCTCACAGACAAAATATTGAGCCAAAAAGGGGTGGGGAGGTGGGGTTGGGAGGCTAGACACAGAAGAACATACCAAACGATTCAATTTAAATGAAGTTAAAAACAGACAAAACTGATTGATGGCAATAACAGCCTGAACAGCAGTTGCCTCTTGAAGGGACTATGAGTATTGATTGGGAAGAGACACAGGGGCCACCTCCCGGGTGCTGAGGAGCATTCAGTGGTGGTATGTGAGTGGGCACATATGTAAAGCTTTACCAACTATGCTCTCATGCTTAGTGGACTTTATTATATGCATTTTACTATATGCATTTATGGCTGTTTTAAAACATCTCAGCAAATTCATTGACTCTGCCCCATCCAGAGGTGGGGTCCATGTCTCTCCCCTTGAATCTAGTCTAGACTTACGGCTCATTTATAATCAACAGATGCATTGGAAGTGGAAATCATATATGATTTCCAAGACCAAGTCATATAGGGAAAACAGCTTCCATTTCGTTGGCTGCGATACTTGCTTTGGAGTCCTGAGCCATATGGGCAGAAGTTTGACTACCCTGAGGCTGCCATGAAGTGAGGGAGTTGAGGTCATAGGAAAAGGTCATACTTGGGCTCTGGTCAACAGTGCATGTGAGCTAAATCTCCCAGTTACTTCAGTCCAGGCATCAGATAGATCAGAGAAGATACTTCCAGATGATTTCAGCCTTGAACACAGGCATTTGGATCTTCTGAGCTGAAGTCTCAGACATTTGGAACAGAGACAAACCATCCCTGCTATGTCCTGACCCACAGAATGTATAAGGATGTTAAAATGGCTATTTTATATCACTAAGATTTGGGGTAGTTTGTTATGTAGCAATAATAACAGGGACAGAATTTTATACCTCAGTAAAAAACAACACATATTTAAAAATGGATGGATTGTCAAACACAAGGGATTTGGAAATCAGTATTGGTCAAGGCTCTTTGAGTGGAAACAACAAAAACTAACTCTGACCCACTTAAACAAAAGAGAATTTATTGGCAAGACACAGGGCTGGGAGAATCTAAAGAAATTAAGAATAACCCCATTCAAGAAGCTTCCTTTGGTGGCCTTGGTAGGAACTGATAAAAAGTTTCTTCAAGACTCAATCACTGCTATGAAATTGCTCTAATCAAAGTCACTCTTGTCACTCTGATCAAGATTTTAACTTCAAGAAAAGCAACCAGTCAACCCAGAATGAGCCACGTGCCCATGCCTTGTTAGCAGAAGGCAGGCATGTTGGTTTGCGGCTTCACCGGGACTGGCATGCAATGAGAAAGGGGGAAGGCCTCCAAGAGAAACAGGGTGCTCTTATTTATAAAAGGAAGAATGGATACTGGGCATCTAAAGCTATTATATGAATGACACCAATGATTCAAAAAGAGATTCTCCTACTTCAAAAGCTGGTGCCTTCATGTTCTAAGAGCAACTTTATTCTGGTATTAATATTACTCAAGGATAGCTTAGGTAAATTGGGTAAATTGGCTGTTAAGAGCTAGAGTAGAGTTTACGATCTTTCCTGCTTTGTATTTGCATGCCCAATATTGTCATGATTACTAAGAGTGAGTTAGTGAGTCTTGTCGATCCATCATAGATTTAGAGAAGCTTGCATTTCCTGAATCTGGCTTTGTATATTAGTAGCGGTAGTAGTAGGGTTTTGGTGTCTCAAGCAGACCCCTCCTCCCACAGAGACTGTGACTGTTGGCTGCTAATGACTCCCAGCTCCCCCTTCTCCAGAGAATTGCCCTCAGCTGATGGAAGTCTTACTGAGAAGTTAAGATCAAAGCTCCCCTCCTCGTCATAGTCGATGACTAAGAGAGTGTATCAAATGTTGACTCCTTACCTCAAGGGAAGATAATTTGCCTCAAGGAAGTCCTCTTACTGAGAATCAGGGCAAGGCTGGACTTCACCTGAGCCCACATGCTTGCTTACCTTGCCCCAATCCCTCTCTTACAGGATTCTACTGAGAGCAGTCTGTGTCAGGGGTCCCCAAGACCATTTTCAAGTTTGATTATTCACTAGAAGTAACAGAACTCAGAAAAGCTGTTATATGCACAGTTATGGTTTATGGCAGCAAAAGGATACAGAGTAAAATCAGCAAAGGCAAAGTGCTGAGGGCAGAGTCCAGGGGAAATCACGCACAAACTTCCAATTGCCCTCTTTCACTGAAGTCCTATGGACAGCGCTTAATTCTTCCAACAATGCTGTGTGACAATACATTTGAAGTATTGCCAACTGTGGAAGCTTGCCAAAGACTTTGTGTTCAGGGGTTTTATTGGGGGTTTGTCATATAGTCATGGAACATTTGTGCGATTGACCTTAATTTCCCTGTCTCCAATCCCCTCAGAGGTCAAACTGATATAGTGTGGTCCAGGACTGCAGACAAACAAAAACATGCATTCATCATAAATTATATTTTTAGCATAAACTGTCTGGTGTGGCCTAAGTCCTCAAGATACAAACACATTCTTATCAGGCAAGACATTCCAAGGGTTTATATGTTTATCTCCCAGAAGCCAGTTAAGAGTCAGTTCTTTCTCTGGAATATGCAGTGTTTGAACATCTTAAGCCTGCTGAGATAACCCTTTACTGCACAATATTCTTAATAAATCACTTTCATTAGTGTTCTTGTTTGCTAATGCTGCCATTATGCCAAATACCAGAAATGGATTGGCTTTTATAAAGGGGGTTTATTTTGTTACAAAGTTCTAATCTGAAGGCCATGAAAATGTCCAGATGAAGTCATCAACACAAGTATACCCTCACCGAAGGAAGGCCAATGGCATCTGGAGAAATTCTGTTAGCTGGGAAGGCACATGGCTGGCATCTGCTGATCCCAGGTTGTGTTGCAGCTCCACTTTCAGCTCCTGTGCATTCTTCAAAGTGTCTCTCCTGGCTGCAACACCTCGTCCTGTCTGTGAACACTTTTATAGGACTCCAGTGTTACAATTAAGACCCAACCTGAATGGATGGGGCAACACCTCCATGGTAATTATCCAATCAAAGGTCTCACCCACAGTTGATTGAGTCACATCTCCATGGAAACACTCAATCAAAGGATTCCAACCTAATCCACACTAATACATCTGCTCCTGCAAGATTGCATCAAGGAGCATGGCATTTTGGGGGACATAATTCATCCAAACCGGCACAATTAGGATTCCCATCTCAGGCTCTGCTTCTAGGGAACCTCAGACAGTAGTCTATGTCAGTGGTTCTCAAACTTTAGTGTGCTTCAGAATTACCTTGATGGTGTATTAAAACACAGATCACTGGGCCACAGTCTCAGCTTCTGATTTAGTAGGTCTGGGTTGGGACCTGGGAATTTGCATATTTAACAAATTCCCAAGTGATACTGATGTAGGTGGTCTGGACATTACACTTTGAGAACCAGTTGCTAAGGTGGTATGAGTTCAAGCACCGGGCAGGCATCTTCCGTACCCTATTCCTATGGCAAAAAAGACTTTGCTAAGTAGTCTGCCATAAAACCTGAAATTTGTACTGAACTCTTTGCTTAAGTGGTTAAAGGTTTATGTAAAAATGCAAATGTTTTCTGGAAAGCATAAACACATTCTGTTTTTAATCCTATACATGCTAGCTTATGTTATAGTATAGTTCACCTAGCCAGTTTTCTAGAAGGGTTCTGAGGAAAATGGTAATGCTGACAGGAATGTTTTGATAGGGTAAAAGAATCAAGAGAGTCCAACCACAGGGCTTTTCTAACTTATTTTAGTTACTGAATCCTTTCTTCCATAAAAGCAAAACCAAACAACTTAAGAGGACGCTCAATATATAGAAGAATAACCAAGTTGAAAGAGCAGTACAGCCAGAGACCTGGCCCCTCAGTGTCCTCTCACACCTGTGGTCGCTAAAAGGGCCTGAAGAAACACTCAGGTCTGAGTGTAAATGGCACTGGTCTCTTTACATTGGCTGTGCTAGTTGGTCCAAAGAGGCGCATGATCATAGCTGTTTACCAGTTTGATCGGGGCGGGGGGGGCTGGCCAGGGGGTGGGGGGGGGGGTGGTGGCTCCATATGGCATGTTTATTTTGAGGGAATAGACTAACGATAGGATTTCGCTGGGAAATTAGAGCCCCTGTATTGCATTTCAAGATCTGCAGTACCCCTGCTGAGAAAACATGCATTCTGAAGGAAAACAGGATTTGGCCCTATTGTTTATGTAAACAATGCTTAGTAAAATTCATGTCAGAGGAATACCAATCTTATGGACCATGTATAAACTTTTTGATGTTTTCCCTTCTGTGTGTTTCATGGTCTTGCTTTTTGTTTCAGTACAAAGGCTATGGCATATGAAAATGCTTAAGTAACTGCACATTGCAGCCTGCGACGGCTCGGTTTTGATGGATGATGTGGGATTGTGCAGCTCATTGCAAAGTAATGCTTTTAACTTAAGTCAAATCAATTTTAAGTGAATATGTTTTACACATTTATGCTCCAGAGTTTGAAAAAGCTTTTTTCCTCAAAAACAGCACTCCTTCAGACACACCCTCCAGTCAGGGGAGATGCCTGCTTGGCTCAGGGGTAGAGAGCATTTACTTGCATTGTCTTCAAACTGCCCACGGGGCTGCTGTAGTCTTAATGAAGCAGTTAATGATGTGTGAATTACAGATCCTGACAACCCCTTTAATAAAAACAACAGGACTGCATCCACAGTGTACCGTGGCTGCTAAGTAATGACAGACTGTCTGCTTAACATAACGCAGTATCTTTAAGTAAAGTGCCATTCTTGCATGGCAGCATGGAAAATTCCTAGTCAACACAGAAAGGAATGAGTCATGAAGAACGCACGGATGCACGGGACACTTCATTTCCACACAGCTGAAGCTTGGAGCCAGAGTTTTTAGAGATGCTGCAGAATCCTGAACAAGTAGGAGTTGTTATGTATTCTTTGCTTAGGCTGCTTTGCTTTTCTGTGAGGTGCCCCCATTTTAGCAACGGATGTTTAATAGCCTAAAATCTGCTGGTTCTCTTTTCCTGTCCTTTTCCCCACTGGAGGCACAGGAATGCTAGCTTTCCAGTTGATTTCTAAGAACCAATCATCTGTTCTGAATGCTGACTGGTGTTTGGAATGGGACAATGCTTGGGCCTGCCCTTAGCCTGAAAAGCAGTGCATGGAGGCACTTTCTGCTCACTGACCTGGACAGACAGAATGCATGAAAGCAAGGCTTGTGAAGAACTGAACAACAAACCCAAACCCAAACAAAGCCTTTTCTTCATTTAATTTGGTAGCCACTTTTAAGGAAAAGGGAATTCACTTTCAATCCCTCAATAGACACTGGATTTGGATTCACAGGCCAAGGTCCAATCTCTTTATCATTATCCCTGGGGTGAGAAAATCCAAATCTGCCTTGTTTGGGCAGGGATGGTTTTCCTTTAAACAGTTCAAGGAACTGTTTGTCTAACCCTCACCATTTGAGGTGACAGATAGCAAAGCAAAGAAAAGAGAATGGCATGCATTCACAAGCACACACAAACCTTTCAGTTTGTTCCCAGAGCACCAGCCGTGCAACGAAATCACGGCAAGCCGAAATCACTGAAAGCTGAAAGGGCATTGACATGCAAATGGAGCCCAGGGCACCCTGCTTGGCTTCAGAAAAGCCCTGCCCGCCCTGCTAGGAGAGGCTGCCTGACAGGGTGGGGTCTAACTGGGCCAGGCACTCTGGGAAAGTGCCTTGAAGGGAAGGGCCAGGTTTACCTCAGGTGAAGCAGGCCACTGGGAAGGAGAGGATAGGCAAGTCAATCAAAGTTATAGGATGAACAAAACGACCTAGTTTTCCTGGGACTGAGGGGGTTTCCAGGATACAGGGCTTCAATCTAAAACCAGGAAAAGTTGGTCACTCTAGTTCAGAATGATTTATCTTTAGCTTTCTCAGCTAGAAAGGAAACAGAAACTATTGTCCATTGTGAAAACAGTGAAATGTATTGTTAACTCAAGAATCTCTATATAATCGCTATCTTATCCTTTTCCTTCATTCTCTAGCTCTTTTCTGCAGTGCACTAGTAAGTAGCAAAATTCACTAGTTAGATTTCCTTTCTATTTTTCAGTCTCCAACATCCACCCATGGGAACGAGGCTACTAAATGGTGAAATGACTGTCTGTGGGAGGCAAAGAGAATGGGGAATGTATCATAATCAAGAGAGGACTACTATGTGCCATGTGCTAAGTGGCACGTTTCAAGTTTATTATTCCCTTAACCCCCACAGTAGTCCCACGAAGTGTGGTATTTTGCCTGTTTTATGGATGATGAATCAAGAAGCCGTAGGTTTGGTATAATTTTCACAAGTGTATAAAGCAGTGGATCTGAAACAAAACTCGAGGCTTTGCTGAGCCCAAGTCCTGTGGTGTTCTTTCTGGGCACCAAACAGTCTTTTAAGAAGTTGCAGGTGATTGGTGTAAGGGGTACATAATTTTTTGAGTACACTTTTTTTTTTTTTTTGTAATTAACAGACTTTTAAAAATAATATCATTCATTGAATTCCACATAATTTCACTTAGTCATTATCAAATTCATACATGATTGCTGTAAAATCTTTACTACTACAGATGAATAGAAAATGAAAAGTTTCCCCATTTAGGCAGCCTCACCTCTCTACTCTTCAGAGGCAACCACAGTTATCAGTTGCTTGTATATCTTTTTAGAGATTTCCATGCATTTGGCTATCAGTACCCAAAGATCATCCATGTATTTTTTTTTTTTTAAAGTAACTGGGCTGCACTATCTTCTGATGTATGGTATTCTAACATATGAATGTGTCACACAATTTGAGCAGTTTCTTATTAAGGACATTAAGGAAATTTTTATTTTTCTTCCATTACAAAGAGTACCATGATAAGCATTCTTGTACATTTACGTTTGATTCTTGTGCAGTATGTCTGAGGGACAAATTTCTAGAAGAGTATTATACATTTAAAATTTTGGCAGATATTGCCAAAATGCTGTACAAAATTGTTGCAATAATTTTTGCAGCAACCAACAAAGTTTGAGAGTCCTTATTTTCGACCCCCCAGCCTAGAAAACAGTATTAGAAAATGTCCTAATATTGTCCAATCTGTAGGCTAAAAAGATCAAATTTCATTGTTGTTTTAATTTGCATTTCTGTCTGTGAGCACGTATCTGGGCATTGGTATCGTCTTTCAATAAATGTTCAAGTGTACCAGATATTGTGGAAGGTGCCAGGAAACAAAGATGAATAGGGCAAGACCCCTGTCCTCAATGAAGTCACAGTCTATTAGATACATTAAAAAAAACTGCAATGAAGGATTTTCGGTACCATGGAAAAAGTTGATAGAGAAAACTGTGGGAGTCCAAAGAACCACGTGGGCAATTCCCCCAGGACAGGTCAAGGTTATAGGTCAAAAAGCATGGAAGAGCCTATCCTTGAATGTGATATAGTGGAAATAAAAGGAGTTTTGGGGATAAGCAGTTTGGAATCCTGACTCTTACTGTATCACCTAGAGCAATTTATTTGATCCTCTCTGAGCTTCAGTTTTTTTCATGTGTAAAATGGGGCTATGATTCCTAAACCACATTGTTAATATTAATGATGGATTGTTGATCCACAAATAACTACTTTATGTAGAATTCATAGTTAACGGAAAAATCCTCGCATTCAATGACCAGCTTTCCTTATTTCTGAATTAGATTACTTCTAAACTCATCCAGTTTTCAGTTTTCAAACATGAATTATATGAACAGTGACTTCAGAGCCTATCCTTGCTCCTTTTTGGCAATATCCTTAAATAACATAACTGCCGTCACAGCTACGTAGTGCAACTGATGTACATTTACAGAGTCAAGAGCAATAACTCCCGAAAGAAAAGATTTACAAAATTGTTGGAAGGAATACTTTAATAATGTCAATGTTATTGGAAGATAAAAGAGGACCAAATTGTGAGTTGTGATTTGGAGAGACGCTTGGCTGAAGCTATGTCTGTGCCTTGGCACGTGGAGAAACTAAACCATCTTCCATACAAGCAGGGTTTTGATGGTCTTTGTCCAACATTGAGAACTACTCAGGAGTCCTCAATACCAACTCAGATGTTAAGATACCTAGAAAACAGACTAGAATATTGCAAATGCCTCTACTCTTTCAGTTTCCATTCAATTTAACAAATATTTACTGAACTGCTGACTGAGTGAACTGTGGCTCCTTGGGAAAGCCCTTGGGAGACAGCAGGCTCAGAGAACTTTCCTTTAGTGACTGGGAGGCAGCAGGTTTAATTCTGGCTTGCACAAAAGTTTATTTATTCTGTTTCGCTTAAAAGAGAACTAATGGGTTTGGACAATTTGAACGATTCCCAGTGGGTTTCGGTTCTTGGGGAAGGTCCATTTTGGTCATTTGCTGATGGATGAGCCTGTTTGTAAATGGAGAGTTTTCACATGTGGGCTGCCAAAACTACCTGTGGAAAACAAAGAGACCTTGTCAGGACAGTTTGTTCATTGCACACTCTGGATGGGCAGCTCTGGGGTTGAAGTGGGAGAGCCTCTGCTATACTGAGGACTACTGAGCCCAAATTAAGGCCTTGTTCTGGACACTGTATGGTTTGCCCTAAATACAACCAAGTTTCTTTTCATAATGTTCAAGAAGAGACTGCAACTGCCGGGAATGCAGGAGCTTTTCTTAGAAGTCAGCCATCCAAAGCCTCCAACCTAGAGTTCAAGCAAGGCTAAAAGTGGCAGAGTATCTTCCCTAGCGGTCTTTGCTGTTCCATAAGGACCAAGATCTTGACAAGCAAGAAGCAGTGAAAAGATTAGTGTGACTTGCTGTTTTTGTCCTCTTTCCATGTAATTTTTATTGAGGTATAACCTACACGTAGTAACATGCACAAATCTGAGTATAGGTTGTTGAATTGTTACATATCTCCCACGTAATTTGAAATAAAAATGGAATGCAAAACTGTAAAACACAAGTCTTGCATGCATTTTGAAATTAAAAGCATCTTTTTAGATGTTCTGATTGTGAATTCTGGATCAATTAATCAAAGCTAAATTTCTGTGTGTGTGTGTGTGTCTATTTTGAGGGCTTCTGGTTTGCTAGTGTCTTAAACACCTGGTTGGTCTGGTTATATTTAATCCAGCCTTGCCTGAGAACCAGCGAATGACAGGTTGTCTTCCCTTTGTGGTTCCAGAGGGCATGCCCTTATACCCAAGGCAGCTCAAAGGAGAGAATCAGACTGAAAAATCCCCGAAAATCTCTGTAATGTGTTTGAGGTGTTCTTAGGTAGCGCTTATTAGGAGCTACAGAAATTGTGACTCTGGGTTTGAAGCAATCAATAAATCAAATGTAACATCTAAGGCAATTTCAGAGCAGTCCCTGGGAAACTTGGCCCATTCAGTTGCTCCTCTATCACTTAAAACAGAGTTCTTTGTCTTTGGGGTTGATGAGTAGGTATAAAGGCAATTCCAGAGCCAACTGTCAGATAAAGCAAACTCAATTCACGTCCAATAATGACAAGGTCGTGCACCACACAGACCTGCTTTTAGATTGGCTTTGAGTAAACTCAGATGAAGAAAAGCTTGAACTAAAAAAAGAAAGAAAAACACCTCACCTGAGAATACACAGAGACCAAAAGAGTCCAGCTATGGCGGGACACCAGCAAATCGCTTCTGTTTCCACAATGACTTCTTTACATTATTGAATACAATGGGAGCTTTAAGGGAGACTGTAATAACAGTTTCTCATGAAAAATTAACAAAGAATTTATGGAAATGTAGGAAAAGTCCCAAAGCAATTAGCTTAGATTTCTCTAGAGTCTGAGGAAAGCCTGGATAATTGCATGCAGAAACTGCATAAAGTGGCTATTTTCATTATCACTGGATACAGAAAGTCCATTTTCATCACAATGGGATATAATGATGTTAAAGCTAACAGGGAGATATGTTGAAAAAGGTTACAGCACGGTGTACCAAATGGTTTGATTTATGTAACTTTGGAGATACGCACTTAAGATTACTGTTCAGGGGACTGGGAAGGTTACACTTAGACCTTCCAAAGGCTCCTATATGATAGCAAAATATATTACAGTTTCTGAAAGTTAATTGTACATCACCACTAGGATGCACAAGAATGAATTTAATTTGTCTCAGAATTGAAAACTGAATTGTACTACAAGCTGGCACATGAATATCCATTTTGACTAGACTGTATTGTAAATTGACTATTATGTGTGTTTATAGGTGCACTTAGGGTGGTATCCTCTCTCTGACTGTCTCAGAAACGCTGAGGTCCTGGTGCCCACAGGAAGCAGAGGCATAATTCTGATATCTCACAGATTCCCTACTACGCCTACAAGGCGTTTCTATGTCGTTATTTAAATGTCAGTGTTTTTGGTAAAATAAAATAAAATGAAGGACATCATCTTTTCTTCGGATGTTCATTCACTGGCATGGCAGTCTAACAACTCTTTCCAAATCCAAGAAAACCGGCTTCTCCTTAGCTCTCCATAAAGAAATGGGGAAAGAGACACAATACAGTGAGCTTTTACCAACCCCCAGTGTCCTCTGCAATGTCACACACAGACAGATCTGGATATCCTCTTCTATCTATAAAAAGCTGTAGTTAAGGCTGTGCCTGGGATTTGAATGATTCTTGAAACCGTTAAATAGATTCTTGTTCTGAAGCCCACAGAATATTAATAACTTTTGTTAGCTGCAGTGTCAAAAGGATCATACAGTCTCAATCTTATTTGGTAAACACTCTCTGTTAAAAAAAAAAAAAGGGGAAGAAGAAAGAGATTATTTAAGTGTTTCCAACAAAAGCCTCAGCAGAGGTCTTACTCTGAATGGACACTGCTGCCTGGGGACAAATGTCAACACAATCCGAGCTTTGTTAAAAGGACTGAAAGATCGGCGAGCCTGCACAGGGACACGCTTATGGCCAGCATTAAGAAAATCAATCTAAAAGCCAAAACAACATTCACATCGCAACCTGGCCAATACACTGCCAGCAGACGTGACAATCATATTTTGACAGTTCAGATAGCTGATAACGGATGGCAAAAGAAATTTCCATTTGACATGGGACCTGAGCTTACACAATTACAGACCCTGTGTTTGTCTGGGCCACATTAAGGATGCAAACAGCAGAGAGAACAAATAGAAGCCAGTATCTTGGTATAATCAATGCAAAATGATGCAAGCCCCGTCAGCATGATTCTAGACTACATTTAATTTTTATTTGCTTTTGCATTTTTGTAATAGCCGAAAGAATAAATGAAGATTCTTTCAGTCCTCGTTGCTTCCCAGCTTGCCATCTTTTGCCTGCCTCTTTGTCATCCCCAAAGCATTTTTTAACACATTATTCACCTGGTTAATGAAAGAAAGGAAGGAAGGATGAATAGAAAGCTTTGTTGTAAATGGAACTGGCATTTCACTCAAGCATTCTGAGCAGCTCTGACATTCAACACCCTTGTACCTGAAACTTCTGGACATCTCAGATTCTAGTAGGTCAAATAAAGCTGTTCTTTGGGGGATAGTTTAAAACTACTTGTAACATGTTTTGATTCACAGATTATCAATTCTGCTGAGCAACAGAGGGACATATTTGGGAGCCGCATAAACAAATACATTCATCTGTGCTGTGGATTAACCTAAAGTGACACATTTATTTAAAAATCTGCCTACTACTTGTCCTCATTGATTAAATGCCCTTAAGAAAGTAAGTCTGATGAAATGAAAGCCATTAAGATGCAGCACACCTCCTCCACTCCTTTTGATGGTTGACACATTCCCTAGAGTGGGAGATTGGACGGCTGATAAGCTAACGCTGAATTATAAGCACTTTGTGGAATGTCTCTGGCAAATGAAAGATCTACTGTTTTGCTTGCAAAGCAACAGTATGTCTTAACAGCACAAAAATGGACATGGTGCAGAATTATTTCATCCACTGTGCTCAGAATACAAACGAATGTGTACATCGTGCATGCATTTTCACAGCAGAGATCAGCTCAGACCCAGCAAGTCTTGTTCCTGGAAACTGTACCATTGATCAGGAAAATAGAAGGAGCTGCCAAGGACTTTGTCCACGTGTCAGGAATCCAACAAGCTTCGGGTGATCTTGCTGCTGCTTGCTGTTACCTCGGCTTTAGCGGTTTCTGAGCGGGGTGGGGGAGGCGCTGCCTGAGAGTGTGGTGATGGTGGTGCTGAGGGGTGGAGAGGCTAAATGGAAAACTCTTTTCTTTAATGGAATTGGAAGCATAAACAACATTTGGGTTGTGCAGCAGAAGAGTGCTAAGTTTGGAGTTCAAGCTATGTCTTTTCTAACTACCTTTAGGGCCAATATAAAATCATTTAAATTTGCTGAGCCTCCAGTTTCTTCAGCTGAAAAAAGGGGGCTAATAATGTTTGTTTTCTATTGGATCTTTGCAAGGATGGTGTGGAATAATGTACAAGAATGTACTCTGTAAACTGTACAATGCCATGTAAATACTGGTTGTCGCCACTCACAGCAATGAATGAGAGCAGCTAGTTGGTGTTTGCCCCAAGCTGTGGGGCCCTCTGAGAGCAGTGGGTCTCTGTGCTGGCCTCACTGCCGTGCCCTTGTTCTGCCTTCTGATTGCACACCCAAACAGAACCCTCTTCGCAGACTGTTCTAGGTCCAAACAGGAATACCTAGGAAATTGGAATACAGTTTAGACCTCTATCCAAATGGTACAATGGATATTGAAGAAGATGAACAAATCAATCATACTAACATTAAAATAATGAAGGGGACCCTAAAGTGTGGTGAAATGCTAGTAAATTTGTTTGGCACCAAATCAGAGGCCAGACTTCAGGAATACTCTTACTACTCTTTTCATTATTGCTCTTAATGAGCAATCTAAATTTCTTTTTAAAAATCTTCAACAGGAAGTCACTTTTAGGTTGTCCCTGTAAGCACTGATTTTCCTTCAGATCTTTCCCTCTGGCCATGCCCACCAGACACAACATTATTTACTCCAGACATTATTTTGACATTATTTATGCCCACATATCTATGGGTTGGAATCAGGAAGCATTTGAGGCTGAGCAGACCCAGGTCCATCTCTAGGCAGATCTCACAGCATTTTCTCTGGCTGGTTCTGGAAAGGGCTTTGGCTTCCCTCTTCTAATCTGAAGACTGGATGCTCTTGGCAGTTTTGCAGTGTGGGGGCTCCCAAATGGACTTCATTCTGGTTCTGGCTTAGCCAGCTGCTAGCTTTGTGGCCCTGGACTTTTCTCTGAACTTCCTTGATAATAATAATAATTACGATAATAGTAATAGTAATGATGATAACTTCTAATGACTGAGTAGCTTATGTGCCAAGCACTTTTGTAAGTGTTAATATGTTGTATCTGCTAAAATGATCCTAAGAACCTAATATATAGGGTGCTATTATCATGTCTGGGGTACAGCATAAACTACTTGGTCAGAGTCCATATATGGTAGATCTGAGACAGAGTTTGAAACTCAAGTCTGGGAGATCCCAGATCCTGAGCCTTCTCACCTTACCAGGCTGTTGAGAAAATTAAATGTTATCATGTTTGTGAGAGCATCTTTTTTTTTTAAAAGTATATTTATTTATTTAAAAATTATATAAGCAAAACATTTCTTATGGAAAATCTGAACACAACAAGAAAGCACAAAAGGAACTGAAAGCCACTTATTACTCTACTGCTTTTTATAAAAAGATACAAAATAGAATCAATGTTCCCCCTTCCAATCCACACCCCAACCCATGGAGATGAGCTCTTGTTAACAGTTTTGTGTGTGTGTACTTCCAGACCCTTTTCTTCCCGAAAGTTCTTTGAAAACGAGAAAATTCCAAGGTGAAGTGTGAGCCTGATTTTCCTGCTGTTGTGGCATGAGGGACACAGTCTGACCTTGACCATCCAGGATATCCATTTTGGCTGACCTTGGCTGGAGGATGCTTCTGCAAAGCCATCTCTGTGGGCCGGGAGCTGGTGTGGGCTGTTGGGGAAGATGTTGTGGGTCCGCTACAGGTGTTTTGATCTCTCTGGGATTTTTGTCCTAGGACGTGTCTCTTTATCTGTCCTTCCTTCCTCTTTGTCTTCCTTTCCTGCTTTAGTTCCTGCCCCTCCTCTTCTCCTAGACAACCCTACTCTTGAGGTCTAAGGAGAACATTCTGAAGTGAAAGTGATTCGTGGGGGACGGGGAGTGTGGTGAGAAGAAAGAAGGAGAGAGAGAAAAAAATCAATGCTTCATTGCTATTTTTAGGTCGTGGAGCTTCCTTTCCACTAATTTAGTTAAGTGCTTTGGGGCAGAACCAACCAGCACACTCAGTAGCTTCAGCAGATGTCCTATTGCACCCAAGGGAAGGAAGCAGATATGGAGAAGGAGAGTACCCAGGAGCCATATTCGAGTCCTGTGAAGAGGGATCTCATGTTTCCTCTCCAAGTCCCTGGGGATGGCAAACTGAAATCCTGATATGGAGCTTGCTGTGGGCTTTAGCGGTAGCTGAAAAGCCCTGAGTGACAGTGGAGCAAGTAACAGCAAGACTAGCTTTCGAAAGAGAATTCGAGTGAATCCTCTTGATGAGCTGAGAACCATTAATGGATATTTTCTGCTGGTAGGCCATTTTATCCTGAAGATTTGTAAGCTGCTCAGGGGACTTTATAGTAGCCCCTCTGCTCACCTGGACATCCCAACCAAAATTGCCTACCTTTGGGTCAAATTGTCCTTTGTCCACCTGGAGAATGCAGTTTCTCTTTCAGAATCAGTGTCCATCTAAGTCAATACTGAATGGAAAAAACTGCAGCAACAGGACCAGAATATCTGATGCACACATCTCACATTCGTCACTTCTATTTTATTTATGACTGAGTTTATAAATGTAACTTGGAACCCAGAAATTTTACTTGTTCTACCTGCCCCTTTGTGCGTTTTTACAAAGTGCATTTTTACTTCTTCATAACTGACTAAAACTTAATTTTAAACAAATTCTGGAGTTGTCCAGTTCATTTGATGTAGCAAGTTTCATTCGCTGTCTGTTTTTCACATGTGCAGAATAAGTAGAACTGATTTTATGTAGTAATAATAAGGTTGAAATTTCACTGAGAAGTGAAAATTTCACTGAACAATTTCACTTGTGGCATCAGAAACCATGAAGATGGAGGCTTTGGGTGGTTTGTCATTGTCAGAAGAAGCCAGAGATCGAATTACAGCTTAATATGAAGAGTTGGCTGTGTTTTATAATTTATAACACACAATTCATTTTTAACACTCCTTTGAATGCTATATCATTCTGAGGTGTCTCCCGTCCTGATCACCTCCCTCATCCAGCCTCTATAGTTTAAACGATTGTGAGCTGCTGCTGTCAGGCTGACTAGTGTCCTTTTAGTTAAGGGTAGCTGCTTTCACTCCAGTTTTCTCTAAAGAAGCCAAATCCAGCCCCATTCAGCTGAGTATTCAAAAAGCTTAATGGATTGAAAACAGAAAGAAAAAACAATCTATTTTTGGATTAACATGGCAAGAATAGAGCTTGTAACCACTGACTGGATTAAAATATAGTGGACTCATTCAATAAATGTTTATTATTCTAGGTCAAGCATTGTGCTAAGTACCAGGGTTATAGACATGAATGAGATAGACTAGGCCTCTGCCCTCATGAGCTTACATTCTTGCTAAGGAAGATATACAATAAAAAGATAATTACAGATCACAGTTTATGCTGTGCAGGACATAAATTGTAACACGGAACAATAGAGAATAAGGGGTGAGGCAGGGGAAAGAGCTGTCCATGAGGAAGGGGCAGTTAAACTGATTTTGGCAGGTATGTGAATTTCCAGGTTGCTAATATACCATTTTTAAACCCTGGTGGCAGGCTGTGGCAGCTCATCATTATAATATGGATAATAAGACAAGATACAGGGCAAGTTAAATGTAGAGTTTCCATTGGAGAGGAATAGAAGACTATCTGATTGCAGATAGTTGTATGGATGCAATTTGGGGGACATTATCATGTCCTCTAGGTACCTTGCAATGTGCTGCACCTTGTGCCTGAAAAAAATGACCATAGATGACACACTCAGGGACTCTTGCCCTCAGCAGATAGACGGGGCTCCAGCGGTGTGGGTTCTGCCCTGGGCGAGCCTCCTGCCAACCTTGGACTGAGCTAGAGATTCTTTTTAAAAAGTTTATATATATAATCTCAAAATTGGGAGATGGGCCTGGCTTTTGATTCTTGAATGGTGCTGCAAACAATTCATATCTAATTGAATATATATTAAGTAAAACTCGCC
The DNA here is from genome assembly GCF_015220235.1 of Choloepus didactylus. Taxonomy (NCBI): domain Eukaryota; kingdom Metazoa; phylum Chordata; class Mammalia; order Pilosa; family Megalonychidae; genus Choloepus; species Choloepus didactylus. Next base: position 65,951,527 of record NC_051319.1, on the reverse strand, counting down.
AAGCTAAATCATTAGAAAAAGGACACCTAATTAAAAAAAAAATCTATTGATGAATTTGTAAATTTGCCCTACAGAAGGAAATCAATTGAAAATTTATTGAAATCTATGTGCTCAGCACTCTGCTAAGGGGGATCCAGAAGCACAATAATTGATTTATTCTTTCTTTAATTCAACAAATATTTGAGTCTTTACTGTAGGCTTCATTTACCATGTCCACCTTTTTAAAAACTTTGGCTGAACATAATTTAAGGATGATATGAGTTTATCCAATCTGTTGTATGTGTCTCTCTCTCATTGCAGAGTCCTTCTATAAGCTGTTGTGCCGGGAAACAGTAATGGAAGATGAGCGGTCAACATATGTGGTTGTGAGGGATATGCAGTTAGAAATCACACAGAGCAAAAGTGATAATGAGGATGGAGCACCAATTGTGAACATCTGGGAAAGGAGCTAGAAGAGAAGGGAGAGTTCTGAAAAGGATGCTGACTCCTATATAATTTCTGGGCAAAACTTGTAAGGGTGTGTGTTTCTCTTAGAGAACTTGATTAATGACATATGTATTAGAGAACAGTGCCAGGTCTTTCTTTCACACACACACAAACACACACAGACACATCCAAACTGGTACTCCCATAGCACCTTGCATTTACTTCACTTAGATGTTACATGGTCTTAATTGTTTACTTCTCTAACTACCTCCCACATTAGTCTGTGCATTTTTGTCCATATAGGTTCTTACTCAACAAATGCTTGTTGAATAAATGAACTAATCAGTTTGTGGATATTTGGAAAGCTTTTCCTAATTGGTAAATAGGCTCATTCAGAATTTATAGTAATGGTATAATATATATAAACATATATATTCAAATGTTATGGTGGTAACATATACAAAACATAAAATTTGCCCACTGAAACCATTTTTAAGTGTATAATTCAGTGGCATTTTTTACAATTACAGTATTGTGTACTTATCACCGTTATCTATTACCAATGTTTGTTCATCATCCCAAACAGAATTAAACAGTAACTCCCCATTCTCTCCTCCCCCCATCTCCTGGTAGCCCACTTTCTGTCTCTATGAATTTGCCTGTTCTAGATATTTCATATATGTGGAATCATACGATATTTGTCCTTTTGTGTCTGGTTTCTTTCATATAACATAACATTTTCAAGGTTCATCCATGTTGAAGCATTTATCAGTACTTCATTCCTTTTTACGGCTGGATAATATTCCATTATATGTATATATCACATTCTATTTACTCATTAATCTGTTGTTGGGCACTTGGCCAATACAGAGAAGTACATTTATAGAAAAATCATGTGTAAAATACAGAGTCCCCATATACCACCTTGCACTAGTGTGGTGTGTTTGTTACAATTCATGAAGGAACATTTTTATAATTGTACAATTATCTACAGACCATTATTACAGTAAGGCTCACTGTGTTGTACACTCCTACATTGTTTTTTTTTAATTTTTATTCTAGCAACATATATACAACTTAACATTTCCCCTTTTAAATGCATGAGAGAGAGAGAATGAGAGAGCAAGAGTGAGTGACAAAGAGAATCTTTCTTCTCATAAATAGAATTGAACTGAGCACTAAAAAAAAAAAGCACCTCAGTCACGTTCATCAAGTGTATGCCGAAATATTGCTTCCAAACCCCCTCTCATCTGTGCAGTGGTGTCGTGGGATTGCAGAAGCTCAATGCCAATACAGAAGCTCATGCCTTGCAGAGATGGGAGCACAGAGTCATGTAGGCTCTTGCTATTCCCAAGGACTCAAGCCTCTTGATGTGCCTCTCTGATGTTTGTAGGCATTGAACTGTAAGACTCACATGAAATCAATGGAAGTTCATGCAAGTCAGGAAAATATGTAGGAAAAACTTCTGGTCTCAGGAGATTGCAGCTGATTCTCAGAAATTTGGTCCAAAGTCATTGTCAGGGACAGAGTCTACCTGAATGGGAGCACTAGGAAATGAGAATAACTTTGCCAAATAAAAATAGTTTCTACAATGGATTATAGCTGTAAATGAATGGGAATTCCAATAATTATTCTGATGTTGAAACAAACAATATCTGAGATAAAGTGACAACAGATAAAAATGTGTGCATTTAAAGACCATAAATATAAATTTCTTTTAAAATTTCTTACAAAATCAGTATGTTCAACCATAGGAGGTTAATTAAATTATGAAACATTTCATGATAGAATACCAGGCAGCCATTAAATATTAAGTTCTAAAAGAATCTTAAAAGACATAGGAAATGCTTATGACATAATAAATTTAAAAAGCTGGTTGCAAAATATATAAGTATTAAAGACCATATTGTGTAAAAACATGTATAGAAGAAAGATTGATGACTCAGCTACCAAAATGTTAATTCTGGTATTTTCAGTGAATGTATACATGTATGTATGTACATATGTGTAGGAAGCTGTAGCCAATAGTTTTTCTTTTTTACTGTTTTCATGTATTTTCCATATTTTCTTTAAAATATTCTAAGTCATGAAAAATTTCAACAGAAAAAATTCAGAAATCCTGAAACTGATGCTTATGTACTCATCACAAAAATTAAATAGATGGTAATAATATGCTGTATTTGCTTTGGATCTCTTTTTAAGATACATAAGAAATTTAACAGTATAGATAACAGCTCCAGTTAACCTTTATCTCTTCCCCTTCTCTCCTTCCTAGAAGTAACCCCTGATTTTTAGTTTGGCTCATGCTTGCCTGGAATAAATCTTATATTTCCCAGGTATGGCCATATGACTAAATTCTTGCCAATGGAATTAAACAGAAGTGATATGTGCAACTTCCTGAAAAATTCCTTAAAGGAAGTGAGGCTTGACCCTCTTCCATTTTGTCCTTTATGCTAGTTGGAATGTGGATTTGATGGCAGGAACTGTCATGGGCCATCAAGTAGAAGCCAAGTGTTAAAGATAGTGAAGCGACCAGATAGGAAATGCTGGTTTCTTTATACTTGTAGAGTAAGCAGCTTACCTGAACTTCTATTTGACAAAGAAATGAAATTGTAATTTATTTAAGCCACTGTTGTTTTAGATTTCCTGTCACTCAAAGTCTAAGTTAATCTGTTTAATATGCTATGTATCATTCCCAGGTAGGTCTTGGACTCCTACCACATGTACAGACATGATCCTAAACAATATATGTATTACGTGTGTTTGTAGTATAACAAAATGTATCCTACATGTCCTTTTGCAATTTGCTTTTTTAATTGACAAGATGTTTTTGATATTTACCCACATTGACATCTGCAGATATAGTTCATTAATTTTGACTCTGTATACCATTATGCCATTCTGTGAATAAACTACAGTTTATTCCTCTCCCTATTCAGGAACAGAGAGGTTGTTTTCATTATTTTGCTGTTACAAAAAAATTACAAGAAACATCTTTGTCAATGTTTTCTAGGGTACAAGTGTGAGAGTTTCTTTATGGTGGATATCTAGAGGTAGAGTTTCTAGGTTACAGCATATATACCTCTTTAACTTTACTAGATCTTGCCAAATTGATTGTTCCAATAAACACTCTTTCTAGTAGTATATAAGCTTCTATTTCTCGATATCCTGAATGTTTTAGTTTCCTAGGCTGTTCAACAAATACCATGAAATGGTTTGGCTTAAACAATGGGAATTTATTCACTCACAGTTTTGAGGCTAGAAAAATGTTCAAATCAAGGCAGTGCTTTCTCCCTGAAGACCGTGGCGTTGTGGGTGGGACTGGCTGCTGGTGATCCTTGGTTCCTCTGTCACATGGCAAGGCACATGGCGGTGTCTCTTCCTTCTCTTCTGGGTTCCAGTTCAGCTTCTTGCTTCCTGTGGCTTTCTCTTTCCCCCCTGAATTCATTCCTCTTATAAAGGACTTCAGTAATAGGAATAAGACCCATCCTGATTGGGCTGGGTCACATACACCTTAACTGAAGTAACCTCATCTAAAGGTCCTCTTGCTTACAATGGGTTCATACCTATAGGAATGGATTAGACTTAAGAACATGTTTTTTCTTCTGGGGTCACACAGCTTCAGGCTACCACACTGACTAACATTTGATATTATCTTCTGTTTTCACCTATCGGATAAATTAGAAATGCTACTTTATCATCATTTTCAACTTCTTCATTTTTCTACAATGAAAATGTATCATCTTTATAAATAAGAAAGATAAATATTAAAATATCCCCAGCTTGAATCTCAAGAGTACATTAAGCTGCATCAGGGAGTCTACACATGTATCAAGTATCAGTGAGTCTCTCATTCACATAGTGCCCTTTCCAAATGGTAGATATACCTAATCTATTATTTTAGAAATGCTGCATACAGTAATCTAGGGCAATCAGCCTTTAATGCACTTTAACTCACTTTTTATGAGAGCTTCAGGCTGGTTTGAATCTATTATGTACCCTAGGAAAGCCATGTTCTTTTAATCCAATCTTGTGGGGGGCAGACCTATTGTTGGTGGCACTTTTGATTAGATTGTTTCCATGGAGATGTGACCCTGCCCATTCAAGGTGGGTCTTAATTGTTTTTACTGGCATCCTCTATGAGAGGACAAAAGGCAGAGACATTCTGAAGAAAGCTCAGAGATGCTAGAGAGAAAATGCCCAGAGAGAGTTTGGAGACAGCCGTTGAAACCAGAACCCTGGAGGGAAGTTAAGAGATGAAATCCAGAGTGTGCCCTGGAGAAGCTAAGAGAGGAGCCCTAGAAACTTAGAAAGAAATGCCCTGGGAGAAACAAGCAAGGATGCACAGGACAGAAGCTAAGACAGAAGCTCAGAGACATTTTTGAGAATGCAGTGGAAAGCAGAAGCTAACCCTGGGAGAGGCCAACAGACTCCGGCCATGTGCCTTCCCATGTGACAGAGGAACCTTAGATGCCACTGACTTTTCTTCAGAGAAGGTACTGTCCAATTGATGCCCTAATTGGGACATTTTCATGGCCTTAGAACTATAATTTGTGAACTAATAACTCCCCCATTGTAAAAACCAATCCATTTCTGGTATTTTGCATTCCAGCAGCTTTAGCAAACTGTAACAGCTTCAGAATCATGGTACTGAAGCCAGCTAAATTGTTGACCTGTTATTCCATGTTTCTGGGTGCCTTGCCACAAAGTAGTCTTGCTCTGCCGTCACTGTAAGCAAATCTATCTGAGATGTTGTGTGTGGGAGAGAACAAACTTTTTTTTCCAGCTCCTTTGTCTCACCTGTCCCTCCAAAAGATTGGTTGATCTCTCCTCTTTGCCACAATGTTTTCAGTGGCTCTCTCTCCCCGCCTGGTGCATCTATGCCTTCCTACTCCTCCTTCCAGGGGCATTCCTAATCTATCTGCCTTCTCCTCCCACCCCCAACCTGTGGTCCTATCTTGAGTCAATTTCTAAAGACCATTCATAAATGATAGCTCGTCATGTTAAATTGTCGTCTTGAGGTGATTGCTTTCCAAAGGGTATTGGCACTTTAACAGGGGACTCTGGAAGAAAGAGTCTAAAGGAATTAATCTTTTTTGGAGAAATTCAAGACAACTTGAGAAGCAAAAGAGTAGAGGTTTGGGACCTACAGAATTTGCTGGAGATGCTCAAATGACACGGTCAAATTTATCAACATGAATCAGCTGTGAATATTTGGCCCTGCACTTAAAAAAATGTATGGACAGAAAAAGAATGTGATAGTCAAATCTTTCTAAGGGAACATTTTACAAAGTCTGTATTTATTTCCAGGTCTTTATGGCAAAATTCTGGTAATGACAGGAAAAGTTTCTGTGTGCAAAATTGTAGTCAACAAAATGCATATGTGGTAGAAGTTTACACAGTGGGAGACAGATGGCAGCTTGGGTGTGCAAACTGCTAAGCAAAGGACTTGCCAGAGGGATCATGTCACCTGAAGGGCCAGGCTACTAGATCAAGGGAGACCCAGTGTGGAAAGAGACTAAATATAGTGGAGAGAGGCTATATTTTCACAACCAGAGGTGGAAAGATGTGTGGTTACCAAAGGAAATTTGTTTTGTTTTGTTTTGTTTTGTTTTGGACAGGATGAAAGAGCTATACCATAGGCAAAATGTTCTACACGCACAAAAATGGGTGTGGTTGAGACCAGTGGGAGTCTCGTGTGAAACCCTTTAGAAGCAACATTTCTCATTATTTCTGGACATACAAATCAAAGACACAAAGTGTAACATAATTTAAAACTAACTTTTGTCTAATATAATTTAGATATAATAATTTTCAATATTTGCAATTCTGTTCTTTCTGTGAAATAAATGAGCTTAATGAAAATAGAAAGTAGAAGAGCTGAACATTGTAGAATTTATAGCTGAACTTTGACCAGATTAATGCAGTCTGTTTTCCATGCCTTTAGGCCACGTGCAAAAAACTTAAGTAAAAGTTAAAGGCATTTAATTATTTTTTTTACAAGTCCAATGGAAACATTTATGTAGAGAGGGTTTTATATAAATCAACTTTGCTTTAAAAGTCATCCTAGGGCAAATTGTTGATATAAGTGCCCTGTATGCTACTATATTTCTAAAATGTGTGTAGATTTTTAAATTATATCAGACAAATTTATATGCCAGAGGCTTTTAGTATTTGAGATTTACTTCATTTTGTTCACAATAACTCAGTTATTCCAGAAATAAGAATCCTGTAGTAGGTCAATTCTATAGAGTTAGAACTTTTCTGCATGTGAATTCTTGGAAACTCAGAGGAAGGTTTCCCTAGGGGGCTATATGTAGATTTATTTATTTGTTGTTTTGTGTGTTTTACTTATAGTATTTTTTTTACATAATATTTGAAACATACCAAAGAACACACATACATACGTATATACATAAGCTTGAATAAAATTACAATATTAATGTAATTACCTCTGTGTCTCCCTAATCCCCATCATTCAGTTATCAAAGGCACCCACTATCTAGAATTTTTGTGTTTAAGCATTCCCTTCCTTTCTTCCTTAAACAGCTTTATTGAGATATAACTCACTATTCCATTCAGCTATTTAAATTGTACAATTCAATGGTTTTTAGAATTCTCACAGTTATGTGGCCATCACCACAATCAATGTGAGAATATTTTCTTCACCCCATTAGAAACACTGTAACAGCCATTACTTCCTTTCCTTCTCCAACACCCAAACTCTACTTGCTTTTTAAAATATGGCTGTTTACCACATTCACACTACATCTATGTTTTTACCATAATATATATTTAGTTTTGCTTTCATCTGAGCTTAATAAAAATCTCTTTATACTTTATGTATTCTTTTTTCACTCTACGTAATATTTCTAAAATTCATCTGTGTTCTAGTGCATAATTCTAGTTAATGAATTTTCACAGTAGTATCAATCTACTGGGTAAATAAACCACAACTTATTTATCCACATCCTTAATATAAATTTGGTTTGTTTCTAGATTAGTGCTAGAATAATTGTGCTTTGAATAGTCTTGTACTTATCTTCTGGTGTACATATGCAAGAGTTTCCCTAGCACATATCTAGAACTGTAATTTTTTGGTTGCTAGTTCAATTGACAAAATAATGCAAAATTTTATTCCAAAGTGGTTGCAATAATTCATACTCCCATTAGGTTGAGTGGGGATTCTCATTTTTCCACACCCTTGCCAACATTTGGGGATGCCAGGCCTCTAAATTTTTGCTAATTTATTGGCTGCAAAATTGTATCTTGTTTTTTTTTTTTTTAATGTTACAAGTGGAGTATTTAATACATGGGCTACACAGGAACCCTAGTAATGTTTGCAAGACAGCTCATAAACTGTGAAAGAGGCATTGTGGGAAATTAGCTCTCTAAGACTTGCTGTGCCTCCAGGAGGGAAGCTGGATGGCACAGGGCTGGGGGCAGTGGACCTGGCAGGATACTAGCCCCAGCCCGGCTCCAGGAGTGTGGGTAAGTAGTTCAGGTAGTTGAAATCACCTGGGATTTTTCAGTTCTCTCATCTGCTCCAATAATACATTGGTATCTTTCATGAGCCCTGTCCAGCATGGTTTAACACTCAATCCGGGCTTCTATAATTTGTTTCTTCATTGACCTTCTTTTCCTTATTATATATTTCTCTGTTTTTCCACTCCCTCATCATGAATTTTTTGAACTTCATTTTTTCCTTTATCCCCTCCCTTCCCTGCTTCTCAGTACTCCAATTCCTTTCATGCCTTCTTTCTCCCACTTTCATTTTCTTCCACTTGAACTTCATTTCTCTGTCTTGGTCTCTTCATTTCTCTGCTCGCCATTGTCAATCCTCTACCTTCATATTTGCTGTTCTTTTTCTTTTTATTATTAATAGTTTTGTAGTTTTTTTGTTAGAGAGGTCATAGGTTTACAGAAATATCATGCATAAAATATATAAAATACAGGGTTCCTATATGCCACCCTGTTATTAACACTTTGCATTAGTGTGGTACATTTTTATAACTCATGAAGGAACATTTTTATAATTGTACTATTAACTATAGCCCATCATTTACAATACAGTTCATTCAATTGTACAGTCCTATGTTTTTTTCTTTTAATTTTTATTCTAGTAACATATATATTACCTAAGTTTCCCCTTTTAACCACATTCACATATATAATTCAGTGCTGTTAATTACATTCATAATGTTGTACTATCTCACCACCATCCATCACCAAAACTTTAAAATAAACCCAAATAGAAATTCTATAAAATTTAAACATTAGCTCTCCATTCCCTACCTCCAATCTACTCCCTGTTAACCTATGTTTTAGATTCTAACTCTATGAGTTTGCTCATTCTAATTATTTCTTATCAGTGAGATCATACAATATTTGTCCTTTTGTGTCTGGTTTATTTCCTGCAACATGATATCTTCAAGGTTTATCCATGTTGTCCCATTAATCAGAACTTCATTCCTCTTTATGGCTGAATAATATTCCATTGTATATATATATACCACATTTTGTTTATCCATTCATTGGTTGATAGACTCTTGGGTTGCTTTCATATTTTGGCAATTGTGAATAATGCTGCTATGAACATCCGCGTGCAAGTCTGCTTGAGTCTCTGCTTTCAGTTCTCCTGGATATATTCCTAGTAATGGAATTGCTGGACCATAGGACAATTCTATGCTTTGCTTCCTGAGGAAACACCAAACTGTCTTCCACAGTGCGCCATTTTACATTCCTACCCCAGGAATGAATGAGTGTTCCTTTATCTCTGCATCCTCTCCAATGCTTGTAATTTTCTCTCATTGTTTTTTTAAACAATGTTTCCCTGACTGTGAATGAGGATGACATTTTTTTTCATAGCTTTATCTGCTAATCCTTTTTCCTCTTTTAAAAAACACCTACTCATATCTTTGTCCATTTTTCCATTTCATTGCTTGTCTTATTAACAATAGCTCTTTATATATGCTGGATACCAAATCCATTTTTGGTTATATATGTGGCAAATATTCCCTCCAAGTTTCTAGTTTGTCTTGCTTTTCTTTTCATGTTGCTTCCACAAGTTATTATTTAATGTAAATACTAAAAAGTTTCTACTACAAATCATTTGACCTTTAAGTATTTAGAAATTTGTTTTATGTTTGTATGAGTTTTTGAACACTTTTCTTTCTAACTAATGGTAACTTAATGCATTTTTAACTCACTCATATTACAGTTAAATGGGAAATTTGTTGATATTTGCTCTATGACTTTTGTGTGGTCAATTCTTTGTAATTGTCTATGTGCATTTGAGATGGCTATATATTCCCAATTGTTGGCTAGAGGATCCTACTTATGCCTTTTAAGTCAGGAAGATTGAGTGTGGTTTCCGAATTTCATATATTTACCAAGTTTTCGAGGGCATGAACTATCAATAATTAGGAGACATGCATTGAAATGTTTCACTATAATAATGGATTTGTTGATTTTTCTTGGTAGTTTTATGATTTTATTGTTTTATATGTATTGGGGCTCTACTTAGTGCATGTGCTTTTTGTATTGTTACCTGTTTCTCTTTAGTTGAAACTTTTGCCATAGTGACACAATTCATTTTACAAATGTGTCTTTTTGAAGCTCATTTTTTCCTTCTAAATTAATATATCTAACCCTGCTCTCTTTGGTTCATATTGACCTGGTTTATTTTTTCTCGTCCTTTTAGTTTCAGCCTTACCATATTCTAATTTTAAAGTCCATTTCTTATGAATAGGATATAGCTGGTTAATTTTTTCCAATCTGATTATCTCTACTCTTTAGCTGGAAAGTTTAATACACATACATTTATTTTCTTACTAATGAGTTTGGACTTTTTCTATCACATTACTTTGTGGCTTTTATATTCCCTGATGTTTCCATGTCTATTCCTATCCCTTTTTGTTTTTGTAAATATTGTTGGAGTTTACATATTTTCCCATTCTATTTTCCTACTCTTTATTTGGAAGATATAGACTCTATGTCTATTTTTTTAGTGGTTGCATTTGAAATTTTGCTATGTATATTTATGTCAACAAAGTCTAAAGTCAGTACTATTGCAATGTTTTTTCAAGCAATACAATAATTTAAAAATATTTGTTAGCCCGATCATCAACTTCCAAATTACTTTCTATTTCTGTTCCTTATTTCAGTTTTTAACCAGTAATGTTAGACATCAGCATCATTATTATTTTTTTCCAGGTATCAAAATCTTTATTTGCTCTTTTGCTGCATAACAAGTTACCACACACTTATTATTTCACACCCACTAGAATGCCTGCTATTAAAAACATCAGAAAATTACAAGGGTTGGAGAAGACGTGGAGAAATAGGAACACTCATTCATTCATTGTTAGTGGGAATGTAAAATATTGCAGCCATTGTAGAAGACGGCTTGGTGGTTCCTCAGAAAATCACGTATAGAATCACCGTATGACCCAGCAATTCCACTTCCGAGTATATACCCAAAAGAACTGAAATCAGGGATTCAAACAGACATTTTCACATCGATGCTCATAGCAGCATCATTCACAATTGCTAAAAGATGGAAGCATCTCAAGTGTCTATCAACCAAGGAATTGATAAACAAAATGTGGTGTATACATACAATGGAACACTATCCATCTGTAAAAAGAAATGAAATTCTGATCCACACGACAACATGGATGAACCCTGAAGACATCAAGTTGAATGAGTAAGCCGGACACAGCAGAACAAATATTGTATGATCTTACCAATATAAAATAGTTAGCATAAGCAAACTCATAAAATCAGAATCTAGAATACAGGTTACCAGGGGATAGGGATAGGGAATAAGGAATTAAGGCTTAAAATGTACAGAATTTCTACTTGGGGTGATGAAAGAGTTTTGGTAATGGATGGTGGTGATGGTAGCACAGCATTGTGAATGTAATTAACAGCACTGAATTATCTATTTGCATGTGGTTAAAAGGGGAGATTTAAGGTTGTATATATGTTATTAGAATAAAATTTTTTTTAAAATCCATGGAACTGCACAACACAGAGAACCCTAAGTTAAACCATGGAATATAGTTAATAGTACCACTATTAAAATGAGTATCACTATTTTTGCTTACAGAGTTTGTTCAGATTTACTTAGAGGATTACAATTTCTTTTTTCTCATTTTCTTCTTGCATCTTAGATCTTCCATCTTGAGCAGTTTTCTTATTTCCTGAAATTTATCTTTTAAATGTTCCATTGGTGAAGATCTGCTGAGAATACTCTCTTGGTACATGCTTATTTTAAAAGGTCTTTATTTCAGTTTTGTTCAAATATATTTTACTGCATGTGCAGTTGTAAGTTGATGGTTCTAGCCCTTGGCATTTTTATGCCATTCTTCTACTGTATTCTAGTTTTCATTTCTGCTGTTGAGAATCTTGCTGTACATCTAATTATTGTTTCTGTGTAGGCTATTTGTCTTTTTTCTCTATATAATACTTCATAATCCTTTATTTTGTCTTTGGTATTCTGCAGTTTTATTCAATGTGTCTAGGAGTGGATTTTTTTTAATTTATGCTGTTTGAAATAAGTTTTACAATCTATATGTAAAGATTCTTCCCTTTCATCAGATATAGAAAATCATCAACCATTATGTTCTTGAATATTGCCTCTCCTCCATTCATTCTATTCTTTCCTGAGGATTTAATTAAATAATTGCTAGACCTCATTTCATCTGCTGTGCTTTCTATTCTCTGTGCTTCATTGTGAGAAAATTTTAAACATCTCTAATCCAGTTCTCTAATTTTTTCTTCAGCTACATATAAACTGTTGTGCAATACCTCAATTAAGGCTTAAATTTCAATGCTTATAGTTTTTAATTCTGAAAGATTCATTTGATTCTTATTCAAATCTTCCTGATAATTTTGTAAAGTCTCCAGTTTCTTGCTAACTTCAATGTGTTAAGAAACATTTCTTACATAATTATTTTATATTCTCTACCTTAGAATTATTCCAATAGAAAATTCTTGAGACTCTGAATCTATGGATTTATGTTTCTGTCCAATTCACTTATAGCAGTTTGTTTCCTTGTGTGCTTGGTGATTTTTGTTGTTGTTATGTCCTCATATTTGGTTCAACTTAATCTGTAGGAATCATGTGAGCCTAAATTGGAGATGCTTTATTTCACAGAGGATTTATATTGGCTTCTCTGTGGAACTGGGAGTGGATTGGGACTGACCTGGGTCTTCTTTAGCTTCTTTGGAGAATCCATGCTAATGCCATTTCCCAGTTTCAGCAACACCAGTTGCAGCAGTCACAAAATTTAATCCCCCAAACTTTGTACCAGTATTGGAATTTACCCTCACATTTTCTTCAGGTTTTGCATTCTTATTGTTCCCCCCATCTGGCCTCAGTTTTAGTGTGCTATACCTCCTCTATTTCTTTTTTTCTCCCTTTGAATATTTCTCTTACTTTCCCATGATCCCAATACTGCATTAAAAAGTTTGTTGTTGTTGTAGTTTATCCAAGATCAGAGTATCCCTAGTCCACTGCACTGTATTGCCAAAATCTGTTATCCCAGATCTGTTTAACTTACAGCAGTAAACAGGTCTCTCAGGGTTTTTATTCTCATAAACACTTACCATGTGTAGCCAGGCTCAGGGCTAGAAGCTGTAGAGAATAATATTCTTGTTCTTGAGAGCTCGGAATCTGGTGGGAGAAATGGACATGTACACTAGAAATTATTCTACAGGCAGCCTGATATATGTGCTAACATTAAGGCACAACTGTGGTGCATGACAGAAGCTAAGGAGGGAGGGCTTTACTCCCACTGGGAAAAGCTATGAATTGTGAGGCTCTGCGGATCAAGCTCATGCATTGAATATGAGCTTCCATTTCATAACAGGTCCAAGGGTGTGCAGCTGGGCAGGAGTTAAATCAAGTCTCTTTCAAGTTAAGAGTGACTGATGTGAAGGGCACAAGCTTACTGCAGAAATCTGAGGAAACATTCCAGGCAACCCATGCTGCTCTTCTAGTCACAAATCTCCACTTGTACTAGGAAATTATTTAGAAGGTGTATGGCTGAGAAAAGGTGGAACACATTGAAGTATTTCAAATATTTCCCAGGAAAAAAAGAAACAATTGTATGCTGCTATTGAAGAGAATGTCTAAAGTGACTACGGTTTGTCTACTGGTGTTTCCATTATAACCTTATTTTAAGAGGGTTGTAACTTGACTATAAAAATTCCCTCTGTGTGAAAACTTGGCATAGTGGAATGCTCTTTTCAATAGTGCCTGCCTATTATTATTATTTTTTAAATAAAGATTTGGTTTACATTAGGCAATCTCTTTGAAAGTCAAATAAGGCAACCAAGCTCTTAGTATTGAAGATAATTGATTCTTTCCATGGATGTTTACACTAGACTGCACTGAAGCTAAAACAGAAAGTATCAAACTTACTTGTCACCCTAGTGGGCAAAACAAATATCCAATTTTAGATAAGAAGCCTAATGCAGTGCACCAAAAAACTACAAATTCAAAAGCTATATAATATCCGGTAAAGGCAAGAGTGTATTTTTAATTTTTAAAACACAGGTGCAATTGGTAAGAATCCAAGTGACTAAAGTATAACCCAATATATGAAACTAGCACAGAGGAAGGCAGCAGTTTTGTTACTTCTACTGAATTGGATAGGCTCTACTAAGACAGTAAATTTTACTGTAGAAACCCAGTGATAATAAGAGGAATAAATATATTAAATGCTCAGTAATATGTGCTTGGCATTAAAGATCAAAAAGGAGACACTAAGGGATACAGAAGGACTTCCCACTCAGTGGGCAAGCACATGCTGCATAATGTACTAGAAATGAGAAGGTGAAGCTGTTGTTTCCTTGGTAGCCTCAGTTCCCACATGACTCTCTTCTCATAGTGCTGAATGTAATTCTAGTGATTAAAGAGACACACTCTTTTATGTGAATCAGTGACTCCACCAAACGTGCAAACAAAGACAAAGCCATCTGATCTACCACTGAAGGAAGAACTGGCTGTCCTGGATAGGTGTGAGAATGTGTGCATATGTATTTACAAAAATTTCTAAGAATTGTTAAGGATGAATTTGATTGTATGCAGTCAATTGTACCTGATTTACTAGCTGTAGAATCTAACTGCTGAGTAAGATATGACTCTATGTGCTGTGTTAGCAGCAAAGCCCCTGGAAGACAATTGTATTCTGGACATGAGGAGGAAATTATTAATTCCCAACTTTGCCCTCCTTCTCCTGTCTTCTTCACAGGCTTCAAGCTTCTTGAATGCCCTACATTTTAGAATATACTTCAAATATTTTCAATATAGAGTCTCCTCTTATTTTGTAAATTTGCTAATTTTAAGCACTTCATATTCATAATATGACCATAAATTTTTCATATATCCTGTTTTTTATAACTGTCCCAGAACAATCTGTTTTAATATGACTTGTGACTTGTACACAAATCTATTCATTTTTGTTCTAGAAATACAGAACCATTTCTTAAAATAATGTTAGGTACTTACACTTCTGAGAAGATGGAGTAGATTTGCTTTACTTAACAGGAGGAATAGGGAAAAGTACATCTACTCCATCCTCATCAGTAATTGACAAAATTTGGTAACAATGTAGAAGTCCTTCAACAGGTGAATTGCTAAACAAACCATGTTTGTTTATACCATAGAATACTACTCACAATAAAATGGAAGGAGATATTGGTACATGTGACAATCTGGATGAATCTCCAGAGACTTATGCTGACTGAAAGCAGACAGTTCCCAGTGTTACTTACTCTATGGTTCCCTTCGTATAACATACATGAAATGAAAAAATTACAGAAATGGAGAATATGCCGGGGGATAGGAGTGGGAGGGAAGTGGGTGTGGCTATAAAGCAGCAACATGAGGGATGCTTGTGACGGAAATGTTCTGTATCTTGGCTGCATTGATGCCAATATTCTGTTTGTGATAATGTACTGTAGTTTTTCAAGATACTAGAATTGAGGGGAACTGGACAAAGGGTGTACAGAATCTCCCTGTTTTATTTCTTGCAACTTCATGTGAATCAATATCTCAAAGTAAAAAGTTGAATTAAAAAACATCCAGTCCATCAACAGATGAATGAATAAACAAAATGTGATATATCCATACCATGGAATATTTTTCAGCCATAGAAAGGAATGAAATTCAATACGTGGATGGACAGTGAAGGCATCATGTTGAGTGAAATAAGCCAGACTCAAAAGGACAAATATTCTATGATTCCACTTAGGTGAAATTTCTAGAATATGCAAATTCAGGGAGACAGAAAGTAGATCACAGGTCACTAGGGGCCAGGAGGAAGGGAGAATGGGGAGTTATTGCTTGATTGGTGAAGAGTTTCTATTTGGGGTGATGAAAAGTTATGGTAATGGATGGTGGTGATAGTAGCACAATATTGTGAATGAAATTAATATCACTGAATTGTACCCATAAAAGTGGTTAAAATGGGAAATTTTGTGTTGTGTATATGTTACCATAATACAATGTTTTAAAAATTAGGTTTACATTAACCGTACATATAGTAAAGCAAGAGAGGCGACAACATGACATCTACTAGAACAAGGGTCAGTAAACTATGGCCTTTGGGTCAAATATGGTCTACTGCTTGCTTTCGTAAGTAGCTTTTTATTGGAACACAACTATGCTCATTAATTTTCTGTTGCCTGTTGCCATTTCATGCTACAATGGCAGTGCTGAGTGGTTGCCACAAAGACCATATGACCTGCAAAGCCTAAAATATTTACTGTCTTTTCTTTTGCAAAAGAAATTTGCCAACCCCCACTCTAGAGTGTAAGCTCTATGAAGGTAAGTACCTTGTCAGCTTTATTCATTGCTGTATCCCTGGCACATGGCCTGGCAATTTGTAGATGAGAAATCATAATTTGCTGAATTAATGAAGGACTATATTAACAAAAGGTGAGTTTGCTATGGAGATAAATGATTGAAACGGTTTAAAACCTCATCTTGGGATCATGACAGTGCATTTTCCAAAGACCAGAACAATTGAAAAATAATGATGCCTGCCTTTTACGGTCTCATAAAGGGACATAATTGCAGGTTTCACATAAGACCACAGAATCCACCTGAGAACAATGAAATGGAAATAATTGAAATGGAAATGATTTTTAAAGGCATGAATTACCTGTGTTTAGGATCTAATGTAATTCGAATTCATCATTATTCAGGCATCTTATTTCTTTTTAGTTGCATAGTATGCAGCCATATTTCATTCTTTGAGGTATGCTTATAGTTAAGTCAGTAGAATTGATGAATTGGTCAGAAGATTTACACCTGTTTTTGGTGAAGGCACCCCATTATCTCTCTCTCTCTCTCTTTTTTTAATTGCAACTGGACTTTACTGTGCAGTTACAAAAATATTTTCACAAAAATATATGGAAAAATATACCATTTCACAGCTAAGCCTAATAAGGAAGAGAATTTGCTAACAAAATTTGAGTTCTGCAAATTAAGATACAGCGAACCATTCTTAGCCAAGCCCACCGCTCCAAGGAAGATTTATCCTATTAGTCACACAAATACAGTATGAGGGCATTAAGAAAACAATATAGTCCTCAGATTTGTTTTTAAATTGCTGTTCCATGACACTATATATTTATAGTCTCTAACTTTTGATTTCTAAAACTATGTAATACAAACATGTATCTCCCTCCCATCTCATAAAAAACCAGTGATAATTGAATAGGATATATGAGTATCTTGCTACTTTATTTATTCAGTGTCTTCTTATAACACTGCTAAGACAATTTGACATGAATTATTCTTTTGGGACTAAGATGGCAATCATTTCTGTCCCCTTCAAAATTGTGCTTTAAGTACTAGTAACATCCATAGGCAGTTTGCAAAGAAGTGGTAAGGCAACCGAAAGTAGAGAACTCTTAAGATCAAAGGCATGAAACCAGAGGGTAATAGTACGTAAGAAACATTTAACAAATATGCATCAATGAAGTATATTTGTAGGGTTATGTGAGTTTTGGTAAGTAAAGAATTGGCACATTTCCTCTACTACTCTGCTGCTTCCCCGGTTTGCTACCTGGAGATTCTTTGTCACTGGTTGGGGCTCATCTGCCCCTACACTGGATATTCCCAAGGGAAGTTTCAGTGGTTTGGCACATATCAATATGGTAAAGAAAAGAAACAGCTACTGTGTTGTTTAAAACATTGGAAACTTGGTTTTGCAATGCCTTCTTCTGACGGAGTCTGACATTAGTGCTCTTTCTTGGCCTCCCTTGTCTCCACTTTCCCTCTCTTATAGTTTGGCCACTATTCTTGCATCATCGGTGTTCATGGCATGAATTGGCACCAAATGTTTCCCTTTCCAGTAGCTAATAATTCTTTCAGTCTTCTGCTATATGGTGTTTCCTTTCTCAAAAAGTCAGTATTCTCTTTTATTGTTCATGAAAGACCTTCAAAATGAAGTAAAGCCAGTATTTCAATTTGAAGGCATGAAAGAAGACTAATTAGCTTATCAAAGATGTTTTCCTTCCTCTTGTTATCAAGGCCAAACTGCATGTTGATAACTATCACCTACTGTACAAATTTGTTTATCTAGCTCCCTTCCTTCTCCCAACTGCTCCCAACTTGGTCTATCCACTAACTCACTGTATTGTAGGCAAGTCTTGCAGTCTCTCATCCATGGTTTGACATATATTTCCCAGTTAAGTCTCTTTACATCACAAGATATTGTGCAGCACTGAAATGAGATCCAGGGGTTGAAGGGGTGGTGCTCAGTGGCAAACAAAACTGTACCGCATAGTGTCTGACAGGGTAGTGACAGATTAGACTAGACTTCCAACCTAGATATGGATCTGGAAGGCATTCCTGTTATACACGTGGGAAATAGGAGTCCATGGAAAAGAAGGAACTGAGGTTAAAATATTTAGAAGTAACCTAAGCCCACTAGTCTATATCCCCATGTATATTGAAAAATTTAGTGCGACAGGCTGCTTTATATGGCTTTGTTTTCTCACCATAGGATGTATTCTTTTATATCCCTCACTAACTATGTAAGCTTTTAAATAGCAATTGACCTGGTGGCAATGTCCTAAAGTGAGATGTAAAATGAATGAAAAAACAGCAACAAGTAAGGCTTTTGTTCAAGTTATTAGAATATACACTCAAAAACCGAAACTTCTCTTCATGAGTTGGAAATATGTTTTATACCTATGTGAAACTTTCTGCCCTCAGCCTTACAACTTCAGATTTTTGAATGAACAGGAGTGGTTGCTTTTCTGTTTCATAAGTTGCTCGATTATGAATATAGTAGGACAGCACAGATCCTGGAATTAGGTGAAATTCATTTTGAATGACCAGGTATCCCAAGGCAACTGAAAATGGCACATCATTCTCTTTAAAGAGCTGCTTCTTTGCTGATATAACCCGGAGAATTCACTCTATTTAACTGTGAGTTTCAAAGTACAATGGTTAAATTTAGAGGTAGCTTTTCTGCTGGCTTACAATGCCAAATGCATATTTATCTCATCAAAGAGGTCACAAGTCTTTTTCTGTCTTCCCTTAGATTTCAGTGACAAGGATCTATTGTATTTTAATGAAAGAATCCAACATACTAGGGCTTAAATAACTCCCTTTCCAATTAAACTCCATGTATAGCAAATCTTAATGAAAAGATAATTCTAATCTAGAGACTCAGTCCCAATTTTCCTACAAATTATGTTTCCTCAGTATCTTCTCCCCCAAAATTTGTTATTGAATTCTCAAACAGTACTTAATCTTAAAAAAAAAAAAAAAGCTTCAAAAGCAGCCAAATTTACATAAAAAGTTGTATAGTATATGACTATAAAGCCCTGTGGCCATTGTGGTTACTTTGTTTCCTGGCAGGATTACTCTATTTCTTCATTTTGTAATGCAACCATAAATCTTCATGTATTATCTGGGCCAGTGTAGTTTCAATGGTGACTGCCCACTAGTCAACAAAAAATCTGGGAACAAGGCTTAATATACCAGCCCTCTGCATCTCTGAGACGGTAAGACTTAATACACATTTAGCACAGAGACCAGGTTCTGCCTTCTTCCTTGCATATTAGGCTTCTGTTATTTTAAGATTTTCTGGAATGCTATTTATAAAAGGTACTCATTTTTAATGCTGATATAATGTCATGACTTCTGTAAATCTTATCTTTTTAAGATGCCTTTAAACACAAAGTCTGAGTCATCCATTAACAGCTGTGGTTAGGGCCCTGAGGTTCAAGGTGATAGTTATACTTTTCATTCACAAAAATAAGTATCTTATTAAGAAAAGAGTTTAAGATGGACCTCTTTTAAATGGGTTGCTTCCTAATGTTTGATCCTCTGTGTCAAGTGGGAGTCCTTTACACAGAAGACACGCAATGATTTTGACAAACAAGTCCCACTGTTGATTACTATGGCTCGAGTGCCATTCTCTTGCCAAGGCAAGAGAATGTTTTGAAAAACCTACTTTTCACATCTTTAGCTATTTTGTATAAATTAATAGAAATTGCTATTTTAAAGGAGTGCCTTTAAAATAACCATTTGGAACTTGGGAACACCTTTTATTCTTAATTTCTTTGGTGATGCCGCTAGTGCCTCAAGACAAAAGTGGTGTGACATACAGCTGATTACTGTGGTGTCAGAGAACTTCCCTTCAGCCCTTTAAATTACTACAATCTGAGACCAAGCAGACAGAAATTGCTTTTAACATAAAGCTGCTTAAAACATATTAGAAATTCCTTAGGTATTTCTATGCTAGTAAAGTTATCATAGACTTACATCTAGATGGAGTTATTTGTACTTATTCACACTAGTTTTTGTTCTTGTTTCATGTATTTAAACTAACACCAACTATATTCACAGTTCAAGTGTCATTATCCTACAGCATCAGGGCCCCTCACTCTCAATGTATGGGATATCACAGTACTTGATGTTATTGCATGCCCATTGCTGCAGAGCATCATTCAAGATTCCTGGGACAGGTGGTGTGCATATTCAAAAAACTACAATACTGGGCACTGATGGTTCCTTCACTTCCACTCTGACATTAACTGGAAAGGTATCCTAGGCAGAAATCTTTCTTCTGACATAAAGCCTTCTTCACTTGCATGTCGCTTCTCTGTGTCAAATGTGTTAGGAAATGGGAAGTTTGCTTTGATTTCATGCAGCCCATGGTATAAAGAGCTTTGACTGAGTAGAGGAAACCAATAGCAAAGTCTACTTCAGGAGCGTCTTTGGAAAACATGAAGAGTCCATCCACGTGATGTTGACCAGTAATTTCTTTCTCTAGGCCACGTCAGGAATCAATGCTCCCTTTCACTACTCTTCACATGTAGTGTTTATCTGGCACTTCAGAAGCGACTCGGCCCACTCAGGCCTAGGACAGCCGCCCATCCTGCATGCAGTCCCGGCGCTGCCAGAGAAGCTGCTTTTCCAGGTGCCTTCGAGGGGCGACCTGCCCCAGCGTGAAAACAAAGGAAGAAAGTGAACGGGGCCTTGGCCTCTCCTCAGTACTGTAGCCAGCCATACTTCTGGTCAAGATGGCACCATCCTAAAATCGGAAGGGAAAATCCCCCCATATCTCTTTACACCTGTATCTCACTCTGTGGAAGAGAAGAATTATTAACAATAGGAGGTGAAAAATCCCACTTTTAAGTTGGCTGAGGTGTTGATATTTTGGTATATACCAATGAATTTTTCAATTTAAATGTAGTCTCTGGCAAATATTCTGCAGGTGAAGCAGTCTTTGGTAACATTAAAGATAAACTTCTAAATTGTTAGCTGAGTTTTGCTTTTCTCAAAGGGGGGGGGCGATAATTTTATCTTACTGTAGTTTCAAGATTAATATCTGGGATATATGGTTGACAGTGGGATGATAGGAAGAGGGAACAATGAAGCTGGGTTTGGAGCCAGACAAAAATCGGATTTGAATTGCGGGCCTTGAACAACTTATCCTCACTGTGGGCTCACCGAATAGAGAAAAATGATTCTGCTTTCCGTAGGGTTACTCAGAGGATTAGATGAGGATGGAGAGTGTTTGGGCATGCTATATACTCACAGACATTCATCAAATGTTAGTGCGCATTTCTTGGACTGACAGAGAAAGGAAGATAGGAGCAAGAGGAAGGAAGGTCTTCCACATGCCCACAGTGGGAATAAGGTCACCTGGTGATGCTAGCTCCTTCCCAGCTGTGCCCCTCGGGGATATTAGGGCTGTTATTTGTGTTGTGCCTGACACCTTGTTGGGCGGTCTGTTTAAACTGAGTGATATTCCTGAAGGATCATTTTATTCATGGAACATGACATAGCTATCTAAACAAAACAAACAAACTAAACTCTCCTTGGTGTGATACATTAGGCTGAAAAGAAGTTTCCAAGAAAACCCACGTTTGCAGGTGCTAGCATAGCATGAATGCCAAATGACTGACAAGAGCCTGCTGACCACTCTCACGTCCACTGATTTGGCTACTTGATACCCTCTGCCCTGTTGGCATTTTGTCTCAATCCACAGGCAAATGGTCGCCCAATTTGTTTGATGAAAGTGTTTTTTTTTCAACAACTTTTTGTTACAAAGTCTTCATTGTGACTGAAGTCCCTTTCTTTTATCAAGAAAAATAAGAAACAATATTGTCTGAGAGGCGGGAGTTGTTGCATCCTTTCCGACACTGAGGGTTTGACCTGAATTAGTTCCTGTAGTAACACTACAGTTGCCGTTAGGTTACAGAACTGCCTGCCAATGACAGCTGGCAATTTTACGAATTCAGCATGAAGCAAAATTATGATGAAGCACGTTTACCATGGATAGCAATTTATGATTTATACTAAAACATATTTAAGGAGAAAATGTGACAGGGAAGAAAGGTAGACAGAAGGTACTGTGACTACCAGGGGATTATTACCTTACCTAAACTAGGGAGAAATAATAAAGCAAATTTCAGAATGTACAACATGTCAGGTCTGGATAAATAGCTAATCTAGAACATACATTTACCTGATGACAAAACTACCTATCTACACCAAGCAAGCCAGTATGGTGCATTACACTTGCTTTTGTAATTTAGGAAATCTTTTTAAATTATTAAATGCAGCCAGTATTTTTTTTTTTTTTTGTATTTTCTTTTGTTGTTCTATTTGTTATTTTTGCAATTTCCAAGACCAAAAGCCACGTTGCTAAGAAAATAACCCACCACAGAACTCCTGTTTTCCCTTCCCTAAATGGCCATTAGTTTCACTGTGAATTATTTTATTCACTTTACAAATGTTGGATATTATAGGAAGAAATAGAACTGAGGAATAGTGCACTTCCAGCTGGTATGTTAATTGGACACTGTTTATTCAACAGTGGCATTAAGAATATAAAAACCTCATCACCAGTCCTCTGTGAAAAGCATTTGCAAATAATAGCACTTATATAAAACTTAAGGCCTGAATGTTTCTTGTTTATGAGTAACATAGTATTAGCATATTAAAATCATTACTAACCATTGCTGCAATATGTGTTCGGAAGCCTGTCAATGTGCTAATGGTAGTAGTCTTGGAAACTTCACATTGCCACAAGATTAATTACTCACATAAAACATTATCGTTTTCCCACATCTCCTATGAGAAGGAGCGGTTGCTAGAGTGATAAATGGCCCAGAATGATATACAAAGGAATAAATGGGAATGTTACCCAGAGAATTGAGAGATCTGCTCCTGATTCATATTAGAACAAGCTGAAGGTCCTTGGTGGTGTAACATTTATTTCTCGAAGCCCGTAGGCGATTGAAAAGAAATATCTGGCACAAACTCTGGGAGACTTACTGTTTAAATAGCCAAGACTGTCTTTGCACAGAGGCCTTTACGTAGGAGATGTGTGTGGAGGTAAAGCAAGGTCAGAGTGAACCTGGTCACTATAATTAGTGAATACCTGGTGTCTGTCGGAGCCAGGTTTTGTGGGCCTTCCTGCTCGGTATTTCTCATGAGTGGATGCCCAGCTCAGAGGTGAGTGACAATTTACTGTTTACAATTAAAACTCAGGGATTATAGTTCAAAGGTGAGAACCCAGCTTGCAATTAAGTCTGGTGAGAAGACTTAAACAAGCTATTATGTGACAATTACCACAAATGGGAGCAGGAGGTAATCTATTGATTGGATCCCTGAGCACCGCTCCCTATTGTCCATTGCCACAGTCAAGTACCTTCGTCAAACCCTGAACTATTGCTAGTGTACGATGAATTAGTCAGTGTGTTTTAGGCTGTTCTGTGTTTCAGATGAGAGTGAAACCAACTTTCCAAACAAAACTGATCCTTGGGGCTTTAGAAAATTCATCCCATTTCATTGTTTCTACCTTCTCTTTATTTTCCATAGATTTCTTTTGGGGGTGGGGGTAGATTCCCACAATTGGGCTTGGGAGGTTAAAGCTATGGTAAGTACTAATGAAGCTGGGGCAATTTGCAAAGTCTTTCAGCATCATTATAATTAGAGAAGCAATTACAGTGAAGTTAGTGGTAATTTAAATTGATCAGCTGGATATCAGATGATGAGTTGTTTGGAGCTGGTGAATCTAATGAATATCTACTTGGTGAGCAGACTTGCCTTTCAGTAAACAAAGATAAAGCCTGGCCACCTGGTTGGTCAAATTTATGAACCGATGAACCTGTGGAAATGCTATTTGTACGGGTGACAAAGCTTAGCACTGTGGGTTTTTCAGAAAGAATAACATTAGAGGTGTATCCTATTGGGTCCCTTTTTCCCCCTATATTTCAACTGCATTGATTAACCATGTCAATGTACTTTTTCTACAGAAGGAGAATCTACTAGAACCTTTAGTAGTATTCTTAAAGTGCCACCTTTTTTGTCTCACTTGAGTATATATTCTATTTTATGAGATAGATCTAGTTTAGCTTACTGACATTCTGATTTTCCAGTGACTTAGATTCCAATGACTTAGATTTCCTCTTCTCTTTCTCTGGAGGAGACCTCTTAAAGTCTCATTTCAATACTATTGGGCTTTGTGAAGTTCCTCTTATGAACAGATAGCAATGTTAAAAATACTCTTAAGGGTTAATCTTGATGTCTTAGTTTTCCGGCTGCTATGGCAAGTAATGGACAATGGGTTGGCTTAAACAACAAGCATTTATTAGCTTATAGCTTCAGAGGCTAGTAATCCAAAATCAAACTGTTGACAAGGCTATATTTTCTCCTGAGCTCTGTAGGATTTGGTGCTGGCTTGCTGTAATCCTTGGGGTTTCTTGGCTTGCATCTCTGCCTCCTATCACTTGGCCATCTCTCTCTGCTCGTACCTGCTCTTCCAGTTTCTACTGACTTCTGCCTTTTTTGCTCCTGTCCCTGTGGCTTTCTCTGATTTCTGCCTTCCAGTTTCTTCTCTTTATAAGACCTCCAGTAACATGGATTAAGACCCACCCTGATTCAGTTGGTTACACCTTAACAAATAGTAACATCTTCAAAAGGTCCTATCGACAAATAAGTACACACCTATAGGAATGAGGATTAAGACTAACACCATGTCTTCTGATGGGATACATAATTCAGCCCATCACACTTGGCCAGAATCATCTTGATCCCAAGGATGAGGTTAAAAGGGGAAGATAGAAAAAGGAAAAAGAAGAGGAGAGAGGAGGAAAGGAAAAGAGAGGAGACAACAGGAAGCATGAAGAGATGAGAGGAGACAAGAGGAGATGAAATAAGAAATGGGGAGAGAAAGAGAGAACAGAGGGAGAATATGTGTGGTTGGGAAATTATGAATTCAACCTGAAAGTTTGGGTTGTTGTAACTGAGATCCCAAGAATTGTGCTGAACTTTGCAGTTAAACCCATGGTATTTTAGAATTTAAGAGGGCAATTAGTGTTGAAGTCTTCAGGAACTTTGACTTAAATGTGGTTTAGGATAGAGCCTCATAGGAGGATCTGGTTTGAAGTTATATGTACCCCAGAGAAACAGGTTCTTAAATTTAATCCATTTCTGTGGGTGTGAGCCCATTGTAAATAGGACCTTCTCATGAGCTTACTTCAGTTAAGGTGTGGCCCACCTCAATCAGAATGGGTCTTAATCCTATTTCAGGAGTCCTTTCTAAATGGGGTGAAATCAGATGTAAGAAAAAGCCATGGAAGCAAGAAGCTGAAATCAAGAAACCTAGAAGAGAAGGGAGAGACCAGGAGATGCCACCATGTGCTTTGCCATGTGACAGAGGAGTCAAGGATTGCCAGCAGTGGGTCTTCAGGAAGAAAGCATTGCCTTGATGAAGTCTTGATTTGGACATTATCCCAGCCTCAAAACCATGTGCAAATAAATTCCCATTGTTTCACTCAACTCATTTCATGGTATTTCCTGGAGCAGCCTAGGAAACTAAATCAGGGACTGACTAGGGACGGGAGAAAATATTCCTTGGACCACTATTATCCTTCTATTCTAACATCAATGATCTTTTAAGGTGGTAATGCTGCTACTAAGACATTGAAATTTTGTCTCTCCATGTGTCCTTTGATATGCAAAGTCTTCATCCTGCAAGGTTTAATATTGTCCCTTTTTGACTTTAAGGCTTAAGAAGGAATATTTACTTAATTAAATTTCTCAAGATTTGAGTAAGAACATTAAAAATAACCTAGCAGTTCTACCCAAAGCAATCTACAGATTCAGTGCAATCCTAATCAAAATTCCAACAGCCAAATTTTCAGAAATGGAAAAGCCAATAATCAAATTCATTTGGAAGAATGAGGAGCCCCAAATAGCCAATACCATCTTAAAAAAGAAGAATGAAGTTGGAGGACTCACACTTTCCAATTTTAAAACTTATTATAAAGCTACAGCGGTCAAAAAAAAGCAGGGTGTTAATACAAGGACAGATCAATGGAATTGAATTGAGAGTTCAGAAATACATCCATATATCTATAGTCAATTGATTTTTGACAAGGGTGCTATGTCCACTCAATTGGGAAAGAATTGTCTCTTCAAGTGGTGATGGGAGAACTAGATATCCATATGCAAAAGAATGAAGGGGGACCCCTACCTCAAACCATATATAAAAATTAGCTCAAAGTGGACCAAAGACCTAAATAAGAACCAGGACTATAAAACTACTAGAAGAAACGTAGGGAAGAATTTTCAGGATGTTGTGCTAGGCAAAGGTTTCTTAGTGTTTACACCAAAGGCATGAGCAACAAAAGGAAAAAATAGATGTGAGACTGCTTCAGAATTAAAATGCATCAAATGACTTCATCATTAAAGCAAAGAGGCAACCTGGAGAATGGGAAAAATACTTGGAAACCACATATCTGATAAGGGTTTTAACATCCAGAATTCATAAAGAAATCCTACAACTCAACAAGAAAAAGACAAATAACCCAAACAAAATAAGCAAAAGACGTGAATAAACATTTCTGTAAAGAAGATATTCAGATGGCCAAAAAGCCATGAAAAGGTGCTCTAGTCATTAGGAAATGCAAATTCAAACCACAATAAGATATAATTTACACCTGCTGAAATAGCTTACAATTAAAAAAAAAAAACTACAAAAAAGTACAAGTATTGGAGAGGATGTGGAGAAATAGGAACACTTATTCATTGTTGGTGAGGATGTAAAATGGTGCAGCAGCTGTGGATACAGATTGGCAGTTTCTCAGAAAGTTAAATACAGAATTACTATGTGACCCAGTAATCCCACTTTTAGGGATACACTCCAAGGAATTGGAAGCAGGGACTTGAACAGACATTTGCACAACAATGTTTGTAGCAGCATTATTCACAATTACTAAAAGATGGAAGTAACCCACGTGCCCATCAATAGATGAATGGCTAAGCAAAATGTGGTATATACATGCAATGGAATATTATGCAGCCATGAAATTGAAGAAAGTTTTGATATATAGGAAAACATGGATGAGCCTTGAAGACATCATGTTGAGTGAAATAAACCAGACACAAAAGGACAAATGTATGATCTCACAGAAATAATCAGAATAAGCAAATTCATGAAGTCGGAAACTAGAATACTATTATCAGGGGCTGGGAGAGGGGGTGTAGGAAATGGGTAGTTAATGCTTAATTGGTATAGAATTTCTGTTCCGGGTGATGGAAAAATTTTGGTAATGGATGATGGTGATGGTAGCACAACATTTTGAATGTAATTAATGCTACTGTATTGTGTATCTGAATGTGGTTAAAAGGGTAAAATTTTAGGTTGTATATGTGTTACTAAAATGAAATTTTAAAAAACAAATGAACAAAAAATAACTTAGCAACTGTGACTCCATTTTCACCTTTTCCCTTGTAATACCAGTTATAGAGCTTATTACAATAAGTAAAAATCTTCTGAAGTTTACATTTTCTATCACGCACTATTCCTGCTTCAAAATCGATGTACGTATTTTCACCAGAAGTGCTAAACCTTTAAGAGAAGCAGATTTGACGATTGAGTGTTTGGCTGGAAATCATTTACTATCGATGGTCACTCAGCTCAAGATTGTATCCCTGAAATGACTTAGGAAGAAAAATCAATAATACTCACATATTGTGCAGTCCTCGTAGGGGATCATTTGTTTTACCTCGCAAAAGTATTTCTTGTTCCAGATCATTCTTTTGAAATAAAAGAAGAGAAAAAGGTAACCCAAATCGTAGCTCATTTTCTCTTATGCCTTTATTTTATTTCATGGTTGCTTTTTTTTTCCTTTTTTTTTTTTTGGAGAAGTTAAAGCAAGTCGTACGGGGAAATAGGAGCAGATACATGTAAGATGGAGGGCTCATCTGGATGTGCTTGTATTATAATTTGTATTCTAATTCCTACTTCTTATGCTTTCAACTGAGGGGGGAAAACTGTATATTTAAGAATATCTCAATTTCAAAATTGAAAATGGATGGTTTTAACCCCACAGAATGGTTTTCATGAATGGAAGACGGCTTTGCAGATGGATATACATACACACATTCGCATGCGCACACAGGCAGACATTCACTCTTTTGCTGTTCCCCACAAATGACTATGTCTATGTCTATGATCACAACGGTCATTTGCTGATCTTGATTTGTTAGTTTCTTTAATGATGGGATGAAGTTAAATGTACAAAGAATGTACTTGTACTGCTTGACAGTGGACTACTTGTTAAACTGAATTTTCTGGACAAAGGGAAAACATCTGATTTGACTGTACTTAAGTGACACAGTCAAATTTAGCCTAAAGATCAGAGTAAGGGAAGAAACAAGCGAATAGGATGATATTCATCCAAGAAGATCCTTGCAGTAGAAAGGGGCCGGCCAGAAGGCAGGGGAACACTGGACATCAGAGAAACAACTGAGAGGGACACAATAAACTGACTGGAACGCAGGAGTGACTGAGTATTTGATGGGAATGCAGGCAGCTGTGAATAAATGGAAGGTACAGCTCCATTGGAAGATAAAGAGATGGCTGTGTCTGAGTTAAAAATAGATTCACAGACCTAGGTTACAGGATTGCAATTCGGAGAAAGTGAGGTGATAGGGGACCCAAGGATGAAGCTGGGGAGCTTGCTCTAGTAAGTAGGAACAACGAATTTTAGAAAAAACATGGGATGTATAGATTTCCCATTGGTAAGTTAGTAACAACACATTAATCATCAAGTAAGCAACTAAATACCAGGAGAAAAGGAAAGTGAACAGGAGGAACTACAAAATAATGAGATTTCAAAGACAGTTCAAGGGTTTCTTTAATTCTTATATAGTTGTGCTCTAGCCTGGATCTGGAATGAATTCCAGGATAGGGTTCTGATGAACGGGAATGGACTGGGACTTCCTGATTTGGAAGGGGAACAACATAATTTATTGGAGTGTGAAATTGAAATCCATCTGTTGCACACACACATCAAAAGTTGGACAAAGGAATAAGACCTACCAGGTTTCCCTTAGTTGCTTAAAAGGAAATTCATAGAAGAATGGTCTCTGTCCTGCAGTTGGCTTAGCGCTCTCCTTGGTGCTGAGAAAGCATCTGAGGGAATGTTCACCTCTTGCTGATTTAAATGTACCTCATGAGTTATACTAGACCACTGATTCCCATAATGGATTGCATGTACCATGGGTATTACAGGAAAATAATTTACATGGAACAAGAACACAGCATTAAATAAGTTTGAATTAATGGTGAGATCATTATTCTTTTTGAAATTCCTCATCTTACCTCTTCACCGTTGGTGTTCATGTGGCTGTCAGAATCAAGATGATGCCGTGTGCTTCTTTCTCCTGCCTCGTCTTCTTTCTTTATGTCTTATGAGATGAAACCTGCATGTATGTTTATTTCTTTATCTGAATTTTACTTGCATCTCTCTGCTAGCTTTGGAGGATTTCAGCTCTGGTGTTCATTTTAGAGACCTAGTGCCAATCCTGATAGAAGTACAAAAGGATGACCCCATTCTACTTTCATGCTCTCTTTTGGACACTTCCATTGGGTATTAGCTTCAGTTGAGCCTTTCAATTGAGTAACTCCAAACTCAGTTCATAAAAAATCAAGATTAACTTTGATTTCCTTAAATGTGCTTTAAGCTACTGCTTATTACCTACAATTTGTGGTCCCATTTCCAATGGGTAACAGAAATGCCAAAATGCTAGTGAAAATTGCATTGGTCTAATAGTTTCTTTTGTTCTAGAAACAGAACAGTTAAAGCACCTCAGCCTTGTCTGTTACAATACATGTTTCTTTAATATGAGTTAGCCCAAACAAAGCTGGTAAATAGGGGAATGATGTCAGTACACTGCAGAAATCCTGTTGATTCATGCAAGAATTTCCCATGCATTAATGTTTTGAAGTGATTAAAGTTAAAGAGAACGCTTTGGCCGTATATGAAGACCTTAAGAGAAAAGCTGAAAGTCCTGCAGCAGTGCCTTCCTTTATTGCTAGAAGTGCCTGGCTTAGCGGTCTCAAGGGCTGCTACATTGCCCACTGTGTTAAGATATCTGACGAAGCCAAGACTGATGATAAAGAAGATAAAAAGATATTTCCTCCCATATTAAAACAAAGTATCTGATTTTTAATCTTGATGAAACTGGTCTCTATTAGAAGCAAATGCTTTTGAAAACTTATATCTCAAATGAGGAAGCAAAGATCCCAGGTTTAAGATTGCTAATGATCACCTGGCTGTGTTGTTGGCCAGTGAAAAGTGTATTTAGAGAGCTGCTTTGAGTTTTGTTAGGGCTTTAGTGACAAAGTTCCATAGGTTTTCTCTGGATTTCCCCAATGCTATTTTCCGTCAAAGCCCTGCTATTTTTAGCACGCAATTTTACAGAATGCAAGGTTTTGAGAATGAGTATATGGAGTTATAGCAGGAATGCCTTTAAAACATCTTGACGAGTTCAAATCCATATCCTTGGGCATGAAACAAACCAATTTTTCACCAGCACAGGAAAGGCAACTCAAGACCACATAGAAAACTTCACAATGAGCAAAGCGCTTGACAAAGCCCAAAGGCCTCCAGTATTCAGCATGTGTCACAAATTCATATGGGCACACGGGCCATGGACCAACAGTGGCCTCTATGTTTTCCTACTTGTGGGAGAGATACTGCTGGCTGGGTTTAAGGTAGCTCAAGGACCTTCTAGTCCACAGGAGCTAGCCTTTGTTCCACAGTGTACTCTCTGTTGCATTTGAGATCCGAAAGTAATTTCTCTCTTGAATGTTGTTTCTGCTTCATGGCCAATGCTGCTACATTTCTATTTGGATGCATCGAAAATAAAGGTGTTGGAATTTTGGCAAAGTTGGAAAATGATATGCATGCCCTTCAATTTATATTTATATTGTGTGCTTCACATTCTACAATAGTGTGAAGACAACTATATTCTTGTCCCAACTCAGCCACCAATGGGTTGTGTGAGCTTGGGCAGTTGACTTCATCCCTGGAATTTGGTTCCACAAACTAAAACATGGGCAGCCTTTCAACTCCAACATCCTTTCATGGCCTGGCCCTGTAAAGCACCTGCCAGTTTGCCCTGCCCTTTCCTGTGAAGCCTCATTACTACAACCCTTCTCCAGTGTTTGGTGTCACTGGATCTGGCTAACCTGATTGGGGATTGGTGCCCTATCCAATGGCAGCTAAACTTTAGGGGGGTCTGTGGCCCAGGAAATCCTGCGGCCCGAGAGCTCACCACAGCCCCTCTACATCAGGTGACCTATCAGGCCCTGTCATCTGAGTAGCTTGAACTCCAGATACTCAGAATTAGTTGATGGTGTCAGAAGCAGATGAACTGGAGACTCAGCTATAGGGAGAGCAACTGCACACCCTCACACCCCATAGAACAGCAGAAGTTAGCTGTTGAGGGGAAAAAGGGGCTTAACGTATGGTGTCGTGTTGTGTCTGAATGATATTCCAGTTTGTGTGAGGCTTGGCTGGGCTAAATTAGGATGATTTCCTGACTTTTCTGTGAATTTTAATCTACTAGTGTGTTTTATCACCACCTGCCTCAGGGCCCGGGGAGGGGGTGGGTCTTGGGAAGCTTGAGCCCTGTTGCATCCATGCATAGGTGCAGGACTTTCCTTTCCACACCCCCACTCCGACAAGGTGTCCAAGTCCCCATCCTCCTTCTGAGGACTCCGGAGGTCCCAGGTGTTGAAACTGGGTTGTGTTTATTATTTTTATATGGGATAGGATTACTGGGGTTGCCAAAGTTGGGGGTCCAGATTGGCATTGATCCCCCCCATGCGTCAAGGAGGAAGTGCTCTCTGCTGTGACAGGAAGGCCTTGTGGAGAGCAACTGAAGGAAAGACAGCACAGCTCTTGGGAGCAGGGCAGTGCATGGCTTCGGAGTGGGCGCTGGTCAGTCTGAGGAGGCTCACTCCCTTCCCAGGGGCCGAGAGGGAGGATGCTGAAGGAGGAGAGGCCAGGCTGTCTGGAGATCCTGGTTTCACTAGGGCTTGATGGTTGCTCCAAGTTCCCTCCAAGCCTCCCCTCATTGCAGGGCTCCTCAGGACCCCTCCTTTTGGTTCCCTCCCTCACCACCCCTCTCCCCCAGCCATGGGAAGTACAAGGTAATCTTGGTATATACACAGGAGAGAAGGAGAGAAGGTGGAGACTCTTATTCCTCTTGCTTTTTTAAAAAAATCGAAACGGAGTCCTATCTATTCCTCTCAGGATGCTGGAATCTTGATTCTGACCCAGTCAGACTTCTCTTCTCTGCTCTCTGTAGCAACAGCCCTATCTGGAGGCAGCGAGTGCCATGAACCTCTTTGCCTGAATGAGGGGAGATGGTCAGTGGAATGAGGTTGCTAAGGGGAGGATACGCCCCAATAAAGGAAGAATTAAAAAAAAAAAACCCTCTGGTTAATAAATGTGCACAACGAATCCCATGACATTATGGAAGTAAGCAGAACAAGTCTCTTCTGTGCATCCTAAAGGAGCTTAACATACCTGCTTTGAGTTTCTATAGAACAAAAAGTTCCCAGAACTCAGCATGCAGGCCATCTATTTCAGGTAAAATGATAATTTATAGTACACTTAAGTTCCTTGGGAGGCCCTTGAAGTTTGTTAGACTATGACCTATAATACTGAAATGGAGGAGGATAAATGGAAACCATTAAAGTCCTAAAATAGTGATCAAATGATACCTCAGATATTAAGTTTCTGCTCAGGTGGGATCCAAGACTAATAGTTTATTCAAGTAACCGAACCAAAGAAATAACTTGGGAATGGGCAAAATCAACAGGAAGTAACTACATGTTGTGTTAAAACACCCACCAAGCCTTCTTTTAAATACATGCAATACAGGTGATGTTCCTAATGAAGATGAACAATTGGCAGTCAAATGGAGCTAGCTAGAGAGAAACCCAAGGCCATGGGCCATGTTTATCAAAGAGGCTCCTAAACATAACAAAAATATGTAAAGATGAAATCTCCCAGTGTTTGAGAAATGTAATTACAATCATCTGACAGTAAATGTATTGCTCCTTTTGTAAATAGTTGCCAGCAAATGCACATCTTTTCTGTTCTGCAATTTGAGTCAATTAAATGTTTGGTACAAGGAACAGGAATTGTGTCAGAACACAAAGCACAATCAGTCTCACCTTCTCCCTGCAAAGTGCGTTGATCTGCACAGTAATGGTTTCTAGGACACCAAGTTGCTCAGGAAAGTAGAATTATTTAAAGAGTTTATTATGCTGAGGACTAAGGATAAGATGAAAAAAGTTATGCATCACAGTTACTCACCAAGTATTGGGGATTGAATCATGTCCCTCATAAGGCATTCTGAAATCTTAGTTCTTCCTGTAGGTGTGAACACATTTGTAAATAGGATCTTTGAAGATGTTTTTAGTTAAGGTTTGGATTCATTTCTGGATAGAATTTTTGAAGATCCCATTTAGAGAGGGCGAATTGAGTCAGGTTAGGCCTTTATCCATATGGTTGAAGTCCTTGTAAGGAAAGGAAATCTAGACAGAGATACAGACAACTGAGCAGAAGAAGGAGAAGCTAAAAGAAGCCATGTGATGGAAGCAGAGATGTAAACCAAGGAACTCAAGGATTGCGGCAAGCCAGCACCAGAATGCTGGAGACTGAGCAAAAGCATGGCCTCTTGAGACCTGGATGTTGGGACCACAAATTTCCATTGTTTAAGACAACTTGTTTGATATTTGTCATAGCAACCCTGGTAAACTAAGACACAAGGCAAATACGCAGATATAGGAGGTGTTGCTAAAATGAAATGAGCCTAAAATATATAGAAGTCTTACCTGTGGATCAATCAATCTTCATAACTAAAGCTTGCACTAAAAGTCTCTAGCAACCATTATTATTGAGCTAATTATCTGAGTCTAACCCCACCTATTGTTTTCTCACATC